>NC_089837.1:535413214-535775714 GCF_035609145.1 Eleutherodactylus coqui | reverse complement strand
TGTGGTTCTGACAGCTCCTCGTCCTCAGTTACCGCTGCAAAAGGCAACTCATCATTAGGGTCTCCAGCCTTACAAACTATGTTATGTTACTGTCCTGGTTACCCGGTGGTAATAAATTGGTCCATAAGTTCCAGAACAGGGGGAAGTCTCTCCGAAGGACAACTGGGTGGATCAACTTTTCCACCACCCCAACCTTGTGTGCACACACTCCAAAGTCAGTGTCTATGGATACCTGGGAAACTGGGTACCCTTTTGTGTCACGATGTATGCAAATAACCCCCAGTTTTTCCCCCTGGAGTAACACATGGGGAAGGTAGGCCCTGATCAGCGTGACCAAGCTCCCGCAGTCGAGCAAGCCCGACACCTTGACCCCGTTCACCGTTACCTGGCACCTCTGGGGCTGTGGGTCCTTGGCCGGCATCGCACTGCATACCGGATGTGCAAACCACGAACATCGCCGACCATACATACAGTCCATGGGCTCTGGTTTCGTGGGACAGTGGGCTGCAATATGCCCTGGCTCCTGGCACTCCCAGCACCGCAGCGGGGTGACTTGGCTCCTCCTGATGGGCACCGCTCCCCCGCAGATTCTGTGGCTTCTCCTCCATGCTGACCGACCCGGGATTCCTTCCTCCGGGCATCCAACCCAGGGTTGACATCACGAGATGCAGCTCTCAAGCCTATCCAATTACCGCTGCCTATCCAACTATCACGCCCTATCCAACTACCAGGGCCTATCCAACTACCGCTACCACGGCCTATCCAACTACTGCAGCCTATCCAACTATCACTCCCTATCCAACTACCGCTGCTGCAGCCTATCCAGCTACCGCTGCCATGGCCTATACAACTACCACTGCCACTGTGAGAGGGTGAGACAGCCTGCAATATGTGTACATTGTTCTGGTTACTGTATATAGTGCTCTAATGTGTGTTTTATTATTTGTCCACAAGAGATCGCTGTTCTACAGAAAAAAATTATGGTCAAGCTGTGAGGTGACAGGACCATGGTAGCCTGTGATTGGAGCACCCGTTGCCTGGTTACACCGTGACTATGAGAAGAGAAAAAATAAAAAGCGTGCGTACACTGTGAGGGGACAGTTGGTCGAGGGAGCCATCTGAGTGGAGCTACGGAAGAGGGAAGGAGGTCGTATCCTGAAGGGACCAGAGCTGCAGCGGATTCAGATTTTGACCAGATACCCGCTGGATGGGAGAAGACTTGCTGCCGGGGATGCTGCTGAACAACCGGAGCGAGCTGGCTATTGTGTGGACAATACTGGATGCCGCTGAGGGAGTAACGGCTCTCTGCGGTACCGCACGCTGTTCTGGAGGGGCCCCTCATCCGTCTGGACTCTTTGGCTGATCATACAGCAGACCGGTCTACGTGTAGCAAGACACCAAATTTTGGGGCCAAGTTACTTGGGACTGCATTTGGTCTGTAGTTAGATTAAGTAGGGTTATGGACCGTGTCAGGCCACACTTCAGCGGGATCTGCGCAGTGGCTGCCATGCCATACTTCAGTGGGATTGGCGCAGTGGCTGCCATGCCACACTTCAGCGGGATCAGAGTAGTGGCTGGCATGCCACACTTCAGCGGGACCGGCATAGTGGCCGGCAGGCCACATCCAGCCGTCAGTAAGAAGCTTCTGGGACCATTCACCTGGCTATATGGCTGCTGTTCTTTATACGTGTTCCATATTCTATTGGGTCTGGGGGGATAGAGTCAGTGTGGTTAGGTTTGTAAGCTGTTGTGCTGCACCGCCGGTACTCAGATCGCTCTCCCTTTCCTTTGTTCCTTAGTAGCGGTATTAATAGGTAACAAGGGGCCAGTTTATTTAGGCCTGCCCATTAGGTAAAAGCATAGTCTACCTTAGTAGCGCACTTTGGGGAGTACAGCGCTGTACCGCACAAGGGCCTCAGCCGTCTGGCTGAGTGTGTGTGAGTTTTGTTGAGTTAACTATTGTTTGTGGTCACGTGTTCCACAGGGCTTCAGTAAATTTCGGTTTGCACCTGAACTGGTGTCAGACACATTTTCCTTGTCTGTGACTTCGCTGTATGCTGGGGAGCCCACCCCTGTACACAACTTACAACTTGGCGTAGTCGGTAGGATACAGCGACCATTATGGACAGGAACGCGGCAGAAATTAATCCAGTGGGCCTGGCCCAGGGTTCAGCTCAGGGTGCCCCAGCACTGCCATTACAGCCCACGCCTGCCACTTGTCAGTTGGGGCATTAATGCAGCAACTCCCCAAATTCAACAGGAAAAACATGACATTGCAGGACTGGGCCAAAAGGGTGCGGAGCGTGGTTAAAATGCGCTACCCAACCCCTGAGGTGATTGCAGAAATAGCATTGGGGGCCTTAGAGGGTGATGTAAGATGCACTGTAATGGTGCAGCCCGAGTCAGAGAGGGACACCTTAGACAAAATGTTGTCCCTGCTGGAATGAGCTCAAGGGGGACGCACCAAGGTAGCACAATTGCGAAGCCAGTTCTTCAATCAGTCACAGTGGGAGGACGAGACGTTGATGCAATATTCTAACGACCTACAGGAGACATTGAATGAAGTGCAGCGGCGGGAGCCAGAGGCTATGGGAGCCTTCCGGGGGGTTGACTGGCTATTACGCAACCAGTTCATAATAGGGTTATCCAATAAGTTCTTGGAGGGCAAGATGCAAGAGATGGCCGGGTGATGCCTGAACTGACGTTCTACCAGGTTTACCTGGCTGCAGTAGAGAGGGAAGAGGAGCCCATGCCTGAGGCTGTGAAAGCAGTAAGTAGCACCGGAGTGACCAGAGGTTGATCGGGTCCGGAAGACTCGGAGTCCCTGAAGGATATAGTCCAGGCCCTGCGGACAGAGTTGAGAGAACTCCGAGTAGAAGTGTCCCAGATGAAAGCGGGGTCACCTCAGGCTCCAGAAATGGTCCCACCACCCCACCTGGCTCCATCAAGGATAAGCCAGGTGCGTGGGTTCACCAACAGAGGTCCTTCTAGTGTTCGGAGATCGCGGGGACCCCTCTGCTGGTACTGCCGATAGTATGGCCATATCGCTAGAGAGTGCACAATGCAGGTGAAGCCCGAGCCGCCGTTAAACCCCCGACAGCCGCAGTAACAGGGCGTCCTGTGGCGGTTCATCAAGGCCTAAGTCCTGTACGTGATGATCGCGATCTGTATGCTAACAGCCCTGTTATGGAAGCTGAGATGGAAGGCAAGAAAGTACGCTGCCTAGTTGATACTGGGCTGGAGTGCACCCTGATGCCTCTGGAGTTTTTGAGAGACACTTCGGCCACATGATAGAGACGGAAGTTGGGAGTGTCATCAGATTGACGGCTGCAAATAACGGGGAGATGGATGTACGAGGCATAGTCTGGATTCGGGTCCGCCTGTTTGGGCAGGATATTGGCAGGAAGGGGGTCGTACTGGTGGATAACCCCTCGAGGAAAGGACTAGATGTAATGCTGGGAATGACCATGCTGAGAGACCTAGACCAACATCTTTATGCCAAGGAAGGGCCTAAATACTGGCAGTGGGCCACCTCACATCGGCCGAAGGAGCTACAGTCTGCAAAAGAGCAGCATGTCCGATAAGGCTATTGGGTGCTTGAAGGTATCACTGAGGGCCCCAATGAAGATCCCTCCACGATGGGAACAAATCTTGATGCTGCCGGTAGGATATTTAGTATTTCAGCCGCGCTTCAGTAGCGGTGAGCGATTCCAGCTACCTGATTGGTTGTTGGGTACACCCCCCCCCCCTTTGGAGATGTGCACGAGTGGCCGGCCCGGTAAATAAACATCAGCAGGGCCGTAGGAGGGTCGGCAACTAACCCTAACCCTAAACCTAACCCTAAACTCTAACCCTAAACCTAACCCTAAACCCTAACCCCCCGCCAGTCTCGTGAAGTAGCACTCGTGCAGATCTCCAAAGGGGGGTGTGTACCCAACAACCAATCAGGTCGCTGGAATCGCTCACGGCTACTGAAGTGCTGCTGAAATACCAAATATGCCTGCTGGTAGGAGCTGGGAGGAAGCTGAATGGGCTGGAGGTTTTAATCGAGCCCACCCCCCAAGGGGAAAGGTCAGCCTGTCCCCTGGTAGCTCGGGCTCTTGCCACTGTTAAGGATGGATGTGTGCCAATACACTGCATCAATGTTTCGGACGGTGAGTTGACTGTTCCTGGAAATACCCTGTTGGCCGAAATTTATGTGTCTGAGGGGGACATCCTTCGGCGGAGACGCTTTACGCTACAGCCAGATAGAAGATCAGCCTGGACCTTTGCAGTAGAGGTCAAGCAAAAAGAGGCCCCGACGTCGGAGTGGAATGGTCGAGTGATTATGGCCCTGATGGGGGTGGATCTCCGGGCCCTGACTCCGGGGCAACAGATGCTTCTGGAGGAGACTCTGTGGGAATTCCAGGAGGCATTCTCGAGGCATGACGAGGACTTCGGGTGTGCTTCTGGTATCGAACACAAAATCCCTATGTTACCATGCAGGGCGGAGCGTGGTCCCGCGGTAGGTGTGCGTTGCTCCGGCATCGGCGCCGGTGTCCTGGAGCTCTGGTGTCGGGGCTGTCCCGGCGGCTTGGGGCAGCCGGTGGGCAGCAGCGTGGGCATGTCCGCCCATAGGGTGCCGCCCGCATGCCTCCATCTTTCTTATGCAGCAGTGGGAGGAGTTGCCTCCTCCCACTCTCTGCCCCTGGGCGGAGCCTTGTAGTTAAAAGACTGGCAGTGATCTGAGCTCACTGCCAGTTATTGGTTCTGTCAGCGTCTAGTTAGTCTGTCTGCAGCTAGTCTCATTCAGTCCCTAGTTTGCCTGTCAGCTTCCTCCAGCTTGTCTGCAGTTCAGTCTGTTTCTGTTTGGTCATTTCCATCTGCCTCCCTGTCGGCACTCTGCCCCTGTTAGGTAGTTCCATCTTGTATAGTCGCCAGGTCCTTAGCCAGGGTAGGGACCGCCGTCCAGTTGTCCGCCTGGGGTTAGCCAGGGTCGAGGCAAGTAGGCAGGGACAGTGGGGTGCGGGAAGTTCAGGGCACCCCACCTGGCGCTCGGAGGGTCAGAGTGCCGTAACATAATAACTGGCCCTTTAAACTGTTTTTTTTTTCCCATGGAGGCGATCAGCTCCCTCGCGTACCAGCTGCAAGACCTGGTGCCGGTGATCCAGGATTTATCCGCTCGCATGGCCGCCCAGGAGCAGTGGGCGTTGTCGCAGGGGCTGGACGCCTCAACCTGTCCCGAACCCAAGTGCCCTCTTCCCGAGGTGTTCTCTGGGAGAGGAACAAGTCTTTTGTTTTCCAACAGGCGTGTCGCCTGTTTTTTCGGATGCGTCCCCGTTCTTCCGGGTCGGAGGCTCAGAGGGTCGGGCTGATAATGTCCCTGCTGCGGGGCTTTTTCCATTCCTGAGGGTTCCCCCTGCCTGCAGTCGGTGGACTCCTTTTTTCAGGAACTCGGGGGTATCTTCGATGAACCGGACCGTGTGGGGTTGGCGGTTTCGCGGCTGTTGGCGCTGGATCAGGGGTCGCTGTGTGTGGAGGATTATCGCTCCAATTTCAGACGCTATGCGGGTGACACTGCATGGAACGATAGCGCTCTAAAAGACGTTTTTCTGCAGGGCTTCTCGGACGCGGTTAAAGACCTGTTGATTTCCCATCCCATTCCCGGGTCCTTAAAGGAGGCTATGGAGCTGGCGGTGAAGGCAGATAGGAGGCTCAGAGCTGGCAAGCAAGATAGACATTCCCGTAGAGTCAGGGAGGTAGTTTGTCCTGTTCCCTCCTCTTCATTACCAGTCTCTGTTCCCGAGCCTATGGAGGTGGACCCGCTGGACCCCAAGGAGTGACGCCAGATTCGTTTATTGCATCATCTCTGCCTCTACTGCGGGAAAGCTGGACATCGGGTGATAACCTGCCCCCTGAAGCCTCAGCGCCCACAGTCTGAACCGGCGGAAGACTCCAAAGTCCTAGGCGATTGCTGGGAGGATCGCCTAGGACTTCAGGTACTTCCTAAACTTATGGTACCTTGTCAAGTTAGATTCCGGAACTTTTCCCGCCCAGGGCAGGCGTTTATTGATTCCGGAGCAGCCGCTAACCTGATAAGCATGTGTTTCGTTAGACCCTTGATGGCTGAATTTGTGGCGCTGAAGACGCCAATTCGTCTTACTAGCATTGATGCTACCCCTCTTGCTACAGGCTTGGTACGATGGAGGACCCCAGTGTTACAGTTCACGGTGGGGAGTTCCCACTCGGAAGAACTATCATTCCTGGTGATGGAGAAGATGTCGGTTGACATGCTACTAGGGATGCCGTGGTTGGCGTTGCACAACCCCCAATTCAATTGGACCACCCGGGAACTGACTCATTGGGGACCATCCTGCCAGAGCCATCTTGCTCCCCTTCCTCTCTGCTCAGTAGATACCGCACTCATTCCGGAATACTTGTCTGACTTCCGGGATGTGTTTTCCCAAAGCCTGTCAGAGATCCTGCCTCCTCACAGAGAGTGGGATTGTGGGATAGACCTTATTCCAAACAAACCCATCCCTAAGGGGAATGTCAAGGGTGATGCCCTCTCGCGGAGTTTTGGGGTGCCAGAATGTGAGTCACTGCCTCCCGAAAATATCCTGGAACCTGGGGTTGTGGTTGCGGCTGTGGACTCTGGTCTCATTCCCCGCCTTCAGAGGGCTCAGCAGGACTCTCCACCAGGGGTTCCCGAGGGCAGATGGTTTGTGCCAGAATCATTAAGCCTCTCAGTTTCTGAACCCTACAAGGTGGGTCAGAAGGTACATCTGTCCTCCAGGAACCTAAGACTGAAGGTCCCATCCTTAAAGCTTGCGCCGCGCTTTGTAGGGCCTTTTACTATTACGCATGTAATTAACCCATTCACTTATGAACTTGAGTTGCCAGCCACGTGGAAAGTGCATAGGGTTTTCCACAAGTCCTTGTTGAAACCCTTTGTCCCTCTCAGCCAGCTCCTAGTTTGCCTGTCAGCTTCCTCCAGCTTGTATGCAGTTCAGTCTGTTTCTGTTTGGTCATTTCCATCTGCCTCCCTGTCGGCACTCTGCCCCCTGTTAGGTAGTTCCATCTTGTATAGTCGCCAGGT
The DNA here is from genome assembly GCF_035609145.1 of Eleutherodactylus coqui. Lineage (NCBI taxonomy): Eukaryota > Metazoa > Chordata > Amphibia > Anura > Eleutherodactylidae > Eleutherodactylus > Eleutherodactylus coqui. The sequence continues at coordinate 535,768,636 of NC_089837.1, read as the reverse complement.
CCCTAGCCAGGGTAGGGACCGCCGTCCAGTTGTCCGCCTGGGGTTAGCCAGGGTCGAGGCAAGTAAGCAGGGACAGTGGGGTGCGGGAAGTTCAGGGCACCCCACCTGGCGCTCGGGGGGTCAGAGTGCCGTAACACCCTACCGGCGATGCCATGCCAATCAGGGAGCGGTACAGACAGATCCCACCCAAGATTTACCAGGAAGTGAAAGAGATGGTGGCCAGCATGTTGGAAACCCAGGTGATACAGGAGAATCAAAGCCCTTGGGCTGCCCCAGTGGTCCTGGTGCAGAAGAAAGACGGGGGTCTTCGGTTCTGTGTAGACTACCGGAAGCTAAATGCACAGACCATTCGGGATGCCTACCCTCTCCCGCGGATTGAAGAGTCGCTGTCCTTCCTGAGTCATGCCAAGTTCTTTTAAACTCTCGACCTGGCCAGTGGGTATTGGCAAGTGCCCGTGGCCGAAAAGAACAAGGTGAAAACAACCTTCATCCTACCCATGGGACTCTATGAGTTAAACAGGATGCCATTCGGCCTGACTAATTCCCCGGGGACATTTCAGCGGTTGATGGAGCATTGTCTGGGCGACCTTAACTTTGAGTCGGTATTGATCTTCTTGGATGATGTGGAAGTGTTTGGGACCTCCTTTGAAGACCATCTTCAGAAGCTGCTACAGGTCCTAGGACGGCTGCGAGACCATGGGCTTAAAGTCAAGCCCAAAAAGTGCCAACTATTCAAGCAGCATATAGAGTACCTTGGGCATGTGGTTACCCCAGAGGGGGTGCAGCCGACTACCAGTAAGGTGGAGGCCGTCCAACAGTGGCCCCGACCAAAGACCCTACGGAAGTTGCAGGCTTTTCTGGGGTTGGCCGAGTATTACAGAAGGTTCATACCCAAGTTTGCTCACCTGGCTAGTCCGCTAAATGAGCTTCTGAGAGGCACGTCCAGAGGACCCAAGAATCGGCCCATTGAGTTGGGGTCACGGCCACAAGAGGCTTTCGAGGCGATAAAGAAGGCTCTGACCAGTGCCCCAATCCTGGCTTATGCACGGTTTGACAATCTGTTCTTGTTGTACACTGACGGAAGCCTGCATGGTCTGGGGGCCGTGCTGTCTCAAATTCAAGATGGGCGTGAAAGAGTGATTGCTTATGGCAGCCGGTCTTTAACCCCTTAATGACAATGAGATTTTTGGTATTTTTCCATCTTCATTTTTCAGAAGCCATAACTTTTTTATTTTTCCGTCGACGCGGCCGTATAAGGGCTTGTTTTTTGCGTGGCGAGCTGTAGTTTTTATCGGTGCCACTTTTGGGTACATAGACTATATTGTAAAACTTTTATTATTTTTTTTATGATAACGGTGAGAAAACGCATCAATTCTGCCATAGATTTTTTTTTTTTTTTTTACAGTGTTAATCATGCAGCATAAATGACACACTAAATTTTTTCTGCGGGTCGGTACGGTTACAACGATACCAAAAGTCTTGCAATAAAAACCCTTTTTTTTGGAAATCTTTTTTTTTTCTCTACAGCTGCATTCAAAGTCCTGTAACTTTTTTATTTTTGTATGTAAGGAGCTCTATAAGGGCTTATTTTTTGCGACACGAGCTGTAGTGTTTGTTGGTTCCATTTTGGGGAATGTACGGCTTTTTTATCACTTTTATTGCATTTTTTGGGAGGCAAAATGCAAAAAATTAGCATTTTGCCTGTTTTTTAGCGGTTTTTGTTACCCTTTTTGCCGTACAAAATAAAAAGCATGTTCAACTTTTTGTACACGTCGTTACGAACGCGTCAATACCCAAAATGTGGGGTTTTAATTTTTTTTTTACCTTTTTTATGCTAATATTAGAAAAAGCATAAAAAAAGGGTTTTTTTTACATTTTTCTTTTTTTACGTTTTTCTTTTCTTTTTTTTTTTTACACAATTTGAGTCCTTCTGAGGGACTTGCAGCACTGTGCCTACAATCGCTGTGATAAGGCATGGCAGAGCTACTGCTCTGCCATGCCTTATCGCTTATACAGCGATCATAGGCATTGGCAATACAGGACGCCAGTGTCTGGTGTCCTGTTGCCATGGTGACAGGCCGGGCTCTCGCGATGACATCGTATGTGCCGGCCAGAGACACAGAGGGAGTGCGGTCCCTCTGTGAACTCTTTCCCTGCCGCGATATACTTAGATTGCGGCAGGGAAGGGGTTAACAGCGGGGGGCGCATCTCCGATGCCCCCTCGCTGTTGCAGCGGGACGCCGGCTGTGACTGACAGCCGGCTCCCGCTGCGGGATAGCGCGGGATCATATGTGATCCCGCGCTATCCCCATGACGTACCAATACATCCTGTTGCGGGAAGTACCAGGCTCCCAGGACGTACCGGTACGTCCTGGGGCGGGAATGGGTTAAGGGAGTCGGAGCGCAATCCCGACAACTATAGCTCTTTTAAGTTGGAACTTTTGGCACTGGTGTGGGCCATGACCGAAAAGTTTGCGGAGTACCTGATGGGTGCCGAAGTGACTGTGATGACGGACAATAACCCGTTAGCGCACTTGGAGAACGCCAAGCTAGGGGCTCTTGAACAGAGATGGATGGTTTGCCTCTCCAAGTACCAATATCATATCCGGTTCCGGTCAGGGAGAGAAAATGGCAACGCGGATGTGCTTTCCCGAGTTCCCGTAGGATTGCTGACCCAGAGTGGTGATTAGGAGCTAGAGGACATCGAAATCCCGGATCTTGGCAGGGCACCCACTTTCCAGAACATAACACATTCAAGTGGGGTGGCTTCGGGAATGCCGATGGTGTTGGGAAAGACTATAGCAGATTGGGAGAGAGTCCAAAAGAGCTGCCCGGACCTAAAGAAAGTCAAGCAGTGGGTCCAGAGCAAAATATGGCCTCGGCCTGAAGAGCGGGCCAGCTTAACTCCAGAGGGTCAAACGCTGCTAAGACAGTGGGATAAATTGAGCATTGTCCAGGGGGTCCTGTGTAGGACCATATACCTACAGTCAGAGTTGCAGTACCGACAACAGATTGTTATTCCCCTGTTGCTGGGGCCGGCGGCGGCCGGGAGGCCCATGATAGGGGTGCCCATTTCGGGAGCGATAAGACATTCAAATGGCTCCAGCGATTGGTGTATTGCCCTGACTTGGGGGACATAGTGACTGAGGCCTGTCTCAAGTGTCGGCCCTGTGAACTGAGTAAGGGTCCCGAGGAACGGGCTCCTATGCAAACTATTGATACATCTGCCCCCCCTAGAGATTTTGATGATTGACTATGTGCAGATTGGGTACTCTACCTCAGGACATTTCAACTGTTTAGTCATGACAGACCATTTCACTAAATATGCGGTGGCCATACCCACCAGAGATCAAGCGGCGGAATCGGTCGCAAAAGCAGTTTGTAAACATTTTATACAGGTGTTTGGGTGTCCACAGAGAATTCATTCCGATCAAGGGGCCTGTTTCCAGGGTACTCTGATGGGCGAGTTGTATCAGCTCTATGGGATTGAACGTTCCCGCACGACCGCATACCACCCCCAAGGGAATGGGGCGTTTGATTGGTTCAACCGCACCTTGATCCAGATGCTGCGAACTTTGGACGATAGCCAAAAGGCTTGTTGGCCAGAGTATCTGCCCGAGCTGATGTGGGCTTATAACAACAGGGTACACAATACCACTGGTTACTCTCCACATATACTGATGTTCGGGAGAGCAGGCCAGGAGAATGAGGATCTCCACATGCCTGACCCCATGGGGCCAACCCTGAGGAATACTACTGCATGGGTATAAGAACACCGCTGTCGGTTGAGAGCGGTGCACAGGGTTGTGGGAGAACACCTGAGGCAAGTGGTGCATCCAAACTCAAGACCAGTGCAGAGAGATGAGTTCACTCCGGGTTACCGAGTGCTAGTCAGGGCCAAGAGGCCATCTGGAAAGTTGGATGGGCGGTGGGAGGCGGTTCCGTATATGGTGAAGTGAAGGGTAGATCCTGACATACCAGTTTATGAAGTAGAGCCAGTAGGAACTGGGGGACCCTCGCAGAATTTGCACCGTAATATGTTGAGATGTTGTAACTTTGAAGAGGCCGCAGCTGAGGAGGAGGTAACATAGTAACATAGTATGTAAGGCTGAATGAAGACAATGTCCATCTAGTCCAGCCTGTCTATCCTACTGTGTTGATCCAGAGGAAGGCAAAAAACCCAGAGGCCAGAAACCAATTAGCCCTTTCGGGGAAAAAATTCCTTCCCGACTCCCTAATGGCAATCAGACTGTTCCCTGGATCAACCCCTAATAGTTCCTACCTGCCTATATACCCGGATTGACACCTAACCTAATATTTATATCCTGTAATATCCTTCTTCTCCAGAGAGACATCCAGTCCCTCTTACACTCCTCTATGGATCCTGCCATCACCACATCCTCAGGCAGAGAGTTCCACAGTCTCACTGCTCTTACAGTAAAGAATCCCCTTCTGTGTTGGTGATGAAACCTGCTTTCCTCTAGACGTAGCGGATGTCCTCTTGTTACCGTCGTGGTCCTGGGTGTAAACAGATCGCGGGAGAGATCCATGTGTTGTCCCCTCATGTACTTATACATGAGTACTAGGGAAACTCCCTTAGAAGAGGAAAGCTGGGTCATCTCAGTCCCTATCCCGGCGGAGGTTCCAGTTGAGACAAATCCGACACCCAGGGAGGGAGCTACACGATCAGCAGTGCATCCTTCAGTGACTGTGCCCAACTCTCTCGACTCTACGACGGACGACTAGGTCCAATGCTGGCGTATCTCCATCGCGCTATGCGCAGGACAAGTTTGTTTGGGGAAGGTTGCCGGGGGCATCAACTTCTAGTGGGGTGGCATGTGAGAGGGTGAGACCGCCTCCAATATGTGTACATTGTTTTTGTTACTATATATAGTGTGAGGTACTGAGGGGCGTAGTGGTGGACGGTCACTACGTCGCCCCCCCGATTCCAGTACTATGCATAAGGGGACTGGAGGAAGGTCACGTCCCGCTCTCGGAGACGAAAGAAACCAGGAGCGTAATGTGGTCTCCAGCGAGCAGATGCTGGAGATCTGTTCATTAAAAATATCTGGGCCTGTTTTTTTTTGGAATGGATGGCAGGTTGGTAGTGGGGCTGTCCATTCTACCTCCTCCACTCCAGGGTGTGGGCAAGGCCAATCAGCCCAGGTGTTGAGGCTGAGCTAGTGTGCACATAAATAGCAGGTGCACAGATGCAGGGGAGCGAAGATGGCTGCTGGACCCCGGCAGCCTGTGTGAGCGGCTGGAGATAGAAGCCCTGCTATGCGCTGCACCTGCTAAGTGCGACCTGATCGGGCCGGGACGGCCTGATAGCTGGATTTTGGACTATTATTTGTTTGCCTGAAGCTAAGGTTGGACTTTTATGTTGCTGTTATAAAAATAAATGCAGGTCACGCCTGTACTTGGATTGCATCCGCTGGTGTTCCGTCTTTGAATATCGCGAAACCCGCACGCTTCTGAGCTACTCTCCCACAATAGTCCACTACTATGTGTTTTATTATTCATCCACAAGAGGTCGCTGTTCTACAGAAAAGATTATGGTCAAGCTGTGAGGTGACAGGACCATGGTAGCCTGTGATTGGAGCACCCGTTGCCTGGTTACAGCGTGCACACGGGAAGAGAAAAAATAAAAAGCGTGCGTACACTGTGGGGGGACAGTTGGTCGAGGGAGCCATCTGAGTGGAGCTACGAAAGAGGGAAGGAGGTCGTATCCTGAAGGGACCGGAACTGCAGCGGATTCAGATTTTGACCAGATGCCCGCTGGATGGGAGAAGACCTGCTGCCGGGGATGTTGCTGAACAACTGGAGCGAGACTGGATATTGTGTGTACAATACTGGATGCCGCTGAGGAAGTGAGTAACGGCTCTCTGCGGTACCGCACGCTGTTCTGGAGGAGCCCCTCATCCGTCTAGACTTTTTGGCTGATCATACAGCAGACCAGTCTACGTGCATGCAAGACACCATATTTTGGCGCCAAGTTACTTGGGACTGCGTTTTGGCCTGTTGTTAGACAAGGTAGGGTTATGGACCGTGTCAGGCCACACTTCAGCAGGATCGGCATAGTGGCTGGCAGGCCACATCCAGCCGTCAGTAAGAAGCTTCTGGGACCATTCACCTGGCTATATGGCCGCTGTTCTTTATACGTGTCCCTTATTGTATTGGGTCTGGGGGGATAGAGTCAGTGTGGGTAAGTTTGTAAGCTGGTATGCCGCACCGCCTGTTTATTGGGACAGGAGGCTCCCATACCCACACAAGACGTTGTACGAAAGCCCAAACAAGTACCTGCGCCATAAGAGGCGCCAATGCTTAGGCAAGACCTAGAAAAAGTACAACCACACTAACCTGGGTTCCTTACGTTGGCAGGCAGCAGGGAGGATAAAAGAAAAGCGCCCATCTTAGTGTTGGACCTCTGCCAAGGTTCGTGAGACACCGAATTTGAGACTGTAGCAATGACATTTTTCCCTACCGGGCTGCTCCCCCTTTTTCTTCAGAATGGGGCAGTCCTCTTGGATCTTCTGAGTCATCCCCCATGAAAGAGATCACCACCGATCTTGAACCAGAGGAAGAGCCATAAGGGTTATGTGAGTGCAAGCACTCTTACATCAAGACTTGTACCAGTTATCAATCCCCTGCAGGGGGCGTCCTGTTATTGGAGGTGATAAGATTGTATTTCAGGCTATTATGACAATGTAATTTTGAAATGTTAAACGCATTCATTAAGTATATGCAGGTGGAAGAGAAGCATAGCGCCCCCTAGTATACGTAGTAACAGCGGAAGTAAAAGCTAGCACCACGTACTTAGCTTGGATTCGTTACATGAAATCACAGAAGTGAGAGAAAAAAAAGGTACAAAGACCTAACACACAGAAAAAGGAAGCCAAATACACATGGCTGACACTGCATAAGTAGTCCATACAGAAATACAACCCCTACTGGCAAAGCAGTGGATTGCCCTGTATCACTACAGTGTGCCACGCTGACTGGGCAAACCGGGCTCCCCCAGCATCTATAGCACATTGCATGCAAAAAAACACTGATAAAGGTGGGTGCTGGTTTGTATTTTGGCCAAAACATGTCAGCTGACGGGCCGCAGCAAGGCCACCTCTTGTACGTCAGAACCTATGCTGTCTCACTAATAGCTAAATAAAGTCACAGAGGTGAGAGAAAAAATGTACAAAGACAAAACTCACAGAAAAAGAAGCCAAATATGCATCACCTGACACTGCAGAGCTAAACCACCATATGCCCTAGTAGCATGCGGAAAGCCAGATTGGTGATTGAGCCTGCCCTGCAGAATCAGGTGATGCATGTGTAGATCTGTAATGTGGCTCCAAAAGGTTTACAGCAGAGTTCCCCCTCATAGAGAGTAATAGGCGAGAGGGGACCAGATTAAGCATGCAGGGTCCCGCCCTGACCCATTGCCTCAATGCTGATTGGCCATGGACACAGTTTTTGGCATCCATAGGTCGTGGGGAGATGGATGTTTTTCCACTCCTTCCCTTGTTCCCTTCATAGCACTCCTGTTTTATGTCTGTGTGAAGGATGGGCCCATAACTTGATGAGACCCTGTGCCAGTCACTACACTGCTGCCTCCACCCAGTGCAAGTCACTACACCGCTGTCTACACCCTATGCCAGTCACTTCACCGCTGCCTCCACCCTGTGCCAGTCACTACACTGCTGCCTCCACCCAGTGCAAGTCACTACACCGCTGCCTCCACCCTGTGCCAGTCACTACACTGCTGTCTCCACTCTGTGCCAGTCACTTCAGCGCTGCCTCCACCCTGTGCCAGTCACTACACCGCTGTCTACACCCTATGCCAGTCACTTTACCGCTGCCTCCACCCTGTGCCACTCACTACACTGCTGCCTCCACCCAGTGCAAGTCACTACACCGCTGCCTCAACCCTGTGCCAGTCACTACACTGCTGTCTCCACTCTGTGCCAGTCACTTCAGCGCTGCCTCCACCCTGTGCCAGTTACTGCACGGCTGCCTCCACCCTGTGCCAGTCACTGTACCGCTGCCTTCACCTGTGCCATCCACTACCGTTGCCTCCACCCTGTGCCAGTTACTACACCGCTGCCTCCACCCTGTGCCATCCACTAGCGCTGCCTCCACCCTGTGTCAGTCACTGCACCACTGTTCCCACCCTGTGCCAGTCACTACACCACTGCCTCCACCCTGTGCCATCCACTACCGCTGCCTCCACCATGTGCCAGTCACTGCACAACTGCCTCCACCTTTTCCCAGTTACTACACTGCTGTCTCCACCCAGTGCCACTCACTACAACCCTGCCTCCACCCTGTGCCAGTCACTGCACCCCCGCTTCCACCCTGTGCCGGTCACTACACTGCTGCCTCCACCCTGTGCTGGTCACTACACTGCTGCCTCCACTCTGTGCCAGTCACTACACCGTTGTCTCCACCCTGTGCCACTCACAACACCCCTGCCTCCACCCTGTGCCAATCACTACGCTGATGCCTCCACCGTGTGCCAGTCACCACACCGCTGCCTTCACCCTGTGCCAGTCACTACACTGCCATTCCAGTACCCACTGGCATGGACATCGGAAGGGAAATAACAGCCACAGAGAAGGTTATAGTACCTCAGGAGCTCGGGAGCAGTCAGGGCCTGTAACTACTTTACTTCAGAGAAACTTCAACAATACACAAGGCACAAATGACAGGACTTCAATGGTGCAGGACTTAAATGAGCTAGAGTACCTCCACCGGGCAGTCCCAGACTTCAGGACACTGGGGTGTGAACAATGACTGTAGAGTACCTCCACCGGGCGGTCCCAGACTTCAGGGCGCTCGGGTGTGAAACAATTGTTATTGAGTACCTCCACCGGGCGCTCCAGACTTCAGGGCGCTTCAGTGTTAACAATGACTGTAGAGTACCTCCACCCAGCTGTCCCAGGCTTCAGGGCGCTCAGGTGTGAACAATGTCTGTAGAGTACCTCCACCGGGCGGTCCCAGACTTCAGGATACTGGAATGTGAAACAATTGTGACCGAGTACCTCCACTGGGCTGGCCCAGACTTCAGGACACTCGGGTGTGAACAATGACTGTAGAGCACCTCCACCGGGTGGTCCCACACTTCAGGACATTGGAGTGTGAACAATGACTGTAGAGTACCTCCACCGGGCAGTCCCAGACTTCAGGACACTCGGGTGTAAACAATGACTGTAGAGTACCTCCACCGGGTGGTCCCAGATTTCAGGGCGCTCAGGTGTGAAACAATTGTGACTGGGTATCTCTACCGAGAGGTCCAGACTTCAGGGAGCTTCAGTGTGAACAATGACTGTAGAGAGAGTACCTCCACCCAGCAGTCCCAGACTACAGGGCGCTCGGATGTGAACAATCACTGTAGAGTACCTCCACCGGGCGGTCCAAGACTTCAGGACAGTGGAGTGTGAAACAATTGTGACTGAGTACCTCCACCGGATGGTCCCAGACTTCAGGGCGCTGGATTGGGAAACAATTGTGACTGAGTACATCCACCAGGCGGTCCCAGACTTCAGGCCGCTCCAGTGTGAACAATGGCTGTAGAGTACCTCCACCGGGCAGTCCCAGACTTAATAACACTGGAGTGTGAGCAATTACTGTAGAGTACCTCCACCCAGTGGTCCCAAACTTCAGGACACTCGGGTGTGAACAATGACTGTAGAGTACCTCCACCTGGCAGTCCCAGACTGCAAGAGGCTGGAATGTGAACAATGACCATAGAGTACTTCCACCGGGCAGTCCCAGGCTACAGGGCGCTGGAGTGTGAACAATGACAGTAGAGTACCTCCACCAGGCGGTCCCAGACTACAGGACACTGGAGTATGAACAATGACTGTAGAGTACCTCCACCGGGAGGTCTCATACTACAGGACGCTCGGATGTGAACAATGACTGTAGAGTACCTCCACCAGCAGACCCAGACTACAGGACACTGGAGTGTGAACAATGACTGTAGAGTACCTCCACCCGGTGGTCCCAGATGACAGGACGCTGTAGTGTGAAATAATTGTGACTGAGTACCTCTGCACTGGGCCTTGGACAGATGTAGTCACTTGCTGCTCACTCTCTCTTCATTCCAGGAACACACTCAGTGGAATCTCTCTCCTTCTTCCTTCTTCACTGCATGAAGGCTAAAGGTGCCTCCATACAGCTCTGTACTTTCTCTATCAGCTCTAGAAGATGGACCTCCTGACTACGACTCCAGAAGACATGGACTCTCTTCCTGCTCTCAAACACTTTTATACCCTCTCTCATACCACGTGACAGGACATGGAATAAGAGAATATAGATATAAGGGACAGCGCTTCAGTCAATTTTTTATATTTTGTTACGGAATTAAAAGAAAAGATTCCTGCTAAGTCCAGGATTCCACCGGGTCCCTCTTGTTGGAGCACCGAGCCTCTTTTTTCCAGTTTTTTCCACAGGGCATAGAATGATACATTTACATTCTCCAGGGTTTGCAGACATTAACCTCTCACTTGCTGCAGCTGTGCAATACACATAACACAATGACAAGACCGTTCTGCACAGAGCATCTACATAAGGCATACATGTATGACATGATGGAGGGGGCCAGGAAAGCATGTACTAGGCCACTACATGGGCATTGTATGTCAGGTATGTGAGGACTTTATTGCAGCATTATGTGGGCACTGTATGCTAGGGACTATGCAAATCCTGTCCTATGAGGAATGGTTAAAGGATCTGGGAATGTTTAGCAGAAGAGAAGGCTGAGAGGAGACTTAATAGCGGTCTACAAATATCTGAAGGGCTGTCACAGTGCAGAGGGATCAGCCCTATTCTCATCTGCACAAGGAAAGACTAGAAGCAATGGGATGAAACTGGAAGGGAGGAGACACAGATTAGATATTAGACAGTGAGGGGGATCAATGAGTGGAACAGGTTACCACCGGAGGTGGGGAGTTCTCCTACATTGGAAGTCTTCAGAGGCCGGACAGACATCTGCCTGGGATAATTTAGTGATCCTGCACTGAGCAGGGGGTCAGACCCGATGACCACGGAGGACCCGATAATCCTGGAAGACCGAATTATCCCAGAGCACCCTTCCAACTCTACCAGTCTATGATTCTACGTGGGCATTGTATGTCAGTTATGTGGGCACTCACTGTATGGCAATATTATGTGGGCACTTTATTATGTGGGCAATTCATGGAATGCACTATGTGGGCGCTGTATGGCAGTATAATGTGGGCGCTGTATGGCAAGTTTATACTGCATCTCAGTGGCGGTTCTGAGCCCTCAGTAGGTCTTGGCCATGCCTGGCAGTTAAGGGCATCTGTACAATCATCACCTGATAGTTGATGTGTGTCTTACACCCATGCCTTATAATAATGATGTCACCTTCCGGCCGTGGAGCCACACAGGAATGTTGCGCCTCTTTGGTTGGAGAGAACAATCTGTTTCTGCAAGGGAGGCACACGAGCTTGATGGTTATATGCTACAGTAGGGGTTCTTTGTACACAACATTAGGCATGTTATATGCGCCACAGTGTGCAGGTGGAGGTAAAGATGGCGGCAGCACACAGATCTGCAGTCCATGCTGGGAGTTTACGTTGCACCATACGCAGCCTGATTAGGTCCAGCGGGGTCAGCAGACTCATGTAGTCCCGCATACACAACGTGCCGACAAGGCTGGAATCTGAGGGGTCTGTGCAGCACGAGGAGGAAGTTGTTTACCGCAATGTCCATGCATATCAGGATCACAAAAGCAGAAGAGGTCAGAAAAAGGAGAAGTCTGCAGAAGAGCCGGTCAGAGTGTGGCGGCCAGACTTAAAGGGCAACTACTCAATAATGGACTGACAGGACTGACATGGACTGAGAGGATGGGGGTAATCACCCTCCATGGAGTCATGCCAGACTGGTGTATATGGGGCCCGCCCCAGAGGACCCTACACAGAGGCAGCAGTAGAGGATGATGGGGATTACTGCGGGCGCAGCGGGCTCGTCTCCTCACTGCTGTAATTTTGCTAGTTACATTTTGTGACGTTTTCTGCATTTAGTAGATGTAATAAGAACCCAGAAATAAAGTAAGAAGGGCGATGAGGTGATCCTGTGATCTGGTGATCCATTACAGCTATCATTGAGTGATCTGGTCAGCTGATGACCTGATCATGTGACCTGGTTATCTGGTGATGATTATTCAGTGATGCAGTAATCCAGCAATCCTATAATGATTTACTGATGTAATAATCTGGTGCCCCAGGAACAAGATGATCCAGTGATCTAATGATTCTGTGACCCAGTGAATGTCATACTGGATCAATGATCAGGTGAATGACCGGCTGCTCTAATTAGTCAGTGGTATGATAACTCAGTGATTTTGTAAACTAGTGATCTGATGACTCAGTGATCTTGTAAACTAGTGATCTGATGACTCAGTGATTTTGTAAACTAGTGATCTGATGACTCAGTGATCTTGTAAACATGTGTTCTGATGACTCAGCCACAGCATGTAACCGCACGTTCACTATTGGGCCGGCGGGGTGACTGTTCCTCCCATACATTGTTATTGCGTTGCTGTAATGAGGCTCGCTGCATCTGTAACCTTGGAGTGACAATCCTGATCGCCTGTGAACCGCCATAAGTAGGATCAGACGGGTCTCCTCTGTTCATACAGATGTAACATTCACTAACACGACCGGCACATCGTGGCGGGGTGATCTCCAGCACTGCAGTAACGCTTTCTACCTCTATACACCCCAGGAGGTGGCTGAAGCACTAGTTTCACCCCCTCCCTCCTCTGCTGGGACCAGTAGTACACCATCGGAGGAGCTCCAATGATGTAGCCTGGATATTTCTTTTATTCTTCACACTTCAGGCTCCGCCTCCTTCTCAGATTTTGTCCATTTAGGGCAATTAGTTAATTCTGTGCCGCAGGAAGCAACATTTATTCTGTTGGTGCCCCACAGTTCTCATACCGCCCTGCGATGAGTGATTACATGGACAGGCAACTTCCTCATAGTAACTCTGTGTGAGAAGCGAAGGTTCAGCTGTCAGCACCCCAGTAATCAGCGAGGTCACCCACAATCCACTATTTACTATCAATGGTAATGTATGGCAGTATTATGTAGGCACCGCATCACAATACTATGTGGGCACAGTGTGGCAGTATTATGTGGGAACTGTATGGCAGCATTATGTATATATACATACATACACACACTAGCTGATATACCCGCCTTCGCCCGAGTTAATTTGGTACTGGTGTTTATCTGGTGTTCACACGGAAAATCTTATGAAGCCGTGGTTACTTTAGAGATACTGAGGAAAAACATATGTTCACCATTTTGCATAGTTCTCTGCGTTACCCAGGAAACACCACAGGGAGGTAACCATGCGACGTTTCCTTTATATAAAATGACATCAGGAAGTGAGAGATTTAGATTCCGTACATAAAATTTGGACACTAATTCTTTTGCGCTTAGAATTGAATAATCGAGTTGGGACCCATTAGCTTTTCCTATTTATGACATAATCAATGCTCGTGCCAAATTTCCCGTTTCTATGACACCGGAAAGTGAGAAAATTACATTCCGCACGTGAAATTTGGACGCTAATTCTTTTGCGCATAGAATTGAATAATGGAGTTGGGACCCATTAGCTTTTCCTATTTATGACATAATCAATGCTCGTGCCAAATTTCCCGTTTCTATGACACCGGAAAGTGAGAAAATTGGATTCTGTACGTAAAATTTCGACGCCAATTCTTTTGCGCATAGAATTGAATAATCGAGTTGGGACCCATTAGCTTTTCCTATTTATGACATAATCAATGCTCGTGCCAAATTTCCAGTTTCTATGACACCGGAAAGTGGGAAAATTAGATTACGCACGTAAAATTTAGACATCTAATTCTTTTGCGCATAGAATTGAATAATCGAGTTGGGACCCATTAGCTTTTCCTATTTATGACATAATCAATGCTCGTGCCAAATTTCATGTTTCTATGACACCAGAAAGTGAGAAAATTAGATTCCGTACGTAAAATTTGGACGCTAATTCTTTTGCGCATAGAATTGAATAATGGAGTTGGGACCCATTAGCTTTTCCTATTTATGACATAATCAATGCTCGTGCCAAATTTCACGTTTCTATGACACCGGAAAGTGAGAAAATTACATTCCGCACGTAAAATTTCAACACCAATTCTTTTGCGCTAGAATTGAATAATCGAGTTGGGACCCATTCGCTTTTCCTATTTATGACATAATCAATGCTCCTGCCAAATTTCCCGTTTCTATGACATTGGGAAGTGAGAGATTTAGATTATGTACGTAAAATTTTGACGCCAATTCTTTTGCGCATAGAATTGAATAATCGAGTTGCGACCCAATTTTTTTTCCTATTTTGGAGATAATCTATGCTTGCGCCAAATTTCATGTTTCTACGACATTGGGAAGTTGGAGAACTTTTGCCGAGTCAGTCAGTCAGTCAGTCAGTCAGTCAGTCAGTCAGTCAGTGCTTTCAGCTATATACACTACCGTTCAAAAGTTTGGGGTCACATTGAAATGTCCTTATTTTTGAAGGAAAAGCACTGTACTTTTCAATGAAGATAACTTTAAACTAGTCCTAACTTTAAACAAATGCACTCTATACATTGCTAATGTGGTAAATGACTATTCTAGCTGCAAATGCCTGGTTTTTTGTGCAAAATCTACAAAGGTGAATAGAGGCCCATTTCCAGCAACTATCACTCCAGTGTTCTAATGGTACAATGTGTTTGCTCATTGGCTCAGAAGGCTAATTGATGATTAGAAAACCCTTGTGCAATCATGTTCACACATCTGAAAACAGTCTAGCTTGTTACAGAAGCTACAAAACTGACCTTCCTGTGAGCAGATTGAGTTTCTGGAGCATCACATTTGTGGGGTCAATTAAACGCTCAAAATGGCCAGAAAAAGAGAACTTTCATCTGAAACTCGACAGTCTATTCTTGTTCTTAGAAATGAAGGCTATTCCATGCGAGAAATTGCTAAGAAATTGAAGATTTCCTACAACGGTGTGTACTACTCCCTTCAGAGGACAGCACAAACAGGCTCTAACCAGAGTAGAAAAAGAAGTGGGAGGCCGCGTTGCACAACTAAGCAAGAAGATAAGCACATTAGAGTCTCTAGTTTGAGAAACAGACGCCTCACAGGTACCCAACTGGCATCTTCATTAAATAGTACCCGCAAAACACCAGTGTCAACATCTACAGTAAAGCGGCGGCTGCGGGATTTTGGGCTTCAGGGCAGAGTGGCAAAGAAAAAGCCATATCTGAGACTGGCCAATAAACGAAAAAGATTAAGATGGGCAAAAGAACACAGACATTGGACAGAGGAAGACTGGAAAAAAGTGTTGTGGACGGATGAATCCAAGTTTGAGGTGTTTGGATCACAAAGAAGAACGTTTGTGAGACGCAGAACAAATGAAAAGATGCTGGAAGAATGCCTGACGCCATCTGGTAAGCATGGTGGAGGTAATGTGATGGTCTGGGGTTGCTTTGGTGCTGGTAAGGTGGGAGATTTGTACAGGGTAAAAGGGATTCTGAATAAGGAAGGCTATCACTCCATTTTGCAACGCCATGCCATACCCAGTGGACAGCGCTTGATTGGAACCAATTTCATCCTACAACAGGACAATGACCCTAAACACACCTCCAAATTGTGCAAGAACTATTTACAGCAGAAGCAGGCAGCTGGTATTCTATCGGTAATGGAGTGGCCAGCGCAGTCACCAGATCTGAACCCCATTGAGCTGTTGTGGGAGCAGCTGGACCGTATGGTACGCCAGAAGTGCCCATCCAACCAATCCAACTTGTGGGAGATGCTTCTAGAAGCGTGGGGTGCAATTTCACAAGCTTACCTCAACAAATTAACAGCTAGAATGTCAAAGGTGTGCAATGCTGGAATTGCTGCAAAAGGAGGATTCTTTGACGAAAGCAAAGTTTGATGTAAAAACAATGTTATTTCAGATACAAATCATTATTTCTAACCTTGTCAATGTCTTGGCTCTATTGTCTATTCATTTCACAACGCATGGTGGTGAATAAGTGGGACTTTTCATGGAAAACACAAAATTGTTTGGGTGACCCCAAACTTTTGAACGGTAGTGTATATATATATATAATTACTGAGGGCCACATTTTGGGGAACACTATCACTACTGAGGCCACTGTGGAGGCACTATTACTACTGGGGCTACTGTGGGCGAAACTATTACTACTGAGGCCACTGGGGGGATCCCTATTACTACTGAGGGACACTTTTACCCCTGAGGTCACGGGGGTAGGGGGAATCACTGTTACTACTGATGGCACTGGGTGGTCACTATTACTGCTGTGGGTCACTTTGGGGGTCTCTATTACAACTGAAGGCCATTATAGGGAAGACTATTACTACTGAGGCCACTGTGGGGGACACTATTACTACTGAGGCCACTTTGGGGGTCACTGTTACTACTGAGGGCCATTGTGGGGGAGACTAATACTAATGATGCCACCAAGGCATCACTATGACTGTTGAGGGTCACTATTACTACTGCGGGCCATTGTGGGGGTCACTTTTACTGCTGTGGGTCACTGTGGGGGGGGGGGGTCACTATTACCACTTAGGCCACTGTGGGGGACACTATTACTACTAGCGCCACTGTGGGGGTCACTATTACTACTTAGGCCACTGTGGGGGGACACTATTACTACTGAGGCCACTGTGGGGGGACACTATTACTACTGAGGCCACTGTGGGGGACACTATTACTACTGAGGCCACTGTGGGGGTCACTATTACTAGTAATGCCACTGTGGGGGGACACTATTACTAGTAATGCCACTGTGGGGGGACACTATTACTACTGAGGCTACTGTGGGGGACACTTACTACTGAGGCTACTGTGGGGGGACACTATTACTACTGAGGATATTGTGGGGGGACACTTACTACTGAGGCTACTGTGGGGGGACACTATTACTACTGGGGCCACTGTGGGGGACACTATTACTACTAAGGCCACTGTGGGGGTCACTATTACTAGTAATGCCACTGTGGGGGGACACTTACTACTGAGGCTACTGTGGGGGACACTATTACTACTGAGGGCCACTGTGGGGGACACTATTACTACTGGGGCCACTGTGGGGGACACTATTACTACTGAGGCTACTGTGGGGGACACTTACTACGAAGAACTACTGTGGGGGTTCACTATGACTCTGCAATATTGTAGGAAAAAAAGGGAAACAATTAGCTCACCAGTCTTCTTGTGGGTTTCCTGTTTGCTGTAAGCTTGTACAGCTGAAAATATTATTTTCAATAAAGTAGATATGGCCAATAGATATGGCCAATAGATATGGCCAATTAACGAGCAAAAAAAAAAATATTCCTTTATTTGAAGTTTTCACATAAAAGCTTGAGACAAAAGATTAAAATCTTTGTGTCGCATTATGCCATGGCCACTGTGGGGGCCACTACTACTACTGAGGGCCACCATGGGGGACATTATTAGTACTGAGGCAACTGTGGGGGAAACTATGAGGCCCCTGAGGGATCACTATTACTGCTGGGGCCACTATTACTACTGAGTCACTGTGGGGGCCACTATTACTACTGAGGCGACTATGGAACTCACTATTACTACTGAGGCCACTAAGGGGGTCATTATTACTACTGAGGACACTGTATAGGTCATTATTACTACTGAGGCACCGTGGGGGACACTATTAGTACTGAGGCAACTGTGGGGGAAACTATGAGGCCCCTGAGAAATCACTATTACTGCTGGGGCCACTATTACTACAGAGTCACTGTGGGGGCCACTATTACTACTGGGTGACTGTGAGTGCCACTATTACTACTGAGGCAACTATGGAAGTCACTATTACTACTGAGGGCCACTGTGGGGAACACTATTACTACTGAGGACACTGTGGGGGCCACTATTACTACTGAGGGCCACTAGGGGGGCCACTATTACTATTGAGGACCAGTGTGGGGGCCACTATTACGACTGAGGGCACTGTATAGGTCATTATTATACTGAGGCCACTGTGAGTATCACTATTACTACTGAGGGCCACTGTGGGGGACACTATTACTACTGAGGCACTGGGGGGGCCACTATTACGACTGAGGGCTACTGTGGGGGTCATTATTACGACTGAGGGCTACTGTGGGGGTCATTATTACTACTGAGAGCCAATGTGGGGGTCATTATTACTACTGAGGGCTACTGTGGGGGTCATTATTACTACTGAGGGCTACTGTGGGGGTCATTACTACTACTGAGGGCCACTGTGGGGGCCACTATTACGACTGAGGGCCACTGTGGGGGCCACTATTACAACTGAGGGCCACTGTGGGGGCCACTATTACGACTGAGGGCTACTGTGGGGGTCAGTATTACGACTGAGGGCCACTGTGGGGGTCATTATTACGACTGAGGGCCACTGTGGGGGTCATTATTACGACTGAGGGCTACTGTGGGGGTCACTATTACGACAAAGGGCCACTGTGGGGGTCACTATTACGACTGAGGGCCACTGTGGGGGACACTATTATGACTGAGGGCCACTGTAGGGGTCACTATTACTACTGAGGGCCACTATTACGACTGAGGGCTACTGTGGGGGCCACTATTACGACTGAGGGCTACTGTGGGGGCCACTATTACGACTGAGGGTTACTGTGGGGGCCACTATTACGACTGAGGGTTACTGTGGGGGTCATTATTACGACTGAGGGCTACTGTGGGGGTTATTGTTACTACTGAGGGCCGCTGTGGGGGTCATTATTACTACTGAGGGATACTGTGGGGGGACACTATAACTACTAAGGCCACTGTGTGGTCACTATTACTACTTAGTCCACTGTGAGTATCACTATTACTACTGAGAGCCACTGTGGGGGACACTATTACTACTGAGGGCCACTGTAGGGGTCACTATTACTACTGAGGGCCACTATTACGACTGAGGGCTACTGTGGGGGCCACTATTACGACTGAGGGCTACTGTGGGGGCCACTATTACGACTGAGGGCTACTGTGGGGGCCACTATTACGACTGAGGGCCACTGTGGGGAACACTATTACTACTGAGGACACTGTGGGGGCCACTATTACTACTGAGGGCCACTAGGGGGGCCACTATTACTATTGAGGACCAGTGTGGGGGCCACTATTACGACTGAGGGCACTGTATAGGTCATTATTATACTGAGGCCACTGTGAGTATCACTATTACTACTGAGGGCCACTGTGGGGGACACTATTACTACTGAGGCACTGTGGGGGCCACTATTACGACTGAGGGCTACTGTGGGGGTCATTATTACGACTGAGGGCTACTGTGGGGGTCATTATTACTACTGAGAGCCAATGTGGGGATCATTATTACTACTGAGGGCTACTGTGGGAGTCATTATTACTACTGAGGGCTACTGTGGGGGTCATTACTACTACTGAGGGCCACTGTGGGGGCCACTATTACGACTGAGGGCCACTGTGGGGGCCACTATTACAACTGAGGGGCCACTGTGGGGGCCACTATTACGACTGAGGGCTACTGTGGGGGTCATTATTACGACTGAGGGCCACTGTGGGGGTCATTATTACGACTGAGGGCCACTGTGGGGGTCATTATTACGACTGAGGGCCACTGTGGGGGTCACTATTACGACAAAGGGCCACTGTGGGGGTCACTATTACGACTGAGGGCCACTGTGGGGGTCACTATTACGACTGAGGGCCACTGTGGGGGCCACTATGACTGAGGGCCACTGTACGGGTCACTATTACTACTGAGGGCCACTATTACGACTGAGGGCTACTGTGGGGGCCACTATTTTGACTGAGGGCTACTGTGGGGGCCACTATTACGACTGAGGGTTACTGTGGGGGTCATTATTACGACTGAGGGCTACTGTGGGGGTTATTATTACTACTGAGGGCCGCTGTGGGGGTCATTATTACTACTGAGGGATACTGTGGGGGGACACTATAACTACTGAGGGCCACTGTAGGGGTCACTATTACTACTGAGGGCCACTATTACGACTGAGGGCTACTGTGGGGGCCACTATTACGACTGAGGGCTACTGTGGGGGCCACTATTACGACTGAGGGCTACTGTGGGGGTCATTATTACGACAGAGGGCTACTGTGGGGGTCATTATTACTATTGAGGGCTACTGTGGGAGTCATTATTACGACTGAGGCCACTATTACTGCTGGGGCCACTGTGGGATGTCATTATTACTACTGAGGCCACTGTGGGGTAACTATTACTACTGGGGGCACTGTGAGTATCACTATTACTACTGGGGGCCACTGTGGGGGTCATTATTACTACTGAGGCCACTGTGGGGTAACTATTACTACTGGGGGCACTGTGAGTATCACTATTACTACTGAGGGCCACTGTGGGGGCCACTATTACTACTGAGGCACTGTGGGGGCCACTATTACTACTGAGGCACTGTGGGGGCCACTATTACGACTGAGGGCCACTGTGGGGGCCACTATTACGACTGAGGGCTTCTGCGGGGGTCATTATTACGACTGAGGGCTACTGTGGGGGTCATTATTACTACTGAGGGCCACTGTGGGAGTCATTATTACTACTGAGGGCCACTGTGGGGGTCACTATTACAACTGAGGGCCACTGTGGGGGCCACTATTACGACTGAGGGCCACTGTGGGGGCCACTATTACGACTGAGGGCCACTGTGGGGGCCACTATTACGACTGAGGGCCACTGTGGGGGCAACTATTACGACTGAGGGCCACTGTGGGGGCCACTATTACGACTGAGGGCCACTGTGGGGGTCATTATTACTACTGAGGGCTACTGTGGGGGTCATTATTACTACTGAGGGATACTGTGGGGGGACACTATTACTACTAAGGCCACTGTGTGGTCACTATTACTACTTAGTCCACTGTGAGTATCACTATTACTACTGAGGGCCACTGTGGGGGCCACTATTACGACTGAGGGCCACTGTGGGGGCCACTATTACAACTGAGGGGCCACTGTGGGGGCCACTATTACGACTGAGGGCTACTGTGGGGGTCATTATTACGACTGAGGGCCACTGTGGGGGTCATTATTACGACTGAGGGCCACTGTGGGGGTCATTATTACGACTGAGGGCCACTGTGGGGGTCACTATTACGACAAAGGGCCACTGTGGGGGTCACTATTACGACTGAGGGCCACTGTGGGGGTCACTATTACGACTGAGGGCCACTGTGGGGGCCACTATGACTGAGGGCCACTGTACGGGTCACTATTACTACTGAGGGCCACTATTACGACTGAGGGCTACTGTGGGGGCCACTATTTTGACTGAGGGCTACTGTGGGGGTCTCTAATGACTGAGGGCCACGTGGGGGCCACTATTACGACTGAGGGCCACTGTGGGGGCCACTATTACAACTGAGGGCCACTGTGGGGGCCACTATTACGACTGAGGGCTAGTGTGGGGGTCATTATTACGACTGAGGGCCACTGTGGGGGTCATTATTACGACTGAGGGCCACTGTGGGGGTCACTATTACGACTAAGGGCCACTGTGGGGGCCACTATTACGACTGAGGGCCACTGTGGGGGCCACTATTATGACTGAGGGCCACTGTAGGGGTCATTATTACTACTGAGGGCCACTATTACGACTGAGGGCTACTGTGGGGGCCACTATTACGACTGAGGGCTACTGTGGGGGCCACTATTACGACTGAGGTTTACTGTGGGGGTCATTATTACGACTGAGGGCTACTGTGGGGGTTATTATTACTACTGAGGGCCGCTGTGGGGGTCATTATTACTCCTGAGGGATACTGTGGGGGGACACTATTACTACTAAGGCCACTGTGTGGTCACTATTACTACTTAGTCCACTGTGAGTATCACTATTACTACTGAGGGCCACTGTGGGGGACACTATTACTACTGAGGGCCACTGTAGGGGTCACTATTACTACTGAGGGCCACTATTACGACTGAGGGCTACTGTGGGGGCTACTATTACGACTGAGGGCTATTGTGGGGGCCACTATTACGACTGAGGGCTACTGTGGGGGTCATTATTACGACTGAGGGCTACTGTGGGGGTCATTATTACTACTGAGGGCTACTGTGGGGGTCATTATTACTACTGAGGCCACTGTGGGGTAACTATTACTACTGGGGGCACTGTGAGTATCACTATTACTACTGGGGGCCACTGTGGGGGTCATTATTACTACTGAGGCCACTGTGGGGTAACTACTACTACTGGGGGCACTGTGAGTATCACTATTACTACTGAGGGCCACTGTGGGGGACACTATTACTACTGAGGCACTGTGGGGGCCACTATTACGACTGAGGGCCACTGTGGGGGCCACTATTACGACTGAGGGCTACTGTGGGGGCCACTATTACGACTGAGGGCTACTGTGGGGGCCACTATTACGACTGAGGGCTACTGTGGGGGTCATTATTACTACTGAGGGCTACTGTGGGGGTCATTATTACGACTGAGGGCTACTGTGGGGGCCACTATTACGACTGAGGGCCACTGTGGGGGCCACTATTATGACTGAGGGCCACTGTGGGGGCCACTATTATGACTGAGGGCCACTAAGGGGGCCACTATTATGACTGAGGGCCACTAAGGGGGCCACTATTATGACTGAGGGCCACTAAGGGGGCCACTATTACGACTGGGGCCACTGTGGGGGTCACTATTACGACTGGGGCCACTGTGGGGGTCATTATTACTACTGAGGGCTACTGTGGGTGTCATTATTACTACTGAGGGATACTGTGGGGGGACACTATTACTACTAAGGCCACTGTGTGGTCACTATTACTACTTAGTCCACTGTGAGTATCACTATTACTACTGAGGGCCACTGTGGGGGACACTATTACTACTGAGGGCCACTGTAGGGGTCACTATTACTACTGAGGGCCACTATTACGACTGAGGGCTACTGTGGGGACCACTATTACGACTGAGGGCTACTGTGGGGGCCACTATTACGACTGAGGGCTACTGTGGGGGCCACTATTACGACTGAGGGCTACTGTGGGGGTCATTATTACGACTGAGGGTTACTGTGGGGGTCATTATTACGACTGAGGGCTACTGTGGGGGTCATTATTACGACTGAGGGCTACTGTGGGGGTCACTATTACGACTGAGGCCACTATTACTGCTGGGGACACTGTGGGATGTCATTATTACTACTGAGGCCACTGTGGGGTAACTATTACTACTGGGGGCACTGTGAGTATCACTATTACTACTGGGGGCCACTGTGGGGGTCATTATTACTACTGAGGCCACTGTGGGATAACTATTACTACTGGGGGCACTATGAGTATCACTATTACTACTTGGGGCTACTGTGGGGGTCATTATTACGACTGAGGGCTACTGTGGGGGTCATTATTACGACTGAGGGCTACTGTGGGGGTCATTATTACGACTGAGGGCACTCTATAGATGGCAGTGTACCTCAAGCTGACTTACACTATGTTGACACCTGACAGAAATGCTGCAGAATTTCTACATCCCAAAACAGTTACCGTATTTTTCGCTTTATAAGACGCACTTTTTCCGCCTCCAAAGCGCGGGGGGGGGGGGGGGGGAGAGTTGCTGCGTCTTATAGAGCGAATGCGGCAAAAAAATTGTCCCGATCGCCATTTTTAGCGCATCGCTAATTCAATGCGCAATCGCGATTTAGTTAGTGCGATTGCGTGTTCAACTCGCGATCGCACAAAGAAATGTGCGACCAGTCTCCTCCCCACTGCCGTCCATACATACCTCTGATTGGTCATGAGCGCCGGCGAGCACTACTGCTGCTCCCCACCTCCACCAAACCGCTTCCTTCCTTTCTCCGGCTGATGCTAGTCAGGTGAAGATAGTCTGGTCAGGTGATGCTAGTCAGGTTAGGCTAGTCGGGTAATGCTGGTCAGGTAATGCTAGTCTGGTCAGGTGAGGCTAGTCAGGTGAGGCTAGTCAGGTGAGGCTAGTCAGGTGAGGCTAGTCGGGTGAGGCGGGTCGGGTGAGGCGGGTCGGGTGAGGCGGGTCGGGTGAGGCGGGTCGGGTGAGGCGGGTCGGGTGGGGCTGGTCGGGTGGGGCTGGTCGGGTGGGGCTGGTCGGGTGAGGCTGGTCAGGTGAGGCTAGTCAGGTGAGGCGGGTCGGGTGAGGCGGGTCGGGTGAGGCTGGTCGGGTGGGGCTGGTCGGGTGGGGCTGGTCGGGTGGGGCTGGTCGGGTGGGGCTGGTCGGGTGATGCTATGCTGGTCAGGTTAGGCTAGTCAGTTAATGCTGGTCAGGTAATGCTAGTCTGGTCAGGTCATGCTGGTCAGGTGAGGCTAGTCAGGTGAGGCTGGTCGGGTGAGGCTGGTCGGGTGAGGCTGGTCGGGTGAGGCTGGTCGGGTGAGGCTGGTCGGGTGGGGCGGGTCGGGTGGGGCTAGTCAGGTAAGGCTAGTCAGGTGAGGCGGGTCAGGTGAGGCGGGTCAGGTGAGGCGGGTCAGGTGAGGCGGGTCAGGTGAGGCGGGTCGGGTGAGGCGGGTCGGGTGGGGCGGGTCGGGTGGGGCGGGTCGGGTGGGGCTAGTCAGGTGAGGCGGGTCGGGTGAGGCGGGTCGGGTGGGGCTGGTCGGGTGATGTTGCTCAGGTGAGGCTGACGCATTTCTATTTCAAGAAATGTGATTTTCCATGTTGGAATTCTGCCTGTGGCCTTTGCCTAGTGACAGGCCCAATGTGCACATGTGGATCTGCGCCAAAGACTGTCTTAAAAAGCTGCAGATTTTGACCTGTTTTTTAGGTGGATTGTACACGGAAAGTTCCAGAGTGATGTCGGCCATGCGTGGTTGGCCGTGGTTTGGGCGTGGAGTCCTGTAGATCTCTAGGTGTTCCCTGCACACAATGTAACAGACGGCCAGGACAGGAGGGACATTTCTCCTGGTCAGCGTGCGGCCGCCTGCACACAGGAGCGCCGGATCCCGCAGTGGAATCCGGCTCTGTACTGCGGGTGGCCCGCGGCTCGCCGCCGCTCATGGGCAGTGTGGACTTTTCTCTCCTTTTGGTTTGTTTTACCCGACACCGTTGCCAGGCGATGGCGCGAGATCCCCGACCTTTTCCCAATGTCTTAGCAGACGGCTTCCATTGACTTCAATGTCGTAGTCCGCATGAAATCCGCATTACAATGCAGCAGGCTGTGATTTTTCCTCCACGAGTGAAATAGCGATTGATTTCCGCTCGTGGGTCGGAAGCAGCGGGCGGTATTTGTTGTTGCGGTGCGGATGCCAACCATGGATGCCGCAGCAAATATCCATCCGTGAGCCGGAGCCTGACCTCACAGAGGATTCCCTCCACTGTTACACTGTAACAAACCCTCAGCTGTGTGAAATCTTGGCTCAGAACTGCAGCAAGCGGAGATCTGGGGAATTGAATAGCAGAGTATAGAAAGAGACGGCAAACCCTGCGGAAGAGCCATTAGCACAAGCCTGTTCACACATGTGACATGTTACGAAGCGTGTGGGCCCCGGGGGGCGACTCCAGTGTGGCTTCGGCATCTCTATAGGTGGCCGTCCAGTCTATATGGGGTCACCACTTCTCTCCTCTCTGAACGCTGCCTGCCGGGGGCCCCGTAGTATATGGGACCCGACTAAACCTGCGATGAGGTCAGCGGCGGTCCGGGAACACGACATCAGACTGATGGAGCAAAACATCTGAAATATTAATGAGAAGTGCAGTTCATGGAAAACGGATGAAGAGAGAAAAACGTGTCAGTGAGATCCGCAGATCAGTCCCGAATCCCCCAGATCCGCAGATTAGGCCCGCATCCCCGAGATCTGTAGATTAGGCCCGCATCCCCGAAATCCGCAGATCACTCTCGTATCCCTGAGATCCGCAGATGAGTCCCGCATCCTTGAGATCCGCAGATCAGTCCCGTATCCCCGAGATCTGCAGATTAGGCCCGCATCCCCGAGATCTGAAGATTAGGCCCGCATCCCCGAGATCTGAAGATTAGGCCCGCATCCCCGAGATCCACAGATCACTCTCGTATCCCTGAGATCCGCAGATCACTCCCGTATCCCCGAGACCTGCAGATCAGTCCCGCATCCCCGAGAGCCGCAGATCAGTCCCGTATCCCCGAGATCTGCAGATTAGGCCCGCATCCCCGAGATCTGTAGATTAGGCCCGCATCCCCGAAATCCGCAGATCACTCTCGTATCCCTGAGATCCGCAGATGAGTCCCGCATCCCCGGGATCCACAGATTAGTCCCGAATCCCCGAGATCCGCAGATCAGTCCCGCATCCCCGAGATCTGAAGATTAGGCCCGCATCCCCGAGATCTGAAGATTAGGCCCGCATCCCCGAGATCCACAGATCACTCTCGTATCCCTGAGATCCGCAGATGAGTCCCGCATCCCCGAGAGCCGCAGATCAGTCCCGTATCCCCGAGATCTGCAGATTAGGCCCGCATCCCCGAGATCTGCAGATTAGGCCCGCATCCCCGAAATCCGCAGATCACTCTCGTATCCCTGAGATCCGCAGATGAGTCCCGCATCCCCGGGATCCACAGATTAGTCCCGCATCCCCGGGATCCACAGATCAGTCCCGTATCCCCGAGACCTGCAGATTAGTCCCGAATCCCCGAGACCTGCAGATCAGTCCCGTATCCCTGAGACCTGCAGATTAGTCCCGTATCCCCGAGATCTGCAGATCCGTCCCGTATCCCCGAGATCCGCAGATCAGTCCCGTATCCCCGAGATCCGCAGATCAGTCCCGTATCCCCGAGATCCGCAGATCAGTCCCGTATCCCAAAGATCAACAGATCAGTCCCATATCCCCGAGATCTACAGATCAGTCCCATATCTCCGAGTTCCGCAGATCAGTCCCGCATCCCCAAGATCCGCAGATCAGTCCCGCATCCCCAAGATCCGCAGATCAGTCCCGCATCCCCAAGATCCGCAGATCAGTCTTGTATTCCCGTGATCTGCAGATCAGTCCCGTATCCAAAGATCTACAGATCAGTCCCATATCCCCGAGATCTACAGATCAGTCCCATATCTCCGAGTCTAGCAGATCAGTCCCACATCCCCGAGATTCGCAGATCCGTCCCGTATCTCCGAGATTCGCAGATCCGTCCCGTATCCCCAAGATCCGCAGATCAGTCTTGTATTCCCGGGATCTGCAGATCAGTCCCGCATCCCCGAGATCCACAAATCAGTCCCGTATCCCTGAGATCCACAGATCAGTCCCGTATCCCTGAGATCCACAGATCAGTCCCGTATCCCTGAGATCCACAGATCAGTCCCGTATCCCCGAGATCCACAGATCAGTCCCGTATCCCCGAGATCCGCAGATCAGTCCCGTATCCCCGAGATCCGCAAATCAGTCCCGACTCCCCCAGTTCCGCAAATCAGTCCCGTATCCCTGAGATCCACAGATCAGTCCCATATCCTTGAGATCCACAGATCAGTCCCGTATCCCAAAGATCAACAGATCAGTCCCATATCCCCGAGATCTACAGATAAGTCCCATATCTCCGAGTTCCGCAGATCAGTCCCGCATCCCCAAGATCCGCAGATCAGTCTTGTATTCCCGTGATCTGCAGATCAGTCCCGTATCCCTGAGATCCGCAGATCAGTCCCGTATCCAAAGATCTACAGATCAGTCCTATATCCCCGAGATCTACAGATCAGTCCCATATCTCTGAGTCTAGCAGATCAGTCCCACATCCCCAAGATCCGCAGATCAGTCTTGTATTCCCGGGATCTGCAGATCAGTCCCGCATCCCCGAGATCCACAAATCAGTCCCGTATCCCTGAGATCCACAGATCAGTCCCGTATCCCTGAGATCCACAGATCAGTCCCGTATCCCCGAGATCCGCAGATCAGTCCCGTATCCCCGAGATCCGCAGATCAGTCCCGTATCCCCGAGATCCGCAAATCAGTCCCGTATCCCTGAGATCCACAGATCAGTCCCATATCCTTGAGATCCACAGATCAGTCCCATATCCCTGAGATCCACAGATCAGTCCCGCATCCCCGAGATCCGCAGATCAGTCTCGTATCCCCGAGATCTGCAAATCAGTCCCGTATCCCCGAGATCCGCAGATCAGTCCCGACTCCCCCAGTTCCGTAAATCAGTCCCGAATCCCCCAGATCCACAGATCAGTCCGGAATCCCCCAGATCAGCCGTTTAGTCCCGAATCCCCCAGATCCGCAGATCAGTCTCGTATCCCCGAGATCCGCATATCAGTCCCACATCCCTGAGATTCGCAGATCAGTCCCGTATCCCCGAGATTTGCAGATCAGTCCCATATCCTCGAGACCTGCAGATCAGTCCCGTATCCCAGAGATGCGCAGATCAGTCCCGCATCCCCGAGAGTCGCAGATCAGTCCCATATCCTCGAGACCTGCAGATCAGTCCCGCATCCCCGAGAGTCGCAGATCAGTTCCGCATCCCCGAGAGTCGCAGATCAGTTCCGCATCCCCGAGAGTCGCAGATCAGTCCCGCATCCCCGAGAGTCGCAGATCAGTCCCGCATCCCCGAGAGTCGCAGATCAGTCCCGCATCCCCGAGAGTCGCAGATTAGTCCCGCATCCCCGACATCCGCTGGTCAGTCCCGCATCCCCGACATCCGCTGGTCAGTCCCGCATCCCCGACATCCGCTGGTCAGTCCCGCATCCCCGACATCCGCTGGTCAGTCCCGCATCCCCGACATCCGCTGGTCAGTCCCGCATCCCCGACATCCGCTGGTCAGTCCCGCATCCCCGACATCCGCTGGTCAGTCCCGCATCCCCGACATCCGCTGGTCAGTCCCGCATCCCCGACATCCGCTGGTCAGTCCCGCATCCCAGAGATCCGCAGATCAGTCCCGCATCCCCCAGATTCGCAGATCAGTCCCGCATCCCCCAGATCCGCAGATCAGTCCCAAATCCCCCAGGTCCGCAGATGAGTCCCGACTCCCCCAGATCTGCAATCAGTCTCAAATCCCCCAGATCTGCAGATGAGTCCCGACTCCCCCAGAAACGCAAATCAGTCCCGACTCCCCCAGATCCACCAATCAGTCCTGAATCCCCGAGATCCGCAGATCAGTCCCGTATCCCCCAGATCCACAGATCAGTCCCGTATCACTGAGATCCACAGATCAGTCCCGTATCCCTGAGATTCGCAGAAGAGTCGCATATCCCCACATCCGCAGATCAGTCCCAAATCCCCCAGTTCCGCAGATCAGTCCCATATCCCCCAGATCTGCAGATCAGTCCTGTATCCCCTGAGATCCGCAGATCAGTCCCGTACCCCTGACATCCACAGATCAGTCCCGAATCCCTGAGATCTGCGGATCGGTCCCGCATCCCTGAGGTCCGCTGACCAGTCCCGTGGCCCCCAGATTCGCAGATCAGCCCTGAATTCTCTGAGATCCGCAGATCAGTCCGGAATCCCTGAGATCCGCAGATCAGTCCGGAATCTCCGAGATCAACAGATCAATCCAGTATTCCCGACATCCACAGATCAGTCCCGTATCCCCGAGATCCACAGATCAGTCCCGCATCCCCGAGATCCGCAGATCAGTCCCGCATCCCCGAGATCCGCAGATCAGTCCCGCATCCCCGAGATCCGCAGATCAGTCCCGCATCCCCGAGATCCGCAGATCAGTCCCGCATCCCCGAGATCCGCAGATCAGTCCCGCATCCCCGAGATCCGCAGATCAGTCCCGCATCCCCGAGATCCGCAGATCAGTCCTGTACCCCCGATATTGCAGATCAGTCCTGTATCCCCGAGATCTGCTGATTAATCCCATATCCCTGAGATCTGCAGATCAGTCCCGCATCCCTTATATTGGCAGATCAGTTCTGCATCCCCGAGATCCGCAAATCAGTCCCGCATTCCCGATATTTGCAGATCAATCCCGTATCCCTGAGAGCTGCGGATCAGTCCCGTATCCCCGAGATCCGCAGATCAGTCTGGCATCCCCGAGATCCTCAGATCAGTCCCGTATCCCACAGATCCGCAGATCAGTCCCGCATCCCCGAGATCCGCAGATCAGTCCCGCATCCCCGAGATCCGCAGATCAGTCCCGCATCCCCGAGATTCGCAGATCAGTCCCGTATCCCGGAGGTCCGCAGATCAGTCCTGTATCCCCCAAATCCGCAGATCAGTCCCGAATCCCTGAGATCCACAGATCAGTCCCGTACCCCGACATCCACAGATCTGTCCCGTATCGCCAAGATCCGCAGATCAGTCCCGCATCCTCGATATCTGCTGATCAATCCTGCATCCCAGAGATCAGCAGATCAGTCCCGCAACCTGAAGATCCACAGATCAATGCCGTATCCCTGAAATCTGCAGATTAGTCCGCATTCCTGTTATTTGCAGGTCAGTTCTGCATCCCCGATATTTGCAGATCAATCCCGTATCCCTGAGATCTGTGGATCAGTCCCTTATCCCCGAGATCCTCAGATCAGTCCCAAATCCCCGATATTTGCAGATCAGTCCCGTAACCCTGAGATCTGCTGATCAATCCTGAATCCCCGATATTCGCAGATCATTTCCGCATCCCTGAGATCCACTGATCATTCCCGAGATCTGCAGATCAATCCTCAATCCCCGAGATAAGCAGATCAGTCCCATATCCTTGAAATCTACAGATCAGTCTCATATCCCCAAGATTCACAGATCAATCCCGTATCCCTGAGATCCGATGATCAATCTCACATTCCCGAGATCCGCAGATAAAAATCCTTAACCCCTGAGATCCACAGATCAATCCTGCATCCTCAAGATCCGCAGATCAATCCTTAATCCTTGAGATCCACAGATCAGTCCCGAGTCCCCGAGATCTACAGTTCAGTGCCGTATCCCTGACATCCGCAGATCAATCCTGTATCCCTGACATCCACAGATCAGTCCCATATCCCTGAGATCTCCAGATTAATCCCTCACCCCCGAGATCTGCAGATCAGTCCTGTATCCCTGATATTTGCAGATCAGTACCGCATCCCCGAGATCCGCAGATCAATCCCGCATTCTCGAGATCTGCAGATAAAAATCTTTAACCCCTGAGATCCGCAGATCAGTTCTGCATCCCCAAGATCCCTGGAGGACTTGCATGAAATGACCAAAACATGAGAAATAAGGGAAATAATAATTGTAAGACATCTGTGAAATAAGTAAATGCCCCCTTAGTTCTTGCATGTGGTACTAACCATGGCATCTAAGGGGTTACGTGAGGCCACAGGAGGTCCACTGTCAGCCACCATAGTTCTTGAATGCCATCTTTTTCCTCACTGCATTTTGTGGCTTCCTTGACTCTCGTGTTCAGATATTTTGGCCCATGAACAGGACAGTCAGAGGTCTGCAAGGCACGAAGAAGAAAGCTGCGACCGACCTTCACAAGTGTCTCCTCAGGGGAAGACGGACGATTAATGATGGACTTCGTCTTGGAAATGCATTCTGCTGAGCAATAAAACTCTTTCTTGTCTCTTTTACTTTATTTGACCTTCTTTCCATATATTTAACTATGTAAGCCTTAACTAAGCCCAGGAATGCTTATAGATTACTGATCTCAGATGTGACCAGAGACCGACGCCTCTGCATGCGCCAAGCATGAGTAACCAATAATAGACAATTGTAACAAGTTCTGCATCTGTATCAGTCAGGTGACCCCTGGCCTCGTTTTCAGTGTGTTTGTCTAGAGGGATTATAAATACTTCTGCTTGTTAACAAATAAAGAGTCTGTCATGTTTTACACAACTGTGTGTGACCTGCGATTCTCCCAGCAGCTTGACTTAACTTAACCCTGATGTGGAACACAAGAACATACCTGAAGCGCTCCACTGCACTGACAGCAGACATCTCCTGCGGGCACTTTCGCTGGCACAGCTTTTGTGGTTACGCCATCAATATTCTATAGATGTACAGCCCCGTCCATACGCTCAGTGAATTCAATAGGTCAAAATGTAGCTCTGCCCACGATCCTTCTGCACAGTCACGGCTCCAGACCGCTACTGTCTTCAGGATGTGGGATGGGTTATCAGTGTCCAGCACAGAAGAGAGATCCGTGCCGAGCTCAATAAGGTGGTCTGAGCACAGGGCCAGCCAGGGGTAAGATGGCACAATGGCGGAATTGTGATGCCCCATCATAAGAAAAAAACCTATATATATATATATATATATATATATATATTATACTGTAGGCAGTATGCCTGTATCCTGTTTGTGCAGAAAGCAGGAAGATAGCTGCGTAGCCACTCCAGAACAGGGAATAAATACTGTACCAGAACCAAGCTCAACACATTAATACAGAGCCAGAAACAAACTGTTACGGCACTCTGCCCCCCGAGCGCCAGTTGGGGTGCCCTGATCTCCCGCACCCCCACTGTCCCTGCCTACTTGCCTCGGCCCTGGCTAACCCCAGGCGGACAACTGGACGACGGTCCCTGCCCTGGCTAGGGACCTGGCGACTGACAAGCAGGAAACTACCTAATGGGGGGAACAGAGTGCCGACAAAGGAGGCAGCAGAATCAGACCAACAAAACTTACAAGGCTGGAGATGGAGCTCACAGGCAAACTGGCAGGGTGCTGGATAGCAACTAGTGCTGACTGGGCCAGACCAGATTAGGGGCAAACAGAACCAACACAAACAGACAGAGTAATAGGGGACCAGAGGGAGCTGACCGACAACTAGGGACTGGCTGAGGAGAACCGCAGACAGACTGGCTAGGTGCATGCAGAACCAATAACTGGCAATGAGCTCACTTCACTGCCAGTGTTTTAACCACAAGGTTCCGCCCAGGGGCGGAGAGTGGGAGGAGGCAACTCCGCCCACTGCTGTATAAGAAGAACGGAGGAGGGCGGGCGGCACCCTACGGGCGGACACGCCCATG
Source organism: Eleutherodactylus coqui (assembly GCF_035609145.1). Taxonomy (NCBI): domain Eukaryota; kingdom Metazoa; phylum Chordata; class Amphibia; order Anura; family Eleutherodactylidae; genus Eleutherodactylus; species Eleutherodactylus coqui. The sequence goes on along the minus strand of NC_089837.1, from coordinate 535,735,719 downwards.
CCGCCGCCCACAGCTGCTGGGATAACCTCGACAAAGGGCTCCAGGCCGCCGGAGCCGACGCCGGAGCGACGCGTCGCGCTGTATGGTAACATTACCCCCCCTCTGACGGGGGACCTCCGGGCCCCCGGAAACTCGACCAGGCTTGTCCAAAAAACGGCTGTGAAAACGCTGTACCAACCCGAGAATGTGACCCTCCCGAGCGGTCACCATGGCCTGATCCTCAGGTCCATGACTTCGGTAGCCTGTGGCTGCCCCATTTCCTTCAGGGGCTCTCCTTTCTACATCTTCTTCAGGACCAACCGTTGACATATCGTCGTGTTTCAGGTCGTCTTCCGAGTCAATGCCCGAACGTTCACCACTATCTCTTGTCCCATCCTCGCTCCCAATGACGCTGCCTTCAAAATATGAGGCAACTCCAATTTTAAAATCACTGTCATCTGAGCTGTCATACTCCAAAAAACTCTTCCGGGGCCCCAAATATTGTAAGGTTCCTGTACCCCGGCGAGAATCCGGGATCTCCTGAGCCTCGTGTTCCACTTCATCACAGACCAGGGTGGGCGGCGGGGGACCGGAGGTGGGCATCACCGAAGAGACAACAGGTTTCGACAACGACTTATGGAACCCCCTGCGACCCCTCCTTTTGCGATTTCCAGAGGACCGGTACCCCTTCAGTCCCACCCTGTACGGCTCAAATACCGACAGACTCTCCTCACAACGCAACTGCATACGAGACCCCACCCCTTTCTTCCGTCCCCTATGCAGGGCATCAGTGGCGACATCAGCAGCAGGGCGGGCGGGGTTTGAAGGTAAGTGAGACCTCGGGGACTGAGTGCGGTATCGACTGGGCAGGGAGGAAGGGAAGCGTGATGGCTATGGCAGGACGGCCCCCACTGGGTTAGCTCCCCAGTGGCCCAATCGAATTGGGGGTTGTGCAACGCCAGCCACGGCATCCCTAGTATCATGTCTACCGACATTTTCTCCATTACCAGGAACGATAGACCTTCCGAATGGCGACCCCCCACCGTGAGTTGTAACACTGGGGTCCTCCATCGTACCAAGCCCGAAGCAAGAGGAGTAGCATCAATGCTAGCAAAACGAATTGGCGTCTTTAGCGCCACAAATTCAGCCCTCAGGGGCTCAACGAGATGCCTGCTTATCAGGTTAGCAGCTGCTCCGGAATCAATAAACGCCTGCCCTAGGCGGGAGAAGTTCCGGAATCTAACCTGGCAGGGTATCAGAAGTCTAGGACGTACCTGAGGTCCTAGGCGACCCTCCCTGCAATCGCCTAGGACTGGAAGTCTTTCTGCCGATTCAGACTGTGGACGCTGAGGCCTCCGGGGGCAGGTTATCACCCGATGTCCAGCTTTCCCGCAGTAGAGACAGAGATGATGTAATAACCGAATCCGGCGTCGCTCCTCGGGGTCCAGCAGGTCCAGTTCCATAGGTTCGGGAACAGAGACTGGTACGGACGGGGAGGGGACAGGACAAATGACCTCCCTGACTCTATGGGTCGGTCTATCTTGCTTCCCAGCCCTGAGCCTCCTATCTGCCTTCACTGCTAACTCCATAGCCTCCTTTAAGGACCCGGGAACGGGATGGGAGATCAACAGTTCTTTGACCGCGTCCGAGAGACCTTGCATAAACACGTCTTTCAGGGCACTATCGTTCCATGCAGTATCACCCGCATAGCGTCTGAAACTGGAGCAATAATCCTCCACACAAAGCGACCCCTGATGCAGCGCCAGCAACCGTGAAACCGCCAACCCCACTCTGTCCGGTTCATCGAAGATGCCCCCGAGTTCCTGAAAAAAGGAGTCCACCGAATGCAGGGAGGGGGAACCCTCGGGAATGGAAAAGGCCCAAGTCTGGGCAGAGCCCCGCAGCAGGGACATTATGAGCCCGACCCTCTGGACCTCCGAGCCGGAAGAGCGGGGACGCATCCGAAAAAACAGGCGACACGCCTGTTGAAAAACGAAAAACTTGTTCCTCTCCCCAGAGAACACCTCGGGAAGAGGGCACTTGGGTTCGGGACTGGTAACGGCATTCTGCTCCTGCGACAACGCCCACTGCTCCTGGGCCACCATGCGAGCTGACAAATCCCGGATCACCGGCACCAGGTCTTGCAGCTGGTTTGCAAGGGCGCTGATCGCTGCCATAAAAAGAAAAACAATATTTTAAGGGCCAGTTATTATGTTACGGCACTCTGCCCCCCGAGCGCCAGTTGGGGTGCCCTGATCTCCCGCACCCCCACTGTCCCTGCCTACTTGCCTCGGCCCTGGCTAACCCCAGGCGGACAACTGGACGACGGTCCCTGCCCTGGCTAGGGACCTGGCGACTGACAAGCAGGAAACTACCTAATGGGGGGAACAGAGTGCCGACGGAGGAGGCAGATGAATCAGACCAACAAAACTACAAAGCTGGAGATGGAACTCACAGGCAAACTGGCAGGGTGCTGGATAGCAACTAGTGCTGACTGGGCCAGACCAGATTAGGGGCAAACAGAACCAACACAAACAGACAGAGTAATAGGGGACCAGAGGGAGCTGACCGACAACTAGGGGCTGACTGAGGAGAACCGCAGACAGACTGGCTAGGTGCATGCAGAACCAATAACTGGCAATGAGCTCACTTCACTGCCAGTGTTTTAACCACAAGGTTCCGCCCAGGGGCGGAGAGTGGGAGGAGGCAACTCCGCCCACTGCTGTATAAGAAGAACGGAGGAGGGCGGGCGGCACCCTACGGGCGGACACGCCCATGCCGCCGCCCACAGCTGCTGGGATAACCTCGACACAGGGCTCCAGGCCGCCGGAGCCGACGCCGGAGCGACGCGTCGCGCTGTATGGTAACACAAACTCATATATACATCACTACAACCAAGCTCATAATGTCAGGGAACCAGGAAAAGCAGGAGTCGGGGGTCCCTGCAACGTAGCCCACAACCACTGTCCCTGCCTACATGCCTCCACTCCTGGCTAACCCCAGGCGGGCAACTGGGCGACGGTCCCTACACTGGCTAGGGGAATGCTGGGGGAATCCACAATCCCTGGAAACAGAAAAACGGACAGACAAACAGACAACCAGAGCGAAGCACAAAGGGAAAACCACAAACCAGTCCAGGAGCAAGCCAGGGTCAAGGACTAAAAGTCAGTCCGGAGAGACGCAGTACAGAAGGAGGAGACGAAGTCGGGTCAGGGGGAAAGCCGAGGTCAATACACTAGAAAAGAGGAGTCCAAGGTAACGCTGGTGAGTGCAGGGAAGCCTAAACCAACACTGGCAGTGTATGGAGGTAACTGAGGGGTTTAAATGCTGTCAGAGCTCCCGCCCCAGCAGCTGATTGGGGCGGAGCACCTGACATCCCGCCCCAGCGGCTGATTGGAGCAGAGCACCTGACATCCCGCCCCAGCAGCTGATTGGAGCAGAGCACCTGACATCCCGCCCCAGCAGCTGATTGGAGCGGAGCACCTGACATCCCGCCCCCGCAGCTGATTGGAGCAGAGCACCTGACATCCCGCCCCAGCGGCTGATTGGGGCGGAGCACCTGATATCCCGCCCCAGCAGCTGATTGGAGCAGAGCACCTGACAGCAGCAGGATGATCAGAAAGTGCTGGGAGAACCTCCCTCAGCACTAGCAGACCAGACTAGGTCAGAGGAGATGCAACAGGCTGCCATGGAAACAGGAACACGGCGCCGGGCAGCAGCCGCCATGCTCCTAGCACCTCTGCGCCGTGTAGGAGCCGGGCGGCCAGGAGTGATGACCAGCGTAGGAGTCCCCCTGCGTCACGCAATCGCAGCAGGGGCGACAGTGTCTGCCGTGCGGCCACGGCAACCCCGATAGCAGCCAATCCTGACATATAACATCAGAGCAGCACCAGAACCAAGAACAGGACAAATGTGAACAAGAAAGGGTCAGAAAAGAGATTTACTGCATGCTGCTAACGACCACTTGTCTGTCCGTCCGTGTGTGACGTGTGAGTTAATCCACCCCTGATCACATGGTGGCGATGTCATCGCAGGTCCTACAACATACATAATAAAATGTACAGAGCCTGACAGCAGCCGTGTGCTCACAGGACCTGTGATGATGTCATTGTCATGTCAGCAGTCATCTGGCTCTGACCTCCACCCCTGATGATTACATCACAGTGACATCATCACAGGTACTTCACTTTGCAGAGCCTTGTGTGTAACAGACAGATGGAGCAGCAGGGCCGTGCATGTGATAGATGGAGGAGCATGTGATCAGTTAACTGTGTGCGAGGAGACATGTGACATGTATGTAGCAGAACTGTGTTACGATCGTCTGGGCAAAACCAAGCATGAGGACCCACACGATCGTACCCAAATGGTAGTCGTAGTAGTAGTTGTAGTATGCATGCACACGGGAACACAGGAGATTCACATGGATTTCACACAGGTTTAAGGCAACTGACCCTGTGCTACAAGGGGGGTAACAGTGGCCCTACCTAAGCGGGGACATCACCACAATGGAGGGCGGAACTGGGCCCTAGCTGATCCTAGGAGCCACGCCACAGAACAGGAGACATACACATGCCACATGACAAAGACAGAACAACAGGACACACAGAGCCAGAATACACAGCAGCACAATGCAACCACTAGTAACAGATGATAAGCTGAATGTAAATACCAGGTATTAGTTGACATTTTGTACAAGATGTGAAAGCTAGCGGGCCACTTCACGGCTCCTGGTTATACTGCTAGTCCCTACACTAACCAGGAGTCCAGCAGAACCGGACACAGGTCACACAGCAAGCTGCAACAGGACAGGACACAGATAGCAGGTCACACAGCAAGCCAACACAAAATAAACGTACCCTGCAGCGGGTTTAGTCTCCACAGGGGCTGCAATGTGAGGAACCAAAGAGTTTGAAAATGTACTAAAGTAAGGAAACTGCAAAGTGGACATCCGGAGCCCCTCTTAAAGGGATTTCCAGAGTTTTGTTTTAACTGCAGGCAAGTGCAAAAAATAATGAAAGCCTCATTCTGAGACCCTCAATCCTCCTGCCGGCTCGGCTTACATGCTGCACCTGGTAATATTCCGTATACACAATGAGCACTGCAACCAATCACAGTCCTCAGCGGTGCAGCAAGACGGACCCCTAGCCCATTCGGCAGCTGTGGGATGAATGGGGCCGACTCCCACAAATGCAGCACAGATTGGCACAGACGCCCCGTCGGATCCGCCGCTTCTCCATTCCGCTAGTGTACCGCTCAGCAGTTTGCAGCAGTTCCCACTCAGCTCTGTGATGAAAGTTACTAGATACTAGGAGAAGGTTGAAGAAAGTACTGGTACCTGTGGTGGTTCTGTCTACATGTCCGGGCTGACCACGGGTCTACCGACCCAACCCTACAGCACTGTGGATCCCCATGCAGCTCAGCTTAGTAACACACAGCCCGGCCGGGACACTAATCCCTGTTACTGGGGCATAGATGCCTACATTTACCCAGAATAGTTCATGTGAAACTAGCTACAATCTGCTCCTCCACCCCGCAAGGCTGCTCTCCCCATACAGTAACCCCTAGATATGAGATCTGGTAAGGGCTAACAAAGAGGCGTGACCTTACAACCGCATGGGAGGATTCTGGCTTCTTCATCAGGCTTAAAAAAGATTATAAACCTGTACATAAATACAGCACCAGAACCAAGGTCACTGCATCAGTACAGCACCAGAATCAGGCTCGGTACATAAATACAGCACCAGAACCAAGCTCATAACACAAATACAAAACCAGAGCCAAGGTCACTACATAAGTACAGCACCAGAATCAAGCTCCATGCATAAATACAGCACCAGAACCAAGGTCACTACATCAGTACAGCACCAGAACCAAGGTCACTACATCAGTACAGCACCAGAACCAAGGTCACTGCATCAGTACAGCACCAGAATCAGGCTTGATACATAAGTACAGCACCAGAACCAAGCTCCATACATAAATACAGCACCAGAGCCAAGGTCACTACATAAGTACAGCACCAGAATCAGGCTCGGTACATAAATACAGCACCAGAACCAAGCTCATAACACAAATACAAAACCAGAGCCAAGGTCACTACATAAGTACAGCACCAGAATCAGGCTTGGTACATAAATATAGCACTAGAATCAAGATTAGTGCATAAGCTAAATTTTAAAAAATGACACTAATAAAAAAGTTGTGAATAAATCCGCTGTTGTCATTTTTTTTTTATTTTTCACTTTTCATAAAATGCAGAAATGTTTGCAGGATAATTTTTCCCCCTTCGGGACAAGAGATGGCGGTGCACATACTGAGTCCCATTATTATAAGCGTGTAGCCCATGAAGGAGGTGGTGGGCGGCTCGGTGGGTATAAGGTGGGCGGTGGGCCGTCTGCTCTCACATCACTCGTCGTTGTCAGGGGTCAAAGGGCGATTTATCACAGCTGGGATGATTATTGGCCTTCGGGTTAAGGGTGGCGGCATTTCTCACACGTTTGCGTGCTGCTGAGGTTAAGGCGTATCGTGAGCGGACAAATGGCGCCATTGGGAATAACCAGCATACAAACTGCAGAGCACCACCGCCTCTGATGTGAGAGATGACCGTCGGCTACGAGGGCCGACATATACGACACAGAATGAAAATGAACCGGGGGGCTCCCAGACCTGGCTAACACAACTGCTCAATGAACCCTAATGGGTACGGGCGGTCACCGCGCCTGCGCTAACAGAGGGGCTTCGGAAGAAAAGCCTTTAATCTGAACGGCAGGATCGGAGTTGGGCCACCGCTGATTGGCTGAGGGCCGCCTCCTCCAATAAGTCACATTTTCTGCTTCATGGAACGGATGGACACGAGAGTCATGCCAGAAATATCAGACGACACACACTCTGCGACCGTTGCTGGAAGACCACGAGCGTGCGGCGGCAGCGTTATGGTTGCGGCGTTCTCTGGCATCCATGTGGAAGGCACTCTGTGTGCTTATGGATCCCTCCTTGCAGATCTCGTACTCCCATACATGATGTCTCTTCCCCGGAGCAGATGGGATCTTACAGGTAGACATGCCACATGGCTAGAAATGTCCGACAGCGGTTGGAGGAGCCGGACCGAGACTTCTAGGTACCTCCTGACCACATAATTCCCCAGACTGGAGCCCAATTGAGCATCGGAGGGACCACCTCGATTGTCGTGTTTGATCTCTGGATCCTCTGCACAATTCATTCTCCAGCAACTGTGGAATACACAGCAGTCAGCATGGCTCCAGCTACCTGAGACCACCTACCTGCACCTCATTGTGCCGCTCCCTGTTGGTCTACTGTCCATGCGGCACACGGCGGTTCCTCTGGATATTAGCCGGGGGTCCTAGTAATATGGCTCCATTCTGTAATACAGGAATTCTTTGACATTGAGAGTAAAAATTCCTTCTTCCTCTACAGCGTCCCCTATAGGAGTGAGAATGGATGTGGTCGGTATAGATATACAACCAGCATCCAGCAGCGGGTTTGACCTTATGGATGAATGTTCATCTTTCCCAGCACTCTCTGCCGGATCTCCTTGGTCAGGACCCCGTACACCATTGGGTTGAGAGCTGGAGCCAAGAGATGATGGAGAAGAGAAAGCACAACGTGTGCCGGCCGGGGAATCTCCTTGACTACTCGATTGGACACTATTGTGGTGGCGACCGTGATGTAGAACATGCAGATGACAATGAGGTGAGAGACACATGTGCGGAAAGCTTTGCAGGCAACGCTGCCAGAACGAGTTGCTGCCACAGTTCGTAGAATGGCCAAGTATGATATGATGATGAGGAGTCCATCACTGCCACCCACCACAATGAAGGCCACCAAGCCGTAGAGGCTGCTGGGAGTAATGTCGCTGCAGGACAGCTTCTCTACAGTCATGCTCTCACAGAAACAATGCAGAATTTCTCGGCTGGAGCAATAATCCAAATTTACTGCCAGCAGAGTTAACGGCAAAGCCACAGCCGTGTTTCTGACCACCATGAACACTAAAGCTTTGGCCACAAATTGTTTGGTCATGACCGAAGGATAGCGGAGAGGATCACAGATGGCCACATAGCGGTCGAAAGCCATGACCATGAAGATAGAGGATTCTGAGGCCGAAAACATGACGGTGAAGAACATTTGGGTGAAGCAGGCACTGGCGGTCACAGTCATGGAGCCCGTCCACAGCATCACCAGGATCTTGGGGGTGACGACAGAGCTAAGACAAATATCTACCATCGAGAGCATGGCCAGTAAATAGTACATGGGATGGTGGAGCCTGGGCTCGATGACAATCACTGCCAACAGCATCACATTGGAGGTGAGGGCCGCCAGAAGAAAGAACAGGAGAAGTCCAGAGATGTCCCAGCTGTGGACCTCAGGGAAACAGATGAAGGTGAACTCCAGGGCAGAAGTGTTGGCGCCATGTGTGTCCGAGTTGTTATCCAGTAACAGGCTGCCTGGAAGAGATCACATCACGGTTAGACCTTACCCAGAGCTGACGGGGCTATATGTACATGGCATGAGTCAATACCATCGTGTTCTCTAATTTACATCCCTTCAAATCATTTTTCTGGGCTCCTGTCTCTGAATCTAAAGGGACATTCCCGTCTTTATTACCTGATGTCCCCTGGATAGGTCAATAACCGTCACAGTGCAGAGGGATCAGGCCTATTCTCATCTGTACAAGGAAAGACTAGAAGCAATGGGGTGAAAGGGAGGAGACACAGATTAGATATTAGACAGTGAGGGGGATCAGTGAGTGGAACAGGTTGCCACGGGAGATGGGGAGTGCTCCTTCAATGGAAGTCTTCAGAGGCCGGACAAACATCTGTCTGGGATGAGTTAGTAAATCCTGCACTGAGCAGGGGGCTGGACCCGATGACCCTGTAGGACCCAATGACCCTGTAGGATCCGATAACCCTGGAGGTCCCTTCCATCTCTACCAGTCTATGAGTCTATGAGTAGTTGATGGATGAGGCTGCACCACATGGGACCCCCATCCATCAGTTGATCATCCGGCCCGCTGTCACCAGTTGAAATCAATAGAAGCGCCGCACTTTTCCTACACTTCCTACTTAGGACAGGACATCCTCACCATGAGAGGAGCAGGAAGTAGCGCAATGCTCCTATTCATTTCAGTGCTGCCTTGCTTCCTCTGACCACTGATGACAGTGGATCAGATGATCAGCTGATGGATGGGGGTCCCGAGCTACATACCCTCATACATCAACTACTGATGACCCATCCAGAGGCTAGATCATCAGTGATAAAGGCCCAGAATACCCCTTTAAAGTGAAATGTCTCCTGTCCATGAAGTGTAGAACAGGCGGCTCCTGTAGAGTGCCCCCTGGCGCTGCCAGTCTCTCCGCTGGTCCCTATGAGGTGTCAGGATTGTCATGAATAAAGAAGAATTGACATGTGAATTAATGATGTGGGAACGGCATGGTGTGGCGGTCTGCGGACGACCCGCTGGATGTGCATCCACATGGACGTATGCGGCAGAATTCAGGCCTCCGAGTCCTGCCATGGGTGACGGGTGCAGTTACCCGGGCGGATGCCACATCGATCTGACTCACTTGCATCATAAATCCAATAGTAGAAGGTGGACACTACACCGCGTGGAGTGTGAGCGCAGCCCGGTTTATTCTGCTCCCCAAACTAGGCCGGCGCCATCTGTATGCTCAGGTAAGTAAAGGCAACTAACGGGTCCCATCTCCGTCTAAGGCCGTACTTACACTGGCGAGACCATGGGAGGCTGCGAAACACGGACCGCCACAGCGCTCTTATATCTGAGATTTACCTGCGAGTGCGATGTGCTTTAGGAGAGAATCGTATCCCTGGCCGTGCAGGCGATTTTCACGCGTGGTTTTCATGTGCGTAAAGATTGCATGTTGTTTCAATAGGAGAAAACACAGAAGACACTCGGCGGCAGCAGATAATGAGCGCGTTTCCTGTGATGCCGCAGAAAAATGGAACATGCTTCAGTTCTTCCACCTCGCAACAAGAGAGTAAACGCTGTGTAAATTAGCGCACTGCAAACAATGAGTAAGTGCGCTGCTTGAGTTGTGAGTGCCATGCAAACGAGCGGAGACGTGCATATGCTGCGTGACATAGTAGCGCTGTGAAGGGGTATTGCGGGCTATCGCACGCGGCCGCGCAGTGTTCTGTACGTTTTAGCGCTGGTAGTGGTGGTGGCACAATACAGTGCATGCCCTGCCAGTTGGGTTCTGTGTGCCGGAGTGATAGTGGGGGTTGTAGTACCATTATATAGGGCAGTTGGTTCTCCTGTGGAGCGGCATGCAGGGGCAGGAAGAGGATAGGAGGGTATTAGTGTCTCTTCTCAGCCCTGTTGGAGGGGTTGGTCAGGGGGGGGGGGGGGATTGCTTCGGTCCTCTTGTGAGATTGAGGACTTTCTGAAGCACCAAGGGGATGGAGATGTCCTCCTGCTGCTCACAGGAATGTCTGGAGGGCTGATAATGATACCCTGTGGGGTGAGGGTGTAATGACCCACAAGCACATCCGATCCCCCCCATAAATGTCATACATGTTTGTCCCATGTGGATGCATCGTGTCCTGTCACATCCAGTGCGTGTTGCACAGCTGCGGCGCTTGAGAGTTTATCTCTAATACAATCATAGTCTGCATGTAAATGTATCAGTCTGTCATGTCATGTGGGACAGGGGAGTGACTGAGAGCGGCAATGGAGTCCATCTTCTGGGTGGAGAGGGTCTAACGCACAGAGCCGTATGCAAGCACCTTTAGCCTCCTTGTGGTGAAGATGGAGGAGGAGGGATTTCCCTGCTGATTGTGTTCTGGATGTGACTGGAGTAAGCCCCAAGAATAAGAGAGAGCAAGTGTAACTACTTCTGATAAGGCCAGTGCAGAGGTGCTATCTGATATCTAATTTTCCTACGCGGCCGTCCAGAGCCAGGATCCCCGCGTAGAGGTACGACCTTTAAGTGTCATGCCCACGCATCTCTGAGCCAGGGTGGAGGTACTGCAAGAAAATAATCTTTACTTTGTTTGAAAGTCATTTGCCTGCACTGTAAAGTCTCTGATTGAACTGCCTTGTATAATCTGTTGCTGCCCGGCCCTAACCGTTCCTAGGGACCTTTGGTACTCAAAGACTGTCTCTGTATTTATTCTCTGCCGAAGGTCATTCTGGTGTGTAGGAACGGTGGCATCACCCGTGACAACTACAACCCTTATTCTCCTGTTGATTGGTATTCCCTATACTAGGGGTGTCCTTGGTCGCCTGCCGTTATACTCTGGCCGTGGCTGCATGTTTCCCTCTGGGAAAGCAGTCTGGTAAGTATTGCCGTGACAAGCCAACACTTAACCCTCCCAGCTCCTCACGTATGTCAGTCGTCCGGGATTTCCCTATGGGACACTGCAATGGCGGTGTCCGGTGGCGTGATAATGGTACCCTGTGGGGTGATGACGATGTCCAAAAGGGTGATGGCAGTAAGTGTCAAGTAAGTGTCCGGTGGAGTGTTGGCAGTGTCCGGAGGGGTGATGCTGGTGTCCGGAGGGGTGATGCTGCTGTCCGGAGGGGTGATGCTGCTGTCCGGAGGGGTGATGCTGCTGTCCGGAGGGGTGATGCTGCTGGCCGGAGGGGTGATGCTGGTGGCCGGAGGGGTGATGCTGGTGGCCGGAGGGGTGATGCTGCTGTCCGGAGGGGTGATGCTGCTGTCCGGAGGGGTGATGCTGGTGGCCGAAGGGGTGATGCTGCTGGCCGGAGGGGTGATGCTGCTGTCCGGAGGGGTGATGCTGCTGTCCGGAGGGGTGATGCTGCTGTCCGGAGGGGTGATGCTGCTGTCCGGAGGGGTGATGGTATAGCGGCCCAGAGTGGATACTACATAATATCTCACAGTCTGTTTTTATGCATTTATGATGAGATTTTGTTGGTTGGATAAAAAAAGGGTTAATTACAATCTGCATGACAACCACTCTGTTCCCCAATTGGCTGTCCATTACCCAGCTCCCCATTGGCCATTCTGCTGTATGGCAACAGCTTAGGGATTGGCTGGCAGACAGTGGGGTGATTGTGAGTGGGATTCTCTGATTGGTAGAGAACAAGAAAAGCCCCTTATGGGAGGAGAGCTAGGGGGCCGTCAGTGAAAGAATCAGTGAGTGAGGAGCGAAGAAAAAGCAAACATCGAGGAAGAGGAGACAGGGGAGGGGACAGGGGGGACAGGAGGGGAGACAGAGTGAGGAGACAGAGGAGGTCACAGGGGAGGAGACAGGGGGGGAGACAGGGGGGGAGACAGGGGGGGGAGACGGGGGGGGGGGAGACAGAGGAGGAGACAGGGGAGGAGACAGGGGGGGAGACGGGGGGGAGACGGGGGGGGGGAGACGGGGGGGGAGACAGGGGGGGGAGACAGGGGGGGAGACAGGGGGGAGACAGGGGGGAGACAGGGGGGGAGACAGAGGAGGTCACAGGGGAGGGGATGGAAGAGGAGACAGGGGAGGCGACAGGGGAGGCGACAGGGGAGGCGACAGGGGAGGCGACAGGGGAGGCGACAGGGGAGGAGACAGGGGAGAAGACAGAGGAGAAGACAGAGGAGGTCACAGAAGAGGAGACAGGGGACGAGACAGGGGAGGTCACAGAAGAGGAGACAGGGGAGGTCACAGAAGAGGAGACAGGGGAGGAGACAGAGGAGGGGACAGAGGAGGTCACAGACAAGGAGACAGGGGAGGAGACAGGGGAGGAGACAGGGGAGGGGGCAGGGGAGGGGACAGGGGAGGGGACAGGGGAGGTCACAGAAGAGGAGACAAGGGAGGAGACAGATGAGGTCACAGAAGAGGAGACAGGGGAGGAGACAGGGGAGGAGACAGGGGAGGAGACAGGGGAGGAGACATGGGAGGAGACATGGGAGGAGAAACAAGAGGAGACAGGGGAGGGGACAGAGGAGGGGACAGAGCTGTGAAAAGGAAGGGTGGAGCGTAATACAACAGAGGATTATAGAAAAAAAGATGGAGAAAGACCTGTGAAGGGAGAAGAAAATTATTAATTTAAAGAAAGTAGATATTTCTCCAATCCCCAATTCCAGTAAGGACCTCTGCTACCTGTCACCGTCTAAAGTCAATGAACATTAAGAATAAACATGAGTTGTATTCTTTTACCTGTTAACCCGACTCCTGCAGCTTCTTTCTCACCCAAGACCACCTGCACTGCACTAAGTACTACACCTCCCTCCAGGGGGAGGGACTACAACCCCCAACATCACCAAATCCCCTTACAAACACTTTGTTCACAGTGAGCTCAGGCCTGGCTATCAACTGGCGTCACAACAACAGTTACCACCATTCCCGACTCGAGGCACGCTCATTCAAAGCCAAATATACTGTTGGTTGTGGCCTGCTTGGGAAATAGCAAAACGTTCGCTAACACCCTGACCCCTGCCGCTAACAATGCACCACAATGGCGGTGTCCGGAGGGGTGACGGCGGTGTCCAGAGGGGTGACGGCCGTGTCCGGAGGGGTGAGGGCGGTGTCCGGAGGGGTGACGGCGGTGTCCGGAGGGGTGACGGCCGTGTCCGGAGGGGTGACGGCCGTGTCCGGTGGGGTGACGGCCGTGTCCGGAGGGGTGACGGCCGTGTCCGGAGGGGTGACGGCCGTGTCCGGTGGGGTGACGGCCGTGTCCCGAGGGGTGACGGCCGTGTCCCGAGGGGTGACGGCCGTGTCTGGTGGGGTGACGGCTGTGTCCGGTGGGGTGACGGCGGTGTCTGGAGGGCTGATGAGGGTGTATGGTCGGGAGAAGGCGGTGTCCGGAGGGGTGACGGCGGTGTCCGGAGGGGTGACGGCGGTGTCCGGAGGGGTGACGGCGGTGTCCGGTGGGGTGACGGCGGTGTCCGGAGGGGTGACGGCGGTGTCCGGTGGGGTGACGGCCGTGTCCGGTGGGGTGACGGCCGTGTCTGGAGGGCTGATGAGGGTGTATGGTCGGGTGAAGGCGGTGTCCGGTGGGGTGACGGCGGTGTCCGGTGGGGTGACGGCGGTGTCCGGAGGGGTGACGGCGGTGTCCGGTGGGGTGACGGCGGTGTCCGGAGGGGTGACGGCGGTGTCCGGAGGGGTGAACGCGGTGTCCGGTGGGGTGACCGCGGTGTCCGGTGGGGTGACCGCGGTGTCCGGTGGGGTGACGGCGGTGTCCGGTGAGGTGACGGCGGTGTCCGGTGAGGTGACGGCGGTGTCCGGAGGGGTGACCGCGGTGTCCGGTGGGGTGACCGCGGTGTCCGGTGGGGTGACCGCGGTGTCCGGTGGGGTGACGGCGGTGTCCGGTGAGGTGACGGCGGTGTCCGGTGAGGTGACGGCGGTGTCCGGTGGGGTGACGGCGGTGTCCGGTGGGGTGACGGCGGTGTCCGGAGGGGTGACGGCGGTGTCCCGAGGGGTGACGGCCGTGTCTGGTGGGGTGACGGCTGTGTCCGGTGGGGTGACGGCGGTGTCTGGAGGGCTGATGAGGGTGTATGGTCGGGAGAAGGCGGTGTCCGGAGGGGTGACGGCGGTGTCCGGAGGGGTGACGGCGGTGTCCGGAGGGGTGACGGCGGTGTCCGGTGGGGTGACGGCGGTGTCCGGAGGGGTGACGGCCGTGTCCGGTGGGGTGACGGCCGTGTCCGGTGGGGTGACGGCCGTGTCTGGAGGGCTGATGAGGGTGTATGGTCGGGTGAAGGCGGTGTCCGGTGGGGTGACGGCGGTGTCCGGTGGGGTGACGGCGGTGTCCGGAGGGGTGACGGCGGTGTCCGGTGGGGTGACGGCGGTGTCCGGAGGGGTGACGGCGGTGTCCGGAGGGGTGAACGCGGTGTCCGGTGGGGTGACCGCGGTGTCCGGTGGGGTGACCGCGGTGTCCGGTGGGGTGACGGCGGTGTCCGGTGAGGTGACGGCGGTGTCCGGTGAGGTGACGGCGGTGTCCGGTGGGGTGACGGCGGTGTCCGGAGGGGTGACCGCGGTGTCCGGTGGGGTGACCGCGGTGTCCGGTGGGGTGACCGCGGTGTCCGGTGGGGTGACGGCGGTGTCCGGTGAGGTGACGGCGGTGTCCGGTGAGGTGACGGCGGTGTCCGGTGGGGTGACGGCGGTGTCCGGTGGGGTGACGGCGGTGTCCGGAGGGGTGACGGCGGTGTCCGGTGGGGTGACGGCGGTGTCCGGTGAGGTGACGGCGGTGTCCGGTGGGTTGATGGCGGTGTCTGGAGGGGTGACGGCAGTCACAGCAGATGGCGTCCCCACAGGAGTCACAGCACAAAAGCGCCCCCACAGGAGTCACAGCAGATGGCGCCCCCACAGGAGTCACAGCAGACGGCGCCCCCACAGGAGTCACAGCACAAAAGCGCCCCCACAGAAGTCACAGCAGATGGCACCCCCACAATAGTCACAGCAGATGGCGCCCCCACAGGAGTCACAGCAGATGGCGCGCCCACAGGAGTCACAGCACAACAGCGCCCCCACAGGAGTCACAGCAAGATGGCGCCCCCACAGGAGTCACAGCAAGATGGCGCCCCCACAGCAGTCACAGCAGGACCGTGCCCCCACAGGAGTCACAGCACAACAGCGCCCCCACAGGAGTCACAGCAGACAGCGTCCCCACAGGAGTCACAGCAGGACGGGGCCCCCACAGGAGTCACAGCACAACAGCGCCCCCACAGGAGTCACAGCGGACGGCGCCACCACAGGAGTCACAGCAAGATCGCGCCCCCACAGGAGTCACAGCAAGACGGGGCCCCCACAGGAGTCACAGCAGGACGGGGCCCCACAGGAGTCACAGCAGGACGGGGCCCCACAGGAGTCACAGCAGGACGGGGCCCCCACAGGAGTCACAGCAGGACAGCGCCCCCACAGGAGTCACAGGAAGATGGCGCCCACACAGCAGTAACAGCAGGACGGGGCCCCACAGGAGTCACAGCAGGACCCCGCCCCCACAGCATGACGAGACCCCCACAGGAGTCACAGCACAAAAGCGCTCCCACAGGAGTCACAGCAGGACGGGGCCCCCACAGGAGTCACAGCGGATGGCGCCCCCAAAGGAGTCACAGCGGATGGCGCCCCCACAGGTGTCACAGCACAACAGCGCCCCCACAGGAGTCACAGCAGATGGCGCCCCCACAATAGTCACAGCGGACGGCGCCCCCACAGGAGTTACAGCGGACGGCGCCCCAACAGGAGTCACAGAGGACGGCGCCCCCACAGGAGTCACAGCACAACAGCGCCCCCACAGGAGTCACAGCAGATGGCTCCCCCACAGCAGTCACAGCACAAAAGCCCCCCCACAGTACTCACATCGGATGGCGCCCCACAGGAGTCACAGCACAACAGCGCCCCCACAGGAGTCACAGCACAACAGCGCCCCCACCGGAGTCACAGCACAAAAGCGCCCCCACAGGAGACACAGCGGATGGCACCCCCACAGGAGTCACAGCGAGATGGCGCCCCCACAGGAGTCACAGCAGAAGGCGCGCCCACAGGAGTCACAGCACAACAGCACCCCCACAGGAGTCACAGCACAACAGCACCCCCACAGGAGACACAGCGGATGGCTCCCCCACAGGAGTCACAGCGGATGGCGCGGATGGCGCCCCCACAGGAGTCACAGCGAGATGGCGCCCCCACAGCAGTCACAGCAGGACGGGGCCCCACAGGAGTCACAGCATGACGGGGCCCCCACAGGAGTCACAGCACAACAGCGCCCCCACAGGAGTCACAGCGGACGGCGCCCCCACAGGAGTCACAGCAAGACGGGGCCCCCACAGGAGTCACAGCAGGACGGGGCCCTCACAGGAGTCACAGCAGGACGGGGCCCTCACAGGAGTCACAGGAAGATGGCGCCCACACAGCAGTAACAGCAGGACGGGGCCCCACAGGAGTCACAGCAGGACCGCGCCCCCACAGCATGACGAGGCCCCCACAGGAGTCACAGCACAAAAGCGCTCCCACAGGAGTCACAGCACAACAGCGCCCCCACAGGAGTCACAGCGGATGGCGCCCCCACAGGAGTCACAGCAGGACGGGGCCCCACAGGAGTCACAGCAGATGGCGCCCCCACAGCAGTCACAGCAGGACGGGGCCCCCACAGGAGTCACAGCGAGATGGCGCCCCCACAGGAGTCACAGCGAGATGGCGCCCCCACAGAAGTCACAGCGAGATGGCGCCCCCACAGGAGTCACAGCAGGACCGCGCCCCCACAGTAGGACGGGGCCCCCACAGGAGTCACAGCATAAAAGCGCCCCCACAGGAGTCACAGCATAAAAGCGCCCCCACAGGAGTCACAGCAAGATGGCGCCCCCACAGCAGTCACAGCAGGACAGGGCCCCCACAGCAGTCACAGCAGGACGGGGCCCCCACAGCAGTCACAGCAGGACGGGGCCCCCACAGGAGTCACAGCACAACAGCGCCCCCACAGGAGTCACAGCGAGATGGCTCCCCCACAGGAGTCACAGCAGGACGGGGCCCCCACGCATATTAACACATTCTGCCGCAGTTCTACAGCGCGGCCGATTCAGCCAATCAGCTGGCTGGAATCGGCACCACGTGACACAGCGGCGTGCCCGCGCATTGCCGTGCACGATGAGCTGTGCCCGCGCGTCACGTGGGCTGTGACGTCACCGTGCCTTGCATTTGCCCGCGGATTTTGAACAGTATTGATCTACGGAGGAAGCAAGCTGATGGTTGGAGCCTTTTCCCCAATTTACAAGATGGGAGAGTAAGATTTGTGCTCTACGTGTGGTGAGTACCTACCTGAGATTTGTGCGCTACGTGTGGAGACGCGGTTACCTGAGATTTGTGCGCCGTGCGCTACGCTGTGCGCTACGTGTGGAGACGCGGTTACCTGAGATTTGTGCGCCGTGCGCTACGTGTGGAGACGCGGTCACCTGAGATTTGTGCGCTACGTGTGGAGACGCGGTTACCTGAGATTTGTGCGCCGTGCGCTACGCTGTGCGCTACGTGTGGAGACGCGGTCACCTGAGATTTGTGCGCCGTGCGCTACGCTGTGCGCTACGTGTGGAGACGCGGTTACCTGAGATTTGTGCGCCGTGCGCTACGCTGTGCGCTACGTGTGGAGACGCGGTTACCTGAGATTTGTGCGCCGTGCGCTACGCTGTGCGCTACGTGTGGAGACGCGGTCACCTGAGATTTGTGCGCCGTGCGCTACGCTGTGCGCTACGTGTGGAGACGCGGTTACCTGAGATTTGTGCGCCGTGCGCTACGCTGTGCGCTACGTGTGGAGACGCGGTTACCTGAGATTTGTGCGCCGTGCGCTACGCTGTGCGCTACGTGTGGAGACGCGGTTACCTGAGATTTGTGCGCCGTGCGCTACGTGTGGAGACGCGGTCACCTGAGATTTGTGCGCTACGCTGTGCGCTACGTGTGGAGACGCGGTTACCTGAGATTAATGCGCCGTGCGCTACGCTGTGCGCTACGTGTGGAGATGCGGTTACCTGAGATTAATGCGCCGTGCGCTACGCTGTGCGCTACGCTGTGCGCTACGTGTGGAGACGCGGTCACCTGAGATTTGTGCGCCGTGCGCTACGTGTGGAGACGCGGTCACCTGAGATTTGTGCGCCGTGCGCTACGTGTGGAGACGCGGTCACCTGAGATTTGTGCGCCGTGCGCTACGTGTGGAGACGCGGTCACCTGAGATTTGTGCGCTACGCTGTGCGCTACGTGTGGAGACGCGGTTACCTGAGATTTGTGCGCTGTGCGCTACGTGTGGAGACGCGGTTACCTGAGATTTGTGCGCTGTGCGCTACGCTGTGCGCTACGTGTGGAGACTCGGTTACCTGAGATTTGTGCGCTGTGCGCTACGTGTGGAGACGCGGTTACCTGAGATTTGTGCGCTGTGCGCTACGTGTGGAGACAACACCCAAGATTTGTGCGCTACGTGTGGTGAGTACGTCACCTGAGATTTGCGCGACGCCACCTGGCGCAACCTGTCTTTTTTTGCAGATTTGTGTGCCTTATTGCAAAATTACGTGTGGAGAGGATCCTGACGTTTGGATGCGTTTCGAGAAGAATTTCGCTTCGCTCGGACCCCACCTGACATCACTCAGCGAGGTAAGCTGCTGCATCTGCCCAAATTTTCATCGCGTGCATCTGCTGATATGCGCATATTTGGCGCATATTTGCAGGTTTTCGCTTGCATCTGCTGATATGCGCATATTTGGCGCATATTTGCAGGTTTTCGCTTGCATCTGCTGATATGCGCATACTTGGCGCATATTTGCAGGTTTTCGCTTGCATCTGCTGATATGCGCATACTTGGCGCATATTTGCAGGTTTTCGCTTGCATCTGCTGATATGCGCATATTTGGCGCATATTTGCAGGTTTTCGCTTGCATCTGCTGATATGCGCATATTTGGCGCATATTTGCAGGTTTTCGCTTGCATCTGCTGATATGCGCATACTTGGCGCATATTTGCAGGTTTTCGCTTGCAGCTGCTGATATGCGCATACTTGGCGCATATTTGCAGGTTTTCGCTTGCATCTGCTGATATGCGCATACTTGGTGCATATTTGCAGGTTTTCGCTTGCATGTGGTGATATGCTCTCCGTTTTCCACAGGACGACTCGTGTGGAGAGGAACCTGACATTTGGCTGCGTTTTGTACAACGTACGGAACCGGAGATTGGCGTTTTAGGTGCTGATCTCACATTTGCCCCCCGCCTTTTGGAGAGGACGACTCTTCTGGAGAGGAATTTCGCTTCGCTAGGACACCACCTGACGTCACTCGGCAAGGTAAGCTGCTGCATCTGCCAAATTTTTCATTGCTTGCATCTGCTCATATGTACACGCATGCCTGTATGCGTACACGCATGCCTGTATGCGTACACGCATGCCTGTATGCGTACACGCATGCCTGTATGCGTACACGCATGCCTGTATGCGTACATGCGTGCGTGCCTGTATGCGTATATGCGTGCGTGCCTGTATGCGTACATGCGTGCGTGCCTGTATGCGTGCCTGTGTGCGTACATGCGTGTATGCGTATATGCCTGTATGCGTACATGCGTGCGTGCCTGTATGCGTATATGCGTGCGTGCCTGTATGCGTATATGCGTGCGTGCCTGTATGCGTATATGCGTGCGTGCCTGTATGCGTATATGCGTGCGTGCCTGTATGCGTACATGCGTGCGTGCCTGTATGCGTGCATGCCTGTATGCGTACGTGCGTGCCTGTATGCGTACATGCGTGTATGCGTATATGCCTGTATGCGTGCCTGTATGCGTGCGTGCCTGTATGCGTATATGCGTGCATGCCTGTATGCGTATATGCGTGCATGCCTGTATGCGTATATGCGTGCATGCCTGTATGCGTATATGCGTGCATGCCTGTATGCGTATATGCGTGCGTGCCTGTATGCGTGTATGCGTGCATGCCTGTGTGCGTGCCTGTATGCGTGCGTGCCTGTATGCGTACGTGCGTGCGTGCCTGTATGCGTGCGTGCCTGTATGCGTGCATGCCTGTGTGCGTGCCTGTATGCGTGCATGCCTGTATGCGTGCCTGTACGCGTACGTGCGTGTCTGTATGCGTGCGTGCGTGCCTGTGTGCGTGCGTGCCTGTATGCGTGTATATGTGCGTGTATGCGTGTATACGTGCGTGTGTGCGTGCATGCGTGCGTGTATACGTGCGTGTATACGTGCGTGTGTGTATGCGTGCATACGTGCGTGCACGCATGCGTGTGTGCGTGCACGCATGCGTGTGTGCGGGCGTGCATGCCTGTATGTATACGTGCGGGCGTGCATGCCTGTGTGTATACGTGCGTGCGGGCGTGCCTGCCTGTGTGTATACGTGCGTGCGTGCGTGCCTGTGTGTATACATGCGTGCGTGCGTGCATGCCTGTGTGTATACATGCGTGCATGCCTGTATGTATGTATGTCTAATTCTTCTGTCCAGGTTGGGGGAGTAGTGGTCATTGTAAGTGGGTTGAGCGGATCTAGGAATCAGTAATACTGGTGGGATGTGACTGTTAACCTGCTGTTTTCTCGTCATTTCCTGCAGATCTGACGTCCTTGAGAACGGGAAGGCTGGCAGACAGTGAAGAGACCCTCAACGTTCAGCAATCTTGAAACCCTTCTTTTTATGAACTGTTTTTTTCCCAGTGACTCCCTTTTTTTAGATACGCTTTTTCTTTAAAAGAATTATGACGGAGGATCCTGAAAAACTGCGCAATATTTTACTGCAATGCATTAAACAGAAAAGAGCCATAAACACAGCGGCCTTTGGTCTAGATAACGGAATGAACCTTGTTGTAACATCCACACTAGCAATAAATTATGAAATCCGAATTGGGTGGAGTCTGTCGTGTTTTCACTATACGTTGCAGTTGGCGGTGTGCCCTGTCCTGCTCCTGATGCAGTTGGCGGTGTGCCCTGTCCTGCTCCTGATGCAGTTGGCGGTGCGCCCTGTCCTGCTCCTGATGCAGTTGGCGGTGCGCCCTGTCCTGCTCCTGATGCAGTTGGTGGTGTGCCCTGTCCTGCTCCTGATGCAGTTGGTGGTGTGCCCTGTCCTGCTCCTGATGCAGTTGGCGGTGTCTGTTATGTGGCATGTGTATGACTCCTGTTCTGTGGTGTGGCTCCTCGGATCTGCTAGGGCCCAGTTCTTAAGATCGCTGGGCCGCCCTCTTACTCGGCTGATGTCCCCGCTTAGGTAGGGCCACTGTCATCCTCCCTGTATCACAGGCTTGGTTGCCTGGATTCTGTGTGACTCTCCTGTGTTCCCTGTGTGCGTGTATACTACTAGACTACCACTCCTTCGGTCACGATCGTGTGGGCCCTCTGCTTTATCTGCTCACACGATTGTAACAGTCTCTTCAGAAAGCCACTGACTACTCCTTTCTTTTTGGGCCCAGTGGTGCATACAGACATAACATTAGGGCCACAATGTGTATACTTGTGAACACGAGACAAAACAGGGGTGTCCATTTCGGAGGTTCAATCCTCCTTTTGATGTGCAATATAGAAAAAAAAAGGTCTTGAAAAGGACATGTTTTCTAAAAATTAAATATTATTTGGTCTCCTAAATTGCATTAATTCCTAAAAATAAATGTGGGGTCAAAATACTCCTGACCCTCTCAGAGAATACATTAAGGGGTGCAGTTTTTAAAATGTGGTAATTTGTAAGTATCTATCATTATGACTAAGGATGAGCGAGTACACTCGGTAAGGCACTACTCGTTCGAGTAATGTGCCTTAAACGAGTATCTCCCTGCTCGTCCTTAAAGATTTGGGGGCCGCCGCGGGGGAGAGCGGGGAGGAACGGAGGGGAGATCTCTCTCTCCCCTGCGACTCACCTGTCAGCCGCGGCGGTCCCCGAATCTTTATGGACAAGCAGGGAGATACTTGTCTAAGGCACATTACTTGAACGAGTAGTGCCTTAGCGAGTATACTCGCTCATCCTTAATTATGACACCTAGCAGCCTTTGCAAACTTGGATTGGTGGAGGAAAACTAAGGCCTCATGTCCACGGGCAAAATAAGAATTAAAATCTGCAGCGGATTTTAACTCTTCTCCCGCGCGCGGATCCGCACCCCATAGGGATGCATTGACCACCCGCGGGTAGATAAATACCCGCGGATCGTCAATAAATGTGATTTAAAAAAAAAATGGAGCATGAAAAAATCTGGACCATGCTCCATTTTCGTGCGGGTCTCCCGCGGGGACGGCTCCCGCAGGCTTCTATTGAAGCCTATGGAAGCCGTCCGGATCCGCGGGACACAAAAATCAGATTTTACTCACACGCTCCGGTTCTTCTCTTCGCCGCGGCGCCATCTTCTCTCATTCGCGGCCGGATCATTTTGCTTCGGCATGGCGCATGTGCGGGGCACGTCACCGACGTCATCATGCACATCCGCCGAGCCGAAGAAAGAAGATCCGTCCGCGACGAGAGAAGATGACGCCGCAGCGAAGGAAGTATCCGGAGCGTGTGAGAGGTAAGTTAATTCTGATTTATTCCTATTTTCAGCGCTCATGTCCGCGGGGCAGGAGGGACCCGCTGCAGATTCTACATGGAGAATCCGGAGCGGGCCTGATTTTCCCCGTGGACATGAGGCCTAAGTGTTCCTCTAAATTCTGAAAAGAAATGTTAAATTTGTACGTCTCCTAAATGGAAAAAATAAATTTACAAAAGTTTTAAACCGTGCATCCAGAATAAAGTGAACAGATGGAAATCTATATGTTCGCACAGATTTGTACAGCATGTTTGCACTTATTTTATGACATTTGACAATGTGAAAAAATGAAAATTCAAAATTGTGCAAAGTAGCAATTTTAATAAATATACACAACTTTTAACAGTCCTTTTTTACTACCTAACAGAAGTACAACAAGGGGAAGAAAACAATGTCAGTCACTTGGATGTGCAAAACCTTTACGGACTTATGATATGTCAAGTGACACATGTAAAGTTCCAAATTTTCGGTCTGTCACTAAGGCGCAAACAGCCTGGTTCTCTAAGGGGATAAATAGCTTAGTGTATAAACTGTGAACCGACTAACGAGGGACAGTGAGCAGCATCACATGCATCGTACTGCTCCATCAGATCCTGATGTACTTCCATAGCAGGTGATGGGCCATTTCCAGCTTTTAAGCGTCCCCCAGAGCCAACATCTGGGAACTTTTGGCTCTCTGGTGATTCAACTCTGTGGTTGCGAGCACCGGAAACGGTTACCACAGTGCAGTATTCTGACCAAAACGTATCAGCTGACCTATAACGAGGAAGAGAAAAAAAATTAACCCTGCCTGCAATTGGCTTAATTCCGTGGGTTTTCCTAGTTATTGCACTGTCCCTGCTTTTCTTCACTCCTACTTTAATAGATAAAGACATCGTATTTGGACAATTGGTATGGTTCTCCGAAGGTTTGTTCAGTTAGTGCAGATTAGGTGCAGTATTGTGATGGAACCGGTACGAGTGCTAAAAAAAGGAATTAAATGCTCAAATCTAATGTAATGTCTTTCGGCCAATAAGACGAATTTAACACAGCAAGTGTGTGTGTGAGAGAGAGGGGGTGGCTGAGTAAGTGGGTGAGCATACATGCATGTACGCATACAGGCATGCACGCATACAGGCATATAAGCATACAGGCACGCACATATACACGCATACAGGCACGCACGCACGCATACAGACACGCACGTACGCGTACAGGCACGCATACAGGCATGCACGCATACAGGCACGCACGTACGCATACAGGCACGCACGCATATACGCATACAGGCATGTACGCATACAGGCACGCATACAGGCACGCACGTACGCATACAGGCACGCACGCATATACGCATACAGGCATGTACGCATACAGGCACGCACGCATATACGCATACAGACATGTACGCATACAGGCACGCATACAGGCATGTACGCATACAGGCACGCACGCATGTACGCATACAGGCACGCACGCATGTACGCATACAGGCATGCACGCATACAGGCACGCACGCATGCACGCATACAGGCATGTACGCATACAGGCACGCATACAGGCATATACGCATGTACGCATACAGGCACGCACACAGGCACGCATACAGGCATGCACGCATGTACGCATACAGGCACGCACGCATACAGGCACGCACGCATGTACACATACAGGCACGCACGTACGCATACAGGCATGCACGCATACAGGCATATAAGCATACAGGCACGCACGCATACAGGCACGCACGCATGTACGCATACAGGCACGCACGCATATACGCATACAGGCACGCACGCATGCACGCATACAGGCATATACGCATACACGCATGTACGCATACAGGCACGCACACAGGCACGCATACAGGCATGCACGCATGTACGCATACAGGCACGCACGCATACAGGCACGCACGCATGTACACATACAGGCACGCACGTACGCATACAGGCATGCACGCATACAGGCATATAAGCATACAGGCACGCACGCATGTACGCATACAGGCACGCACGCATATACGCATACAGGCACGCACGCATATACGCATACAGGCACGCACGCATATACGCATACAGGCACGCACGCATATACGCATACAGGCACGCACGCATATACGCATACAGGTATGCACGCATATACGCATACAGGCATGCACGCATATACGCGTACAGGCATGCACGCATATACGCATACAGGCATGCATACAGGCATATACGCATGTACGCACACAGGCACGCACGCATGTACGCATACAGGCATGCATGCATTACGCATGCATGTACGCATACAGGCATGCATGTACGCATACAGGCATGCATGCATGTACGCATACAGGCATGCATGCATGTACGCATACAGGCATGCGTGTACGCATACAGGCATGCATGTACATATGAGCAGATGCAAGCAATGAAAAATTTGGCAGATGCAGCAGCTTACCTTGCCGAGTGACGTCAGGTGGTGTCCTAGCGAAGCGAAATTCCTCTCCAGAAGAGTCGTCCTCTCCAAAAGGCGGGGGGCAAATGTGAGATCAGCACCTAAAACGCCAATCTCCGGTTCCGTACGTTGTACAAAACGCAGCCAAATGTCAGGTTCCTCTCCACACGAGTCGTCCTGTGGAAAACGGAGAGCATATCACCACATGCAAGCGAAAACCTGCAAATATGCACATATCAGGTGATGCAGGAGAAAACCTGCAAATATGCACCAAGTATGCGCATATCAGCAGATGCAAGCGAAAACCTGCAAATATGCGCCAAATATGCGCATATCAGCAGATGCACGCGATGAAAATTTGGGCAGATGCAGCAGCTTACCTCGCTGAGTGATGTCAGGTGGGGTCCGAGCGAAGCGAAATTCTTCTCGAAACGCATCCAAACGTCAGGATCCTCTCCACACGGAATTTTGCAATAAGGCACACAAATCTGCAAAAAAAGACAGGTTGCGCCAGGTGGCGTCGCGCAAATCTCAGGTGACGTACTCACCACACGTAGCGCACAAATCTTGGGTGTTGTCTCCACACGTAGCGCACAGCGCACAAATCTCAGGTAACCGCGTCTCCACACGTAGCGCACAGCGTAGCGCACAAATCTCAGGTGACCGCGTCTCCACACGTAGCGCACGGCGCACAAATCTCAGGTGACTGCGTCTCCACACGTAGCGCACAGCGTAGCGCACGGCGCACAAATCTCAGGTGACCGCGTCTCCACACGTAGCGCACAGCGTAGCGCACGGCGCACAAATCTCAGGTGACCGCGTCTCCACACGTAGCGCACGGCGCACAAATCTCAGGTGACCGCGTCTCCACACGTAGCGCACGGCGCACAAATCTCAGGTGACCGCGTCTCCACACGTAGCGCACGGCGCACAAATCTCAGGTGACCGCGTCTCCACACGTAGCGCACGGCGCACAAATCTCAGGTGACCGCGTCTCCACACGTAGCGCACAGCGTAGCGCACGGCGCACAAATCTCAGGTGACCGCGTCTCCACACGTAGCGCACGGCGCACAAATCTCAGGTGACCGCGTCTCCACACGTAGCGCACAGCGTAGCGCACAAATCTCAGGTGGGTACTCACCACACGTAGAGCACAAATCTTACTCTCCCATCTTGTAAATTGGGGAAAAGGCTCCAACCATCAGCTTGCTTCCTCCGTAGATCGATACTGTTCAAAATCCGCGGGCAAATGCAAGGCTCGGTGACGTCACAGCCCACGTGACGCGCGGGCACAGCTCATCGTGCACGGCAATGCTCGGGCACGCCGCTGAGTCACGTGATGCCGATTCCAGCCAGCTGATTGGCTGAATCGGCCGCGCTGTAGAACTGCGGCAGAATGTGTTAATATGCGGCCCCCACAGAAGTCACAGCACAACAGCGCCCCCACAGGAGTCACAGCGAGATGGCTCCCCCACAGGAGTCACAGCAAGATGGCGCCCCCACAGCAGTCACAGCAGGACGGGGCCCCCACAGCAGTCACAGCAGGACGGGGCCCCCAAAGGAGTCACAGCACAACAGCGCCCCCACAGGAGTCACAGCACAACAGCGCCCCCACAGGAGTCACAGCACAACAGCGCCCCCACAGGAGTCACAGCGGACGGCGCCCCCACAGGAGTCACAGCACAACAGCACCCCCGCAGGAGTCACAGCACAACAGCGCCCCCACAGGAGTCACAGCAGATGGCGCCCCCACAGGAGTCACAGCGGATGGCGCCCCCACAGGAGTCACAGCGGATGGCGCCCCCACAGGAGTCACAGCACAACAGCGCCCCCACAGGAGTCACAGCACAAAAGCCCCCCCACAGGAGTCACAGCGAGATGGCGCCCCCACAGGAGTCACAGCGAGATGGCGCCCCCACAGGAGTCACAGCAAGATGGCGCCCCCACAATAGGACGGGGCCCCCACAGGAGTCACAGCATGACGGGGCCCCCACAGGAGTCACAGCATGACGGGGCCCCCACAGGAGTCACAGCAGGACCGCGCCCCCACAGCAGGACGGGGCCCCCACAGGAGTTACAGCATGACGGGGCCCCCACAGGAGTCACAGGACAACAGCGCCCCCGCAGGAGTCACAGCACATCAGCGCCCACACAGGAGTCACAGCAGACGGCGCCCCCACAGGAGTCACAGCACAACAGCACCCCCGCAGGAGTCACAGCACAATAGCGCCCCCACAGGAGTAACAGCGGACAGCGCCCCCACAGGAGTCACAGCGGACGGCGCCCCACAGGAGTCACAGCAAGATGGCGCGCCCACAGGAGTCACAGCACAACAGCGCCCCCAGAGGAGTCACAGCGGACAGCCCCCTGCAGGAGTCACAGCACAACAGCGCCCCCACAGGAGTCACAGCACAACAGCGCCCCCACAGGAGTCACAGCACAACAGCGTCCCCACAGGAGTCACAGCGGATGGCGCCCCCACAGGAGTCACAGTAGACGGCGTCCCCACAGGAGTCACAGCACAACAGCGCCCCCACAGGAGTCACAGCAGGACAGGACCCCCACAGGAGTCACAGCACAACAGCACCCCCACAGGAGTCACAGCGGATGGCGCCCCCACAGGAGTCACAGCGGACGGCGCCCCCACAGGAGTCACAGCGGACAGCGCCCCCACAGGAGTCACAGCAGATGGTTCCCCCACAGGAGTCACAGCAGGACCGCGCCCCTACCTCCGGACGGCGCCCCCACAGGAGTCACAGCAGACTGCGTCCCCACAGGAGTCACAGCACAACAGCACCCCCACAGGAGTCACAGCAGGACGGGGTCCCCGCAGGAGTCACAGCACAACAGCGCCCCCACAGGAGTCACAGCAGGACGGCGCCCCCACAGGAGTCACAGCAGGACGGCGCCCCCGCAGCATGACGGGGCTCCCACAGCAGTCGCAGTGGGACGGGCCCCCACAGCAGTCACAGCAGGACGGGGCCCCCACAGCAGTCACAGCAGGACGGGGCCCCCACAGCAGTCACAGCACAACAGCGCCCCCACAGGAGTCACAGCGGATGGCGCCCCCACAGGAGTCACAGCGAGATGGCGCCCCCACAGGAGTCACAGCGGACGGCGTCCCCACAATAGTCACAGTACAACAGCACCCCCGCAGGAGTCACAGCGGATGGCGCCCCCACAGGAGTCACAGCGAGATGGCGCCCCCACAGGAGTCACAGCGGACGGCGCCCCCACAGGAGTCACAGCGGACGGCGCCCCCACAGGAGTCACAGCGGACGGCGTCCCCACAATAGTCACAGTACAACAGCACCCCCACAGGAGTCACAGCAGGACAGCGCCCCCACAGGAGTCACAGCGAGATGGCGCCCCCACAGGAGTCACAGCGAGATGGCGCCCCCACAGGAGTCACAGCACAACAGCGCCCCCACAAGGGTCACAGCAGGACGGCGCCCCCACAGGAGTCACAGTAGGACTGCGCCCCCACAGGAGTCACAGCAGGACGGCGCCCCCACAGCATGACGGGGCCCCCACAGGAGTCACAGCACAACAGTGCCCCCACAGGAGTCACAGCGGATGGCGCCCACACAGCAGTCACAGCAGGACGGGGCCCCCACAGCAGTCACAGCACAACAGCGCCCCCACAGGAGTCACCGCGGATGGCGCCCCCACAGGAGTCACAGCGAGATGGCGCCCCCACAGAAGTCACAGCGGATGGCGCCCTCACAGGAGTCACAGCACAACAGCGCCCCCACAGGAGTCACAGCACATCAGCACACCCACAGGAGTCACAGCACAACAGCGCCCCCACAGGAGTCACAGCACAACAGCGCCCCCACAGGAGTCACAGCGGATGGCTCCCCCACAGGAGTCACAGCGGATGGCGCCCCCACAGGAGTCACAGCACAAAAGCGCCCTCACAGGAGTCACAGCACAAAAGCGCCCTCACAGGAGTCACAGCACAACAGCGCCCCCACAGGAGTCACAGCGGATGGCTCCCCCACAGGTGTCACAGCGAGATGGCTCCCCCACAGGAGTCACAGCACAACAGCGCCCCCACAGGAGTCACAGCGGATGGCGCCCACACAGGAGTCACAGCGGACGGCGCCCGCACAGGAGTCACAGCACAACAGCGCCCCCACAGGAATCACAGCAGATGGCGCCCCCACAGGAGTCACAGCGGATGGCGCCCCCACAGGAGTCACAGCGGATGGCGCCCCCACAGGAGTCACAGCACAAAAGCCCCCCCACAGGAGTCACAGCGGACGGCGCCCCCACAGGAGTCACAGCGAGATGGCGCCCCCACAGGAGTCACAGCGAGATGGCGCCCCCACAGGAGTCACAGCGAGATGGCGCCCCCACCGGAGTCACAGCAAGATGGCGCCCCACAGGAGTCACAGCAGGACCGCGCCCCCACAATAGGACGGGGCCCCCACAGGAGTCACAGCATGACGGGGCCCCCACAGGAGTCACAGCAGGACTGCGCCCCCACAGCAGGACGGGGCCCCCACAGGAGTCACAGCATGATGGTGCCCCCACAGGAGTCACAGGACAACAGCGCCCCCGCAGGAGTCACAGCGGATGGCGGCCCCACAGGAGTCACAGCACATCAGCGCCACCACAGGAGTCACAGCAGATGGCGCCCACACAGGAGTCACAGTGGACGGCGCCCCCACAGGAGTCACAGCACAACAGCGCCCCCACAGGAGTCACAGCGGAAGGCCCCCCGCAGGAGTCACAGCGGACGGCCCCCCGCAGGAGTCACAGCAAGATGGCGCCCCCACAGGAGTCACAGCAAGATGGGGCCCCCACAGGAGTCACAGCAAGATGGGGCCCCCACAGGAGTCACAGCACAACAGCGCCCCCACAGGAGTCACAGCAAGATGGCGCCCCCACAGGAGTCACAGCACAACAGCGCCCCCACAGGAGTCACAGCAAGATGGCGCCCCCTCAGGAGTCACAGCAAGATGGCGCCCCCACAGGAGTCACAGCAGGACGGGGCCCCCACAGTAGTCACAGCAGGACCTCTCCCCCACAGGAGTCACAGCAGGACCTCTCCCCCACAGGAGTCACAGCAGGACGGGGCCCCCACAGCAGTCACAGCAGGACGGGGCCCCCACAGCAGTCACAGCAGGACGGGGCCCCCACAGCAGTCACAGCAGGACGGGGCCCCCACAGCAGTCACAGCACAACAGCGCCCCCACAGGAGTCACAGCAAGATGGCGCCCCCTCAGGAGTCACAGCAAGATGGCGCCCCCACAGGAGTCACAGCAATACGGGGCCCCCACAGGAGTCACAGCAGGACGGGGCCCCACAGGAGTCACAGCAGGACGGGGCCCCCACAGGAGTCACAGCAGGACGAGGCCCCCACAGGAGTCACAGCAGATGGCGCCCCCACAGGAGTCACAGCAGATGGTGCGCCCACAGGAGTCACAGCACAACAGCGCCCCCACAGCAGGACGGGGCCCCCACAGGAGTCACAGCAGGACGGGGCCCCCACAGCAGTCACAGCAGGACGGGGCCCCCACAGCAGTCACAGCAGGACGGGGCCCCCACAGGAGTCACAGCACAACAGCGCCCCCACAGGAGTCACAGCGGACGGCGCCCCCACAGGAGTCACAGGAAGATGTTTTGTCATCAGAAGCAGGAGGAATAGAGTGAAGAAAAAGGAGAGAAAGGAAGAGAGGAAACTAAGGAACGATAGAAAGAGAGAGGAAGCAGGAGAGAAAGACGACAGAGAGCTATAAGACGGAGAGAGAGGAAGAGAAGGAGAGAAAAAGAGAGGGACGTGAAAGAGAGAGGGAGAGAGGAGAAAGGAAGACATGCAGAACACGAGACAGCTGTACAGATGGATCGCCCCGCATGTGGTGAGTGTCCGCAGGTAGAGCAGTCACATGACCTCAGTATAACATCAGTATATAGTCATTGTAAGTTACAGGGAGGTCATGTGATCCAGGTCTGATAGATTGTCAGCTCTTGGGTCAGGGATAAGTCTTCCATCTGTACAGATATAGAGTGTGAGAGTTACTCACTCATGGCTGAGACGCCTCTCCCTCCTGAAGATGACTGATGTGGAGGAGGGTGTGACTCTCAGCTCATTAGTCGGTGGCAAGGAGAAGATTCCTGGAAGTGCTGACCACAGACAGAGGAGAGGGCCCGTCCAGCACCAACCCCCTCACCAGCCAGTACCACCCACCATTACTATAGGGGAGACTTATACCGCAGGATTATATCACTGCCATCATCCCTGACCCCAGGAGCTCACAATCTAACACCCCCACATAATATACAATGTATCACTCCCATCATCCCTGACCCCAGGAGCTCACAGTCTAACCCTCCCTATCATACAATATATCACTGCCATCATCACTGACCCCAGGAGCTCACAATCTAATCCCCCCATCACACACAATGTATCACTCCCATCATCCCTGACCCCAGGAGCTCACAATCTAATCCCCCCATCACACACAATGTATCACTCCCATCATCCCTGACCCCAGGAGCTCACAATCTAATCCCCCATCACACACAATGTGTCACTCCCATCATCCCTGACCCCAGGAGCTCACAATATAATCCCATCACACACAATGTATCACTCCCATCATCCCTGACCCCAGGAGCTCACAATCTAATCCCCCCATCACACAATGTATCACTCCCATCATCCCTGACCCCAGGAGCTCACAATCTAATCCCCCCATCACACAATGTATCACTCACATCATCCCTGACCCCAGGAGCTCACAGTCTAACCCTCCCTATCATACAATGTATCACTGCCATCATCACTGACCCCAGGAGCTCACAATCTAATCCCCCCATCACACAATGTATCACTGCCATCATCCCTGACCCCAGGAGCTCACAATCTAATCCCCCATCACACACAATGTATCACTGCCATCATCCCTGACCCCAGGAGCTCACAATCTAATCCCCCCATCACACAATGTATCACTGCCATCATCCCTGACCGCAGGAGCTCACAATCTAATCCCCCATCACACAATGTATCACTCCCATCATCCCTGACCCCAGGAGCTCACAATCTAATCCCACCACATCACACACAATGTATCACTCCCATCATCCCTGACCCCAGGAGCTCACAATCTAATCCCCCCATCACACACAATGTATCACTGCCATCATCCCTGACCCCAGGAGCTCACAATCTAATCCCCATCACACAATGTATCACTCCCATCATCCCTGACCCCAGGAGCTCACAATCTAATCCCCCATCACACACAATGTATCACTCTCATCATCCCTGACCCCAGGAGCTCACAATCTAATCCCCATCATACACAATGTATCACTCCCATCATCCCTGACCCTAGGAGCTCACAATCTAATCCCCCATCACACACAATGTATCACTCCCATCATCCCTGACCCCAGGAGCTCACAATCTAATCCCCCATCACACACAATGTATCACTCCCATCATCCCTGACCCCAGGAGCTCACAGTCTAACCCTCCCTATCATACAATGTATCACTGCCATCATCACTGACCCCAGGAGCTCACAATCTAATCCCCCCATCACACAATGTATCACTGCCATCATCCCTGACCCCAGGAGCTCACAATCTAATCCCCCATCACACACAATGTATCACTGCCATCATCCCTGACCCCAGGAGCTCACAATCTAATCCCCCCATCACACAATGTATCACTGCCATCATCCCTGACCGCAGGAGCTCACAATCTAATCCCCCATCACACAATGTATCACTCCCATCATCCCTGACCCCAGGAGCTCACAATCTAATCCCACCACATCACACACAATGTATCACTCCCATCATCCCTGACCCCAGGAGCTCACAATCTAATCCCCCTATCACACACAATGTATCATTCCCATCATCCCTGACCCCAGGAGCTCACAATCTAATCCCCCCATCACACACAATGTATCACTCCCATCATCCCTGACCCCAGGAGCTCACAATCTAATCCCCCATCACACAATGTATCACTCCCATCATCCCTGACCCCAGGAGCTCACAATCTAATCCCCCATCACACACAATGTATCACTCCCATCATCCCTGACCCCAGGAGCTCACAATCTAATCCCCCCATCATATACAATGTATCACTCCCATCATCCCTGACCCCAGGAGCTCACAATCTAATCTCCCCATCACACAATGTATCACTTCCATCATCCCTGACCCCAGGAGCTCACAATCTAATCCCCCATCACACACAATGTATCACTCCCATCATCCCTGACCCCAGGAGCTCACAATCTAATCCCATCACACACAATGTATCACTCCCATCATCCCTCACCCCAGCAGCTCACAATCTAATCTCCCCATCATACACAATGTATCACTCCCATCATCACTGACCCCAGGAGCTCACAATCTAATCCCCCCATCACACAATGTATCACTCCCATCATCCCTGACCCCAGGAGCTCACAATCTAATCCCCCCATCACACAATGTATCACTCACATCATCCCTGACCCCAGGAGCTCACAGTCTAACCCTCCCTATCATACAATGTATCACTGCCATCATCACTGACCCCAGGAGCTCACAATCTAATCCCCCCATCACACAATGTATCACTGCCATCATCCCTGACCCCAGGAGCTCACAATCTAATCCCCCATCACACACAATGTATCACTGCCATCATCCCTGACCCCAGGAGCTCACAATCTAATCCCCCCATCACACAATGTATCACTGCCATCATCCCTGACCGCAGGAGCTCACAATCTAATCCCCCATCACACAATGTATCACTCCCATCATCCCTGACCCCAGGAGCTCACAATCTAATCCCACCACATCACACACAATGTATCACTGCCATCATCCCTGACCCCAGGAGCTCACAATCTAATCCCATCACACACAATGTATCACTCCCATCATCCCTGACCCCAGGAGCTCACAATCT
Organism: Eleutherodactylus coqui; assembly: GCF_035609145.1. Lineage (NCBI taxonomy): Eukaryota > Metazoa > Chordata > Amphibia > Anura > Eleutherodactylidae > Eleutherodactylus > Eleutherodactylus coqui. Next base: position 535,701,440 of record NC_089837.1, on the reverse strand, counting down.
AATCCCCCTATCACACACAATGTATCATTCCCATCATCCCTGACCCCAGGAGCTCACAATCTAATCCCCCCATCACACAAAATGTATCACTCTCATCATCCCTGACCCCAGGAGCTCACAATCTAATCCCCATCATACACAATGTATCACTCCCATCATCCCTGACCCTAGGAGCTCACAATCTAATCCCCCATCACACACAATGTATCACTCCCATCATCCCTGACCCCAGGAGCTCACAATCTAATCCCCCATCACACACAATGTATCACTCCCATCATCCCTGACCCCAGGAGCTCACAGTCTAACCCTCCCTATCATACAATGTATCACTGCCATCATCACTGACCCCAGGAGCTCACAATCTAATCCCCCCATCACACAATGTATCACTGCCATCATCCCTGACCCCAGGAGCTCACAATCTAATCCCCCATCACACACAATGTATCACTGCCATCATCCCTGACCCCAGGAGCTCACAATCTAATCCCCCCATCACACAATGTATCACTGCCATCATCCCTGACCGCAGGAGCTCACAATCTAATCCCCCATCACACAATGTATCACTCCCATCATCCCTGACCCCAGGAGCTCACAATCTAATCCCACCACATCACACACAATGTATCACTCCCATCATCCCTGACCCCAGGAGCTCACAATCTAATCCCCCTATCACACACAATGTATCATTCCCATCATCCCTGACCCCAGGAGCTCACAATCTAATCCCCCCATCACACACAATGTATCACTCCCATCATCCCTGACCCCAGGAGCTCACAATCTAATCCCCCATCACACAATGTATCACTCCCATCATCCCTGACCCCAGGAGCTCACAATCTAATCCCCCATCACACACAATGTATCACTCCCATCATCCCTGACCCCAGGAGCTCACAATCTAATCCCCCCATCATATACAATGTATCACTCCCATCATCCCTGACCCCAGGAGCTCACAATCTAATCTCCCCATCACACAATGTATCACTTCCATCATCCCTGACCCCAGGAGCTCACAATCTAATCCCCCATCACACACAATGTATCACTCCCATCATCCCTGACCCCAGGAGCTCACAATCTAATCCCATCACACACAATGTATCACTCCCATCATCCCTCACCCCAGCAGCTCACAATCTAATCTCCCCATCATACACAATGTATCACTCCCATCATCACTGACCCCAGGAGCTCACAATCTAATCCCCCCATCACACAATGTATCACTCCCATCATCCCTGACCCCAGGAGCTCACAATCTAATCCCCCCATCACACAATGTATCACTCACATCATCCCTGACCCCAGGAGCTCACAGTCTAACCCTCCCTATCATACAATGTATCACTGCCATCATCACTGACCCCAGGAGCTCACAATCTAATCCCCCCATCACACAATGTATCACTGCCATCATCCCTGACCCCAGGAGCTCACAATCTAATCCCCCATCACACACAATGTATCACTGCCATCATCCCTGACCCCAGGAGCTCACAATCTAATCCCCCCATCACACAATGTATCACTGCCATCATCCCTGACCGCAGGAGCTCACAATCTAATCCCCCATCACACAATGTATCACTCCCATCATCCCTGACCCCAGGAGCTCACAATCTAATCCCACCACATCACACACAATGTATCACTCCCATCATCCCTGACCCCAGGAGCTCACAATCTAATCCCATCACACACAATGTATCACTCCCATCATCCCTGACCCCAGGAGCTCACAATCTAATCCCCCTATCACACACAATGTATCATTCCCATCATCCCTGACCCCAGGAGCTCACAATCTAATCCCCCCATCACACAAAATGTATCACTCTCATCATCCCTGACCCCAGGAGCTCACAATCTAATCCCCATCATACACAATGTATCACTCCCATCATCCCTGACCCTAGGAGCTCACAATCTAATCCCCCATCACACACAATGTATCACTCCCATCATCCCTGACCCCAGGAGCTCACAATCTAATCCCCCATCACACACAATGTATCACTCCCATCATCCCTGACCCCAGGAGCTCACAGTCTAACCCTCCCTATCATACAATGTATCACTGCCATCATCACTGACCCCAGGAGCTCACAATCTAATCCCCCCATCACACAATGTATCACTGCCATCATCCCTGACCCCAGGAGCTCACAATCTAATCCCCCATCACACACAATGTATCACTGCCATCATCCCTGACCCCAGGAGCTCACAATCTAATCCCCCCATCACACAATGTATCACTGCCATCATCCCTGACCGCAGGAGCTCACAATCTAATCCCCCATCACACAATGTATCACTCCCATCATCCCTGACCCCAGGAGCTCACAATCTAATCCCCCCCCCCCCATCACACAATGTATCACTTCCATCATCCCTGACCCCAGCAGCTCACAATCTAATCCCACCACATCACACACAATGTATCACTCCCATCATCCCTGACCCCAGGAGCTCACAATCTAATCCCCCTATCACACACAATGTATCATTCCCATCATCCCTGACCCCAGGAGCTCACAATCTAATCCCCCCATCACACACAATGTATCACTCCCATCATCCCTGACCCCAGGAGCTCACAATCTAATCCCCCATCACACAATGTATCACTCCCATCATCCCTGACCCCAGGAGCTCACAATCTAATCCCCCATCACACACAATGTATCACTCCCATCATCCCTGACCCCAGGAGCTCACAATCTAATCCCCCCATCATATACAATGTATCACTCCCATCATCCCTGACCCCAGGAGCTCACAATCTAATCTCCCCATCACACAATGTATCACTTCCATCATCCCTGACCCCAGGAGCTCACAATCTAATCCCCCATCACACACAATGTATCACTCCCATCATCCCTGACCCCAGGAGCTCACAATCTAATCCCATCACACACAATGTATCACTCCCATCATCCCTCACCCCAGCAGCTCACAATCTAATCTCCCCATCATACACAATGTATCACTCCCATCATCACTGACCCCAGGAGCTCACAATCTAATCCCATCACACACAATGTATCACTCCCATCATCCCTGACCCCAGGAGCTCACAATCTAATCCCCCCACATCATATACAATGTATAACTCCCATCATCCCTGACCCCAGGAGCTCACAATCTAATCCCCCCATCACATACAATGTATCACTCCCATCATCCCTGACCCCAGGAGCTCACAATCTAATCCCCCCATCACACCCTGGCTGCACTCTGGGGGGCATATAATGTGTTGTAGATGTTACTGGCTGCACTATGGGGGACATATAATGTGTATTAGATGTTACTGGCCACACTCTGGGGGACATATAATGTGTTGGAGATGTTACTGGCCGCACTCTGGGGGGCATATAATGTGTTGTAGATGTTACTGGCTGCACTATGGGGGACATATAATGTGTATTAGATGTTACTGGCCACACTCTGGGGGACATATAATGTGTTGGAGATGTTACTGGCCGCACTCTGGGGGACATATAATGTGGTGGAGATGTTACTGGCCGCACTCTGGGGGACATATAATGTGTTGGAGATGTTACTGGGCGCAATCTGGGGGACATATAATGTGTTGGAGATGTTACTGGCTGCACTCTGGGGGACATATAATGTGTTGGAGATGTTACTGGCTGCACTCTGGGGGACATATAATGTGTTGGAGATGTTACTGGCTGCACTCTGGGGGACATATAATGTGTTGTAGATGTTACTGGCTGCACTATGGGGGACATATAATGTGTATTAGATGTTACTGGCCGCACTCTGGGGGACATATAATGTGTTGGAAATGTTACTGGGCGCACTCTGGGGGACATATAATGTGGTGGAGATGTTACTGGCCGCACTCTGGGGGACATATAATGTGTTGGAGATGTTACTGGGCGCACTCTGGGGGACATATAATGTGTTGGAGATGTTACTGGCTGCACTCTGGGGACATATAATGTGTTGGAGATGTTACTGGCTGCACTCTGGGGGACATATAATGTGTTGGAGATGTTACTGGCTGCACTCTGGGGGACATATAATGTGTTGAAGATGTTACTGGCTGCACCCTGGGGGACATATAATGTGTTGAAGATGTTACTGGCCGCACTCTGAGGGACATATAATGTGTTGGAGATGTTACTGGCTGCACTCTGGAGGACATATAATGTGTTGTAGATGTTACTGGCTGCACTCTGGGGACATATGATGTGTTGTAGATGTTACTGGCTGCACTCTGGGGGACATATAATGTGTTGTAGATGTTACTGGCTGCACTCTGGAGGACATATAATGTGTTGTAGATGTTACTGGCTGCACTCTTGGGGACATATAATGTGTTGGGCATGTTACTGGCCGCAATCTGGGGGACATATAATGTGTTGTAGATGTTACTGGCTGCATTCTGGGGGACATATAATGTGTTGGGCATGTTACTGGCCGCAATCTGGGGGACATATAATGTGTTGTAGATGTTACTGTCCGCACTCTGGGGGACATATAATGTGTTGTAGATGTTACTGGCCGCACTCTGGGGGACATATAATGTGTTGGAGATGTTACTGGCCGCACTCTGGGGGACATATAATGTGTTGGAGATGTTACTGGCCGCACTCTGGGGGACATATAATGTGTTGGCGATGTTACTGGCTGCACTCTGGAGGACATATAATGTGTTGGAGATGTTACTGGCTGCACTCTGGAGGACATATAATGTGTTGGAGATGTTACTGGCTGCACTCTGGGGGACATATAATGTGTTGAAGATGTTACTGGCTGCACTCTGGGGGACATACAATGTGTTGTAGATGTTACTGGCTGCACTCTGGAGGACATATAATGTGTTGGAGATGTTACTGGCTGCACTCTGGGGGACATATAATGTGTTGAAGATGTTACTGGCTGCACCCTGGGGGACATATAATGTGTTGGAGATGTTACTGGCTGCACCCTGGAGGACATATAATGTGTTGTAGATGTTACTGGCTGTACTCTGGGGGACATATAATGTGTTGGGCATGTTACTGGCCGCAATCTGGGGGACATATAATGTGTTGGAAATGCTACTGGCTGCAATCTGGGGGACATGTAATGTGTTGGAAATGTTACTGGCTGCAATCTGGGGGACATATAATGTGTTGGAGATGTTACTGGCCGCACTCTGGAGGACATATAATGTGTTGTAGATGTTACTGGCTGCAATCTGGGGAACATATAATGTGTTGGAGATGTTACTGGCCGCACTCTGGAGGACATATAATGTGTTGTACATGTTACTGGCTGCACTCTGGGGGACATATAATGTGTTGGAGAGGTTACTGGCTGCAATCTGGGGGACATATAATGTGTTGGAGATGTTACTGGCTGCAATCTGGGGGACATATAATGTGTTGGAGATGTTACTGGACGCACTCTGGGGGACATATAATGTGTTAGAGATGTTACTGGCTGCACTCTGGGGGACATATAATGTGTTGGAGATGTTACTGGCTGCACTCTGGGGGACATATAATGTGTTGGAGATGTTACTGGACGCACTCTGGGGGACATATAATGTGTTAGAGATGTTACTGGCTGCACTCTTGGGGACATATAATGTGTTGGGCATGTTACTGGCCGCAATCTGGGGGACATATAATGTGTTGTAGATGTTACTGGCTGCACTCTGGCGGACATATAATGTGTTGGGCATGTTACTGGCCGCAATCTGGGGGACATATAATGTGTTGTAGATGTTACTGTCCGCACTCTGGGGGACATATAATGTGTTGGAGATGTTACTGGCTGCACTCTGGAGGACATATAATGTGTTGTAGATGTTACTGGCTGCACTCTGGGGGACATATAATGTGTTGTAGATGTTACTGGCTGCACTCTGGGGACATATAATGTGTTGTAGCTGTTACTGGCTGCACTCTGGGGGACATATAATGTGTTGTAGATGTTACTGGCTGCACTCTGGAGGACATATAATGTGTTGTAGATGTTACTGGCTGCACTCTTGGGGACATATAATGTGTTGGGCATGTTACTGGCCGCAATCTGGGGGACATATAATGTGTTGTAGATGTTACTGGCTGCATTCTGGGGGACATATAATGTGTTGGGCATGTTACTGGCCGCAATCTGGGGGACATATAATGTGTTGTAGATGTTACTGTCCGCACTCTGGGGGACATATAATGTGTTGTAGATGTTACTGGCCGCACTCTGGGGGACATATAATGTGTTGGAGATGTTACTGGCCGCACTCTGGGGGACATATAATGTGTTGGAGATGTTACTGGCCGCACTCTGGGGGACATATAATGTGTTGGCGATGTTACTGGCTGCACTCTGGAGGACATATAATGTGTTGGAGATGTTACTGGCTGCACTCTGGAGGACATATAATGTGTTGGAGATGTTACTGGCTGCACTCTGGGGGACATATAATGTGTTGAAGATGTTACTGGCTGCACTCTGGGGGACATACAATGTGTTGTAGATGTTACTGGCTGCACTCTGGAGGACATATAATGTGTTGGAGATGTTACTGGCTGCACTCTGGGGGACATATAATGTGTTGAAGATGTTACTGGCTGCACCCTGGGGGACATATAATGTGTTGGAGATGTTACTGGCTGCACCCTGGAGGACATATAATGTGTTGTAGATGTTACTGGCTGCACTCTGGAGGACATATAATGTGTTGTAGATGTTACTGGCCGCAATCTGGGGGACATATAATGTGTTGGAAATGCTACTGGCTGCAATCTGGGGGACATGTAATGTGTTGGAAATGTTACTGGCTGCAATCTGGGGGACATATAATGTGTTGGAGATGTTACTGGCCGCACTCTGGAGGACATATAATGTGTTGTAGATGTTACTGGCTGCAATCTGGGGGACATATAATGTGTTGGAAATGTTACTGGCTGCAATCTGGGGAATTTAGAATGTGTTGGAGATGTTACTGGCCGCACTCTGGAGGACATATAATGTGTTGGAGATGTTACTGGCCGCACTCTGGAGGACATATAATGTGTTGTACATGTTACTGGCTGCACTCTGGGGGACATATAATGTGTTGGAGAGGTTACTGGCTGCAATCTGGGGGACATATAATGTGTTGGAGATGTTACTGGCTGCAATCTGGGGGACATATAATGTGTTGGAGATGTTACTGGACGCACTCTGGGGGACATATAATGTGTTAGAGATGTTACTGGCTGCACTCTGGGGGACATATAATGTGTTGGAGATGTTACTGGCTGCACTCTGGGGGACATATAATGTGTTGGAGATGTTACTGGACGCACTCTGGGGGACATATAATGTGTAAGAGATGTTACTGGCTGCACTCTTGGGGACATATAATGTGTTGGGCATGTTACTGGCCGCAATCTGGGGGACATATAATGTGTTGTAGATGTTACTGGCTGCACTCTGGCGGACATATAATGTGTTGGGCATGTTACTGGCCGCAATCTGGGGGACATATAATGTGTTGTAGATGTTACTGTCCGCACTCTGGGGGACATATAATGTGTTGTAGATGTTACTGGCCGCACTCTGGGGGACATATAATGTGTTGGAGATGTTACTGGCCGCACTCTGGGGGACATATAATGTGTTGGAGATGTTACTGGCTGTACTCTGGGGGACATATAATGTGTTGGGCATGTTACTGACCGCAATCTGGGGGACATATAATGTGTTGGAAATGCTACTGGCTGCAATCTGGGGGACATATAATGTGTTGGAAATGTTACTGGCTGCAATCTGGGGGACATATAATGTGTTGGAGATGTTACTGGCCGCACTCTGGAGGACATATAATGTGTTGTAGATGTTACTGGCTGCAATCTGGGGGACATATAATGTGTTGGAAATGTTACTGACTGCAATCTGGGGAATTTAGAATGTGTTGGAGATGTTACTGGCCGCACTCTGGAGGACATATAATGTGTTGGAGATGTTACTGGCCGCACTCTGAAGGACATATAATGTGTTGTACATGTTACTGGCTGCACTCTGGGGGACATATAATGTGTTGGAGAGGTTACTGGCTGCAATCTGGGGGACATATAATGTGTTGGAGATGTTACTGGCTGCAATCTGGGGGACATATAATGTGTTGGAGATGTTACTGGCTGCAATCTGGGGGACATATAATGTGTTGGAGATGTTACTGGCCGCACTCTGTAGGACATATAATGTGTTGGAGATGTTACTGGCCGCACTCTGTAGGACATATAATGTGTTGTAGATGTTACTGGCTGCACTCTGGGGGACATGTAATGTGTTGGAGAGGTTACTGGCTGCAATCTGGGGGACACATAATGTGTTGGAGATGTTACTGGCTGCACTCTGGGGGACATAAAATGTGTTGGAGATGTTACTGGCTGCACCCTGGAGGACATCTAATGTGTTGGAGATGTTACTGGCTGCACCCTGGAGGACATATAATGTGTTGGGCATGTTACTGGCTGCAATCTGGGGACATATAATGTGTTGGAAATGTTACTGGCTGCACTCTGGGGGACATATAATGTGTTGGAGATGTTACTGGCTGCACTCTGGGGGACATATAATGTGTTGGACATGTTACTGGCTGCACTCTTGAGGACATATAATGTGCTGTAGATGTTACTGGCTGCAATCTGGAGGACATATAATGTGTTGGAGATGTTACTGGCTGCACTCTGGGGGACATATAATGTGTTGGAGATGTTACTGGCCGCACTCTGGGGTACATATAATGTGTTGGAGATGTTACTGGCCGCACTCTGGAGGACATATAATGTGTTGGAGATGTTACTGGCTGCACTCTGGGGGACATATAATGTGTTGGAGATGTTACTGGCTGCACTCTGGAGGACATATAATGTGTTGTAGATGTTACTGGCTGCAATCTGGAGGACATATAATGTGTTGGAGATGTTACTGGCTGCAATCTGGAGGACATATAATGTGTTGGAGATGTTACTGGCTGCACTCTGGAGGACATATAATGTGTTGTAGATGTTACTGGCTGCAATCTGGGGGACATATAATGTGTTGGAGATGTTACTGGCTGCACTCTGGGGGACATATAATGTGTTGTAGATGTTACTGGCCGCACTCTGGGGGACATATAATGTGTTGGAGATGTTATATCCGCACTCTGGGGGACATATAATGTGTTGGAGATGTTACTGGCCGCACTCTGGGGGGCATATAATGTGTTGGAGATGTTGCTGGCTGCACTATGGGGGACATATAATGTGTTGGAGATGTTACTGGCCGCACTCTGGGGGACATATAATGTGTTGGAGATGTTACTGGCCGCACTCTGGAGGACATATAATGTGTTGGAGATGTTACTGGCCACACTCTGGGGGACATATAATGTGTTGGAGATGTTACTGGCTGCTCTCTGGGGGACATATAATGTGTTGGAGATGTTACTGGCTGCACTCTGGGGGACATATGTGTTGGAGAGGTTACTGGTCGCACTCTGGGGGGACATATAATGTGTTGGAGATGTTCCTGGCCGCACTCTGGGGGACATATAATGTGTTGTAGATGTTACTGGCCGCACCCTGGAGGACATATAATGTGTTGGAGATGTTACTGGCCGCACTCTGGAGGACATATAATGTGTTGGAGATGTTACTGGCTGCACTCTGGAGGACATATAATGTGTTGTAGATGTTACTGGCCGCACTCTGGGGGGCATATAATGTGTTGGAGATGTTATATCCGCACTCTGGGGGACATATAATGTGTTGGAGATGTTACTGGCCGCACTCTGGGGGACATATAATGTGTTGGAGATGTTGCTGGCTGCACTATGGGGGACATATAATGTGTTGTAGATGTTACTGGCCGCACTCTGGGGGACATATAATGTGTTGTAGATGTTACTGGCTGCACTCTGGGGGACATATAATGTGTTGTAGATGTTAGTGGCTGCACTCTGGGGGACATATAATGTGTTGGAGATGTTCCTGGCTGCACTCTGGGGGACATATAATGTGTTGGAGATGTTACTGGCTGCACTCTGGGGGACATATAATGTGTTGGAGATGTTCCTGGCTGCACTCTGGGGGATATATAATGGGTTGGAGATGTTACTGGCTGCACTCTGGGGGACATATAATGTGTTGGAGATGTTACTGGCTGCACTCTGGAGGACATATAATATGTTGGAGATGTTACTGGCCGCACTCTGCGGGACATATAATGTGTTGGAGATGTTACTGGCCGCACTCTGGGGGACATATAATGTGTTGGAGATGTTACTGGCCGCACTCTGGGGGGCATATAATGTGTTGGAGATGTTGCTGGCTGCACTCTGGGGGAAATATAATGTGTTGGAGATGTTACTGGCTGCACTCTGGGGGACATATAATGTGCTGGAGATCTTACTGGCCGCACTCTGGGGGACATATAATGTGTTGGAGATCTTACTGGCCGCACTCTGGGGGACATATAATGTGTTGGAGATGTTACTGGCTGCACTCTGGGGGATATATAATGTGTTGGAGATGTTGCTGGCCGCACTCTGGGGGACATATAATGTGTTGGAGATGTTGCTGGCCGCACTCTGGGGGACATATAATGTGTTGGAGATGTTACTGGCTGCACTCTGGGGGACATATAATGTGTTGGAGATGTTACTGGCGGCACTCTGGGGGACATATAATGTGTTGGAGATGTTATGGCTGCACTCTGGGGGGCATATAATGTGTTGGACATGTTACTGGCTGCACTCTGGAGGACATATAATGTGTTGTAGATGTTACTGGCTGCACTCTGGGGGACATATAATGTGTTGGAGATGTTACTGGCGGCACTCTGGGGGACATATAATGTGTTGTAGATGTTACTGGCTGTACTCTGGAGGACATATAATGTGCTGTAGATGTTACTGGCTGCAATCTGGAGGACATATAATGTGTTGTAGATGTTACTGGCTGCAATCTGGAGGACATATAATGTGTTGGAGATGTTACTGGCTGCACTCTGGAGGACATATAATGTGTTGTAGATGTTACTGGCTGCAATCTGGGGGACATATAATGTGTTGGAGATGTTACTGGCTGCACTCTGGGGGACATATAATGTGTTGTAGATGTTACTGGCCGCACTCTGGGGGACATATAATGTGTTGGAGATGTTATATCCGCACTCTGGGGGACATATAATGTGTTGGAGATGTTACTGGCCGCACTCTGGGGGGCATATAATGTGTTGGAGATGTTGCTGGCTGCACTATGGGGGACATATAATGTGTTGGAGATGTTACTGGCCGCACTCTGGGGGACATATAATGTGTTGGAGATGTTACTGGCCGCACTCTGGGGGACATATAATGTGTTGGAGATGTTACTGGTCGCACTCTGGGGGGACATATAATGTGTTGGAGATGTTCCTGGCCGCACTCTGGGGGACATATAATGTGTTGTAGATGTTACTGGCCGCACCCTGGAGGACATATAATGTGTTGGAGATGTTACTGGCAGCACTCTGGAGGACATATAATGTGTTGGAGATGTTACTGGCTGCACTCTGGAGGACATATAATGTGTTGGAGATGTTACTGGCTGCACTCTGGGGGACATATAATGTGGTGATGTTACTGGCCGCACTCTGGGGGACATATAATGTGTTGTAGATGTTACTGGCCGCACTCTGGGGGACATATAATGTGTTGGAGATGTTACTGGCTGCACTCTGGGGGACATATAATGTGTTGTAGATGTTACTGGCTGCACTCTGGGGGACATATAATGTGTTGGAGATGTTACTGGCTGCACTCTGGGGGACATATAATGTGTTGTAGATGTTACTGGCTGCACTCTGGGGGACATATAATGTGTTGTAGATGTTACTGGCCGCACTCTGGGGGACATATAATGTGTTGGAGATGTTACTGGCTGCACTCTGGGGGACATATAATGTGTTGGAGATGTTACTGGCTGCACTCTGGAGGACATATAATGTGTTGTAGATGTTACTGGCCGCACTCTGGGGGGCATATAATGTGTTGGAGATGTTATATCCGCACTCTGGGGGACATATAATGTGTTGGAGATGTTACTGGCCGCACTCTGGGGGGCATATAATGTGTTGGAGATGTTGCTGGCTGCACTATGGGGGACATATAATGTGTTGTAGATGTTACTGGCCGCACTCTGGGGGACATATAATGTGTTGTAGATGTTACTGGCTGCACTATGGGGGACATATAATGTGTTGTAGATGTTAGTGGCTGCACTCTGGGGGATATATAATGTGTTGGAGATGTTACTGGCTGCACTCTGGGGGACATATAATGTGTTGTAAATGTTACTGGCTGCACTATGGGGGACATATAATGTGTTGTAGATGTTAGTGGCTGCACTCTGGGGGATATATAATGTGTTGGAGATGTTACTGGCTGCACTCTGGGGGACATATAATGGGTTGGAGATGTTACTGGCTGCACTCTGGGGGACATATAATGTGTTGGAGATGTTACTGGCTGCACTCTGGAGGACATATAATATGTTGGAGATGTTACTGGCCGCACTCTGCGGGACATATAATGTGTTGGAGATGTTACTGGCCGCACTCTGGGGGACATATAATGTGTTGGAGATGTTGCTGGCTGCACTCTGGGGGAAATATAATGTGTTGGAGATGTTACTGGCTGCACTCTGGGGGACATATAATGTGCTGGAGATGTTACTGGCTGCACTCTGGGGGACATATAATGTGCTGGAGATCTTACTGGCCGCACTCTGGGGGACATATAATGTGTTGGAGATGTTACTGGCTGCACTCTGGGGGACATATAATGTGTTGGAGATGTTATGGCTGCACTCTGGGGGGCATATAATGTGTTGGAGATGTTGCTGGCCGCACTCTGGGGGACATATAATGTGTTGGAGATGTTACTGGCCGCACTCTGGGGGGCATATAATGTGTTGGAGATGTTGCTGGCTGCACTCTGGGGGACATATAATGTGTTGGAGATGTTACTGGCCGCACTCTGGGGGACATATAATGTGTTGTAGATGTTACTGGCCGCACTCTGGGGGACATATAATGTGTTGTAGATGTTACTGGCCGCACTCTGGGGGACATATAATGTGTTGGAGATGTTACTGGCCGCACTCTGGGGTACATATAATGTGTTGGAGATGTTACTGGCCGCACTCTGGGGGACATATAATGTGTTGGAGATGTTACTGGCCGCACTCTGGGGGACATATAATGTGTTGGAGATGTTACTGGCCGCACTCTGGGGGGCATATAATGTGTTGGAGATGTTACTGGCTGCACTCTGGGGGACATATAATGTGTTGTAGATGTTACTGGCCGCACTCTGGGGGACATATAATGTGTTGTAGATGTTACTGGCCGCACTCTGGGGGACATATAATGTGTTGGAGATGTTACTGGCTGCACTCTGGGGGACATATAATGTGCTGGAGATATTACTGGCCGCACTCTGGGGGACATATAATGTGTTGGAGATGTTACTGGCCGCACACTGGGGGACATATATTGTGTTGTAGATGTTACTGGCTGCACTCTGGGAGACATATAATGTGTTGGAGATGTTACTGGCCGCACTCTGGGGGACATATAATGTGTTGGAGATGTTACTGGCTGCACTCTGGGGGACATATAATGTGTTGGAGATGTTACTGGCTGCACTCTGGGGGACATATAATGTGTTGGAAATGTTACTGGCTGCAATCTGGGGGATTTATAATGTGTTGGAGATGTTACTGGCCGCACTCTGGAGGACATATAATGTGTTGTAGATGTTACTGGCTGCAATCTGGGGGACTTATAATGTGTTGGAGATGTTACTCGCTGCACTCTGGAGGACATATAATGTGTTGGAGATGTGACTGGCTGCACACTGGAGGACATATAATGTGTTGTAGATGTTACTGGCTGCAATCTGGGGGACATATAGTGTGTTGTAGATGTTACTGGCTGCACTCTGGGGGACATATAATGTGTTGGAGATGTTACTGGCTGCACTCTGGGGGACATATAATGTGTTGGAGATGTTACTGGCTGCACTCTGGGGGACATAAAATGTGTTGGAGATGTTACTGGCTGCACCCTGGAGGACATATAATGTGTTGGAGATGTTACTGGCTGCACCCTGGAGGACATATAATGTGTTGGGCATGTTACTGGCTGCAATCTGGGGGACATATAATGTGTTGGAAATGTTACTGGCTGCACTCTGGGGGACATATAATGTGTTGGAGATGTTACTGGCTGCACTCTGGAGGACATATAATGTGTTGGAGATGTTACTGGCTGCACTCTGGAGGACATATAATGTGTTGTAGATGTTACTGGCTGCACTCTGGAGGACATATAATGTGTTGTAGATGTTACTGGCTGCACTCTGGGGGACATATAATGTGTTGTAGATGTTACTGGCTGTACTCTGCGGGACATATGTGTTGGAGATGTTACTGGCTGCACTCTGGGGGACATATAATGTGTTGTAGATGTTACTGGCTGCACTCTGGAGGACATATAATGTGTTGTAGATGTTACTGGCCGCACTCTGGGGGACATATAATGTGTTGGAGATGTTACTGGCTGCACTCTGGGGGACATATAATGTGCTGGAGATCTTACTGGCCGCACTCTGGGGGACATATAATGTGTTGGAGATGTTACTGGCCGCACTCTGGGGGACATATAATGTGTTGGAGATGTTGCTGGCTGCACTCTGGGGGATATATAATGTGTTGGAGATGTTATGGCTGCACTCTGGGGAAAATATAATGTGTTGGAGATGTTACTGGCTGCACTCTGGGGGACATATAATGTGTTGGAGATGTTACTGGCTGCACTCTGGGGGACATATAATGTGTTGGAAATGTTAGTGTTCGCACTCTGGGGGACATATAATGTGTTGGACATGTTACTGGCTGCACTCTGGGGGACATATAATGCGTTGTAGATGTTACTGGCCGCACTCTGGGGGACATATAATGTGTTGTAGATGTTACTGGCCGCACTCTGGGGGACATATAATGTGTTGGAGATGTTACTGGCTGCACTCTGGGGGACATATAATGTGTTGGAGATGTTACTGGCTGCACTCTGGGGGACATATAATGTGCTGGAGATCTTACTGGCCGCACTCTGGGGGACATATAATGTGTTGGAGATGTTACTGGCCGCACTCTGGGGGACATATAATGTGTTGGATATGTTGCTGGCTGCACTCTGGGGGGCATATAATGTGTTGGAGATGTTGCTGGCCGCACTCTGGGGGACATATAATGTGTTGTAGATGTTACTGGCTGCACTCTGGGGGACATATAATGTGTTGGAGATGTTACTGGCGGCACTCTGGGGGACATATAATGTGTTGGAGATGTTATGGCTGCACTCTGGGGGGCATATAATGTGTTGGACATGTTACTGGCTGCACTCTGGAGGACATATAATGTGTTGTAGATGTTACTGGCTGCACTCTGGGGGACATATAATGTGTTGGAGATGTTACTGGCGGCACTCTGGGGGACATATAATGTGTTGTAGATGTTACTGGCCGCACTCTGGGGGACATATAATGTGTTGTAGATGTTTCTGGCTGCACTCTGGGGGACATATAATGTGTTGTAGATGTTACTGGCCGCACTCTGGAGGACATATAATGTGTTGTAGATGTTTCTGGCTGCACTCTGGGGGATATATAATGTGTTGGAGATGTTACTGGCTGCACTCTTGGGGACATATAATGGGTTGGAGATGTTACTGGCTGCACTCTGGGGGACATATAATGTGTTGGAGATGTTACTGGCTGCACTCTGGAGGACATATAATATGTTGGAGATGTTACTGGCCGCACTCTGCGGGACATATAATGTGTTGGAGATGTTACTGGCCGCACTCTGGGGGACATATAATGTGTTGGAGATGTTACTGGCCGCACTCTGGGGGGCATATAATGTTTTGGAGATGTTGCTGGCTGCACTCTGGGGGAAATATAATGTGCTGGAGATCTTACTGGCCGCACTCTGGGGGACATATAATGTGTTGTAGATGTTACTGGCTGCACTCTGGGGGACATATAATGTGTTGGAGATGTTACTGGCTGCACTCTGGGGGACATATAATGTGCTGGAGATCTTACTGGCCGCACTCTGGGGGACATATAATGTGTTGGAGATGTTACTGGCCGCACTCTGGGGGACATATAATGTGTTGGAGATGTTGCTGGCTGCACTCTGGGGGATATATAATGTGTTGGAGATGTTACTGGCTGCACTCTGGGGGGCATATAATGTGTTGGAGATGTTGCTGGCCGCACTCTGGGGGACATATAATGTGTTGGAGATGTTACTGGCCGCACTCTGGGGGGCATATAATGTGTTGGGCTGTTGCTGGCTGCACTCTGGGGGGCATATAATGTGTTGGAGATGTTACTGGCCGCACTCTGGGGGACATATAATGTGTTGGAGATGTTACTGGCCGCACTCTGGGGGGCATATAATGTGTTGGAGATGTTGCTGGCTGCACTCTGGGGGAAATATAATGTGTTGGAGATGTTACTGGCTGCACTCTGGGGGACATATAATGTGCTGGAGATCTTACTGGCCGCACTCTGGGGGACATATAATGTGCTGGAGATGTTACTGGCCGCACTCTGGGGGACATATAATGTGTTGGAGATGTTGCTGGCTGCACTCTGGGGGATATATAATGTGTTGGAGATGTTATGGCTGCACTCTGGGGGGCATATAATGTGTTGGAGATGTTATGGCTGCACTCTGGGGGACATATAACGTGTTGGAGATGTTATGGCCGCACTCTGGGGAAAATATAATGTGTTGGAGATGTTACTGGCTGCACTCTGGGGGACATATAATGTGTTGTAGATGTTATGGCCGCACTCTGGGGAAAATATAATGTGTTGGAGATGTTATGGCCGCACTCTGGGGAAAATATAATGTGTTGGAGATGTTACTGGCTGCACTCTGGGGGACATATAATGTGTTGGAAATGTTAGTGTTCGCACTCTGGGGGACATATAATGTGTTGGACATGTTACTGGCTGCACTCTGGGGGACATATAATGTGTTGTAGATGTTACTGGCCGCACTCTGGGGGACATATAATGTGTTGTAGATGTTACTGGCCGCACTCTGGGGGACATATAATGTGTGT
Source organism: Eleutherodactylus coqui (assembly GCF_035609145.1). NCBI lineage: Eukaryota > Metazoa > Chordata > Amphibia > Anura > Eleutherodactylidae > Eleutherodactylus > Eleutherodactylus coqui. The sequence goes on along the minus strand of NC_089837.1, from coordinate 535,684,238 downwards.
GAGATTTTACTGGCTGCACTCTGGGGGACATATAATGTGTTGTAGATGTTACTGGCCGCACTCTGGGGGACATATAATGTGTTGTAGATGTTACTGGCCGCACTCTGGGGGACATATAATGTGTTGGAGATGTTACTGGCTGCACTCTGGGGGACATATAATGTGTTGGAGATGTTACTGGCCGCACTCTGGGGGACATATAATGTGTTGGAGATGTTACTGGCCGCACACTGGGGGACATATATTGTGTTGTAGATGTTACTGGCTGCACTCTGGGAGACATATAATGTGTTGTAGATGTTACTGGCTGCACTCTGGGGGACATATAATGTGTTGGAGATGTTACTGGCCGCACTCTGGAGGACATATAATGTGTTGGAGATGTTACTGGCCGCACTCTGGAGGACATATAATGTGTTGGAGATGTTACTGGATGCACTCTGGGGGACATATAATGTGTTTAAGATGTTAGTGGACGCACTCTGGAGGACATATAATGTGTTGGAGATGTTACTGGACGCACTCTGGGGGACATATAATGTATTGGAGGTGTTACTGGCCACACTCTGGAGGACATATAATGTGTTGGAGATGTTACTGGCCGCACTCTGGGGGACATATAATGTGTTGGAAATGTTACTGGCTGCAATCTGGGGGATTTATAATGTGTTGGAGATGTTACTGGCTGCACTCTGGGGGACATATAATGTGCTGGAGATGTTACTGGCTGCACTCTGGGGGACATATAATGTGTTGGAGATGTTACTGGTTGCACTCTGGGGGACATATAATGTGTTGTAGATGTTACTGGCCGCACTCTGGAGGACATATAATGTGTTGTAGATGTTACTGGCTGCAATCTGGGGGACTTATAATGTGTTGGAGATGTTACTCGCTGCACTCTGGAGGACATATAATGTGTTGGAGATGTTACTGGCTGCACACTGGAGGACATATAATGTGTTGTAGATGTTACTGGCTGCAATCTGGGGGACATATAGTGTGTTGTAGATGTTACTGGCTGCACTCTGGGGGACATATAATGTGTTGGAGATGTTACTGGCTGCACTCTGGGGGACATATAATGTGTTGGAGATGTTACTGGCTGCACTCTGGGGGACATAAAATGTGTTGGAGATGTTACTGGCTGCACCCTGGAGGACATATAATGTGTTGGAGATGTTACTGGCTGCACCCTGGAGGACATATAATGTGTTGGGCATGTTACTGGCTGCAATCTGGGGGACATATAATGTGTTGGAAATGTTACTGGCTGCACTCTGGGGGACATATAATGTCTTGGAGATGTTACTGGCTGCACTCTGGAGGACATATAATGTGTTGGAGATGTTACTGGCTGCACTCTGGAGGACATATAATGTGTTGTAGATGTTACTGGCTGCACTCTGGAGGACATATAATGTGTTGTAGATGTTACTGGCTGCACTCTGGGGGACATATAATGTGTTGTAGATGTTACTGGCTGTACTCTGCGGGACATATGTGTTGGAGATGTTACTGGCTGCACTCTGGGGGACATATAATGTGTTGTAGATGTTACTGGCTGCACTCTGGAGGACATATAATGTGTTGTAGATGTTACTGGCCGCACTCTGGGGGACATATAATGTGTTGGAGATGTTACTGGCTGCACTCTGGAGGACATATAATGTGTTGTAGATGTTACTGGCTGCAATCTGGGGGACATATAATGTGTTGTAGATGTTACTGGCCGCACTCTGAGGGACATATAATGTGTTGGAGATGTTACTGGCTGCAATCTGGGGGACATATAATGTGTTGGAGATGTTACTGGCCGCACTCTGGAGGACATATAATGTGTTGTAAATGTTACTGGCCGCACTCTGGGGGACATATAATGTGTGTGAGATTTTACTGGCTGCACTCTGGGGGACATATAATGTGTTGTAGATGTTACTGGCCGCACTCTGGGGGACATATAATGTGTTAGAGATGTTACTGGCTGCACTCTGGGGGACATATAATGTGTTGGGCATGTTACTGGCCGCAATCTGGGGGACATATAATGTGTTGTAGATGTTACTGGCTGCACTCTGGCGGACATATAATATGTTGGGCATGTTACTGGCCGCAATCTGGGGGACATATAATGTGTTGTAGATGTTACTGTCCGCACTCTGGGGGACATATAATGTGTTGTAGATGTTACTGGCCGCACTCTGGGGGACATATAATGTGTTGGAGATGTTACTGGCCGCAATCCGGGGGACATATAATGTGTTGGAAATGCTACTGGCTGCAATCTGGGGGACATATAATGTGTTGGAAATGTTACTGGCTGCAATCTGGGGGACATATAATGTGTTGGAGATGTTACTGGCCGCACTCTGGAGGACATATAATGTGTTGTAGATGTTACTGGCTGCAATCTGGGGGACATATAATGTGTTGGAAATGTTACTGGCTGCAATCTGGGGAATTTAGAATGTGTTGGAGATGTTACTGGCCGCACTCTGGGGGACATATAATGTGTTGGAGATGTTAGTGGCCGCACTCTGGAGGACATATAATGTGTTGGAGATGTTACTGGCCGCACTCTGGAGGACATATAATGTGTTGTACATGTTACTGGCTGCACTCTGGGGGACATATAATGTGTTGTACATGTTACTGGCTGCACTCTGGGGGACATATAATGTGTTGTACATGTTACTGGCCGCACTCTGGAGGACATATAATGTGTTGTACATGTTACTGGCTGCACTCTGGGGGACATATAATGTGTTGGAGAGGTTACTGGCTGCAATCTGGGGGACATATAATGTGTTGGAGATGTTACTGGCTGCAATCTGGGGGACATATAATGTGTTGGAGATGTTACTGGCTGCAATCTGGGGGACATATAATGTGTTGGAGATGTTACTGGCCGCACTCTGTAGGACATATAATGTGTTGGAGATGTTACTGGCCGCACTCTGTAGGACATATAATGTGTTGTAGATGTTACTGGCTGCACTCTGGGGGACATGTAATGTGTTGGAGAGGTTACTGGCTGCAATCTGGGGGACATATAATGTGTTGGAGATGTTACTGGCTGCACTCTGGGGGACATAAAATGTGTTGGAGGTGTTACTGGCTGCACCCTGGAGGACATCTAATGTGTTGGAGATGTTACTGGCTGCACCCTGGAGGACATATAATGTGTTGGAAATGTTACTGGCTGCACTCTGGGGGACATATAATGTGTTGGAGATGTTACTGGCTGCAATCTGGGGGACATGTAATGTGTTGGAGAGGTTACTGGCTGCAATCTGGGGGACATATAATGTGTTGAAGATGTTACTGGCTGCACTCTGGGGGACATACAATGTGTTGTAGATGTTACTGGCTGCACTCTGGAGGACATATAATGTGTTGGAGATGTTACTGGCTGCACTCTGGGGGACATATAATGTGTTGAAGATGTTACTGGCTGCACCCTGGGGGACATATAATGTGTTGGAGATGTTACTGGCTGCACCCTGGAGGACATATAATGTGTTGTAGATGTTACTGGCTGTACTCTGGGGGACATATAATGTGTTGGGCATGTTACTGGCCGCAATCTGGGGGACATATAATGTGTTGGAAATGCTACTGGCTGCAATCTGGGGGACATGTAATGTGTTGGAAATGTTACTGGCTGCAATCTGGGGGACATATAATGTGTTGGAGATGTTACTGGCCGCACTCTGGAGGACATATAATGTGTTGTAGATGTTACTGGCTGCAATCTGGGGGACATATAATGTGTTGGAGATGTTACTGGCCGCACTCTGGAGGACATATAATGTGTTGGAGATGTTACTGGCCGCACTCTGGAGGACATATAATGTGTTGTACATGTTACTGGCTGCACTCTGGGGGACATATAATGTGTTGGAGAGGTTACTGGCTGCAATCTGGGGGACATATAATGTGTTGGAGATGTTACTGGCTGCAATCTGGGGGACATATAATGTGTTGGAGATGTTACTGGACGCACTCTGGGGGACATATATTGTGTTAGAGATGTTACTGGCTGCACTCTGGGGGACATATAATGTGTTGGACATGTTACTGGCTGCACTCTGGGGGACATATAATGTGTTGGAGATGTTACTGGACGCACTCTGGGGGACATATAATGTGTTAGAGATGTTACTGGCTGCACTCTTGGGGACATATAATGTGTTGGGCATGTTACTGGCCGCAATCTGGGGGACATATAATGTGTTGTAGATGTTACTGGCTGCACTCTGGCGGACATATAATGTGTTGGGCATGTTACTGGCCGCAATCTGGGGGACATATAATGTGTTGTAGATGTTACTGTCCGCACTCTGGGGGACATATAATGTGTTGGAGATGTTACTGGCTGCACTCTGGAGGACATATAATGTGTTGTAGATGTTACTGGCTGCACTCTGGGGGACATATAATGTGTTGTAGATGTTACTGGCTGCACTCTGGGGACATATAATGTGTTGTAGATGTTACTGGCTGCACTCTGGGGGACATATAATGTGTTGTAGATGTTACTGGCTGCACTCTGGAGGACATATAATGTGTTGTAGATGTTACTGGCTGCACTCTTGGGGACATATAATGTGTTGGGCATGTTACTGGCCGCAATCTGGGGGACATATAATGTGTTGTAGATGTTACTGGCTGCATTCTGGGGGACATATAATGTGTTGGGCATGTTACTGGCCGCAATCTGGGGGACATATAATGTGTTGTAGATGTTACTGTCCGCACTCTGGGGGACATATAATGTGTTGTAGATGTTACTGGCCGCACTCTGGGGGACATATAATGTGTTGGAGATGTTACTGGCCGCACTCTGGGGGACATATAATGTGTTGGAGATGTTACTGGCCGCACTCTGGGGGACATATAATGTGTTGGCGATGTTACTGGCTGCACTCTGGAGGACATATAATGTGTTGGAGATGTTACTGGCTGCACTCTGGAGGACATATAATGTGTTGGAGATGTTACTGGCTGCACTCTGGGGGACATATAATGTGTTGAAGATGTTACTGGCTGCACTCTGGGGGACATACAATGTGTTGTAGATGTTACTGGCTGCACTCTGGAGGACATATAATGTGTTGGAGATGTTACTGGCTGCACTCTGGGGGACATATAATGTGTTGAAGATGTTACTGGCTGCACCCTGGGGGACATATAATGTGTTGGAGATGTTACTGGCTGCACCCTGGAGGACATATAATGTGTTGTAGATGTTACTGGCTGCACTCTGGAGGACATATAATGTGTTGTAGATGTTACTGGCCGCAATCTGGGGGACATATAATGTGTTGGAAATGCTACTGGCTGCAATCTGGGGGACATGTAATGTGTTGGAAATGTTACTGGCTGCAATCTGGGGGACATATAATGTGTTGGAGATGTTACTGGCCGCACTCTGGAGGACATATAATGTGTTGTAGATGTTACTGGCTGCAATCTGGGGGACATATAATGTGTTGGAAATGTTACTGGCTGCAATCTGGGGAATTTAGAATGTGTTGGAGATGTTACTGGCCGCACTCTGGAGGACATATAATGTGTTGGAGATGTTACTGGCCGCACTCTGGAGGACATATAATGTGTTGTACATGTTACTGGCTGCACTCTGGGGGACATATAATGTGTTGGAGAGGTTACTGGCTGCAATCTGGGGGACATATAATGTGTTGGAGATGTTACTGGCTGCCATCTGGGGGACATATAATGTGTTGGAGATGTTACTGGACGCACTCTGGGGGACATATAATGTGTTAGAGATGTTACTGGCTGCACTCTGGGGGACATATAATGTGTTGGAGATGTTACTGGCTGCACTCTGGGGGACATATAATGTGTTGGAGATGTTACTGGACGCACTCTGGGGGACATATAATGTGTAAGAGATGTTACTGGCTGCACTCTTGGGGACATATAATGTGTTGGGCATGTTACTGGCCGCAATCTGGGGGACATATAATGTGTTGTAGATGTTACTGGCTGCACTCTGGCGGACATATAATGTGTTGGGCATGTTACTGGCCGCAATCTGGGGGACATATAATGTGTTGTAGATGTTACTGTCCGCACTCTGGGGGACATATAATGTGTTGTAGATGTTACTGGCCGCACTCTGGGGGACATATAATGTGTTGGAGATGTTACTGGCCGCACTCTGGGGGACATATAATGTGTTGGAGATGTTACTGGCTGTACTCTGGGGGACATATAATGTGTTGGGCATGTTACTGACCGCAATCTGGGGGACATATAATGTGTTGGAAATGCTACTGGCTGCAATCTGGGGGACATATAATGTGTTGGAAATGTTACTGGCTGCAATCTGGGGGACATATAATGTGTTGGAGATGTTACTGGCCGCACTCTGGAGGACATATAATGTGTTGTAGATGTTACTGGCTGCAATCTGGGGGACATATAATGTGTTGGAAATGTTACTGACTGCAATCTGGGGAATTTAGAATGTGTTGGAGATGTTACTGGCCGCACTCTGGAGGACATATAATGTGCTGGAGATGTTACTGGCCGCACTCTGAAGGACATATAATGTGTTGTACATGTTACTGGCTGCACTCTGGGGGACATATAATGTGTTGGAGAGGTTACTGGCTGCAATCTGGGGGACATATAATGTGTTGGAGATGTTACTGGCTGCAATCTGGGGGACATATAATGTGTTGGAGATGTTACTGGCTGCAATCTGGGGGACATATAATGTGTTGGAGATGTTACTGGCCGCACTCTGTAGGACATATAATGTGTTGGAGATGTTACTGGCCGCACTCTGTAGGACATATAATGTGTTGTAGATGTTACTGGCTGCACTCTGGGGGACATGTAATGTGTTGGAGAGGTTACTGGCTGCAATCTGGGGGACACATAATGTGTTGGAGATGTTACTGGCTGCACTCTGGGGGACATAAAATGTGTTGGAGATGTTACTGGCTGCACCCTGGAGGACATCTAATGTGTTGGAGATGTTACTGGCTGCACCCTGGAGGACATATAATGTGTTGGGCATGTTACTGGCTGCAATCTGGGGACATATAATGTGTTGGAAATGTTACTGGCTGCACTCTGGGGGACATATAATGTGTTGGAGATGTTACTGGCTGCACTCTGGGGGACATATAATGTGTTGGACATGTTACTGGCTGCACTCTTGAGGACATATAATGTGCTGTAGATGTTACTGGCTGCAATCTGGAGGACATATAATGTGTTGGAGATGTTACTGGCTGCACTCTGGGGGACATATAATGTGTTGGAGATGTTACTGGCCGCACTCTGGGGTACATATAATGTGTTGGAGATGTTACTGGCCGCACTCTGGAGGACATATAATGTGTTGGAGATGTTACTGGCTGCACTCTGGGGGACATATAATGTGTTGGAGATGTTACTGGCTGCACTCTGGAGGACATATAATGTGTTGTAGATGTTACTGGCTGCAATCTGGAGGACATATAATGTGTTGGAGATGTTACTGGCTGCACTCTGGAGGACATATAATGTGTTGTAGATGTTACTGGCTGCAATCTGGGGGACATATAATGTGTTGGAGATGTTACTGGCTGCACTCTGGGGGACATATAATGTGTTGTAGATGTTACTGGCCGCACTCTGGGGGACATATAATGTGTTGGAGATGTTATATCCGCACTCTGGGGGACATATAATGTGTTGGAGATGTTACTGGCCGCACTCTGGGGGGCATATAATGTGTTGGAGATGTTGCTGGCTGCACTATGGGGGACATATAATGTGTTGGAGATGTTACTGGCCGCACTCTGGGGGACATATAATGTGTTGGAGATGTTACTGGCCGCACTCTGGAGGACATATAATGTGTTGGAGATGTTACTGGCCACACTCTGGGGGACATATAATGTGTTGGAGATGTTACTGGCTGCTCTCTGGGGGACATATAATGTGTTGGAGATGTTACTGGTCGCACTCTGGGGGGACATATAATGTGTTGGAGATGTTCCTGGCCGCACTCTGGGGGACATATAATGTGTTGTAGATGTTACTGGCCGCACCCTGGAGGACATATAATGTGTTGGAGATGTTACTGGCCGCACTCTGGAGGACATATAATGTGTTGGAGATGTTACTGGCTGCACTCTGGAGGACATATAATGTGTTGTAGATGTTACTGGCCGCACTCTGGGGGGCATATAATGTGTTGGAGATGTTATATCCGCACTCTGGGGGACATATAATGTGTTGGAGATGTTACTGGCCGCACTCTGGGGGGCATATAATGTGTTGGAGATGTTGCTGGCTGCACTATGGGGGACATATAATGTGTTGTAGATGTTACTGGCCGCACTCTGGGGGACATATAATGTGTTGTAGATGTTACTGGCTGCACTATGGGGGACATATAATGTGTTGTAGATGTTAGTGGCTGCACTCTGGGGGATATATAATGTGTTGGAGATGTTACTGGCTGCACTCTGGGGGATATATAATGGGTTGGAGATGTTACTGGCTGCACTCTGGGGGACATATAATGTGTTGGAGATGTTACTGGCTGCACTCTGGAGGACATATAATATGTTGGAGATGTTACTGGCCGCACTCTGCGGGACATATAATGTGTTGGAGATGTTACTGGCCGCACTCTGGGGGACATATAATGTGTTGGAGATGTTACTGGCCGCACTCTGGGGGACATATAATGTGTTGTAGATGTTGCTGGCTGCACACTGGGGGAAATATAATGTGTTGGAGATGTTACTGGCTGCACTCTGGGGGACATATAATGTGCTGGAGATCTTACTGGCCGCACTCTGGGGGACATATAATGTGTTGGAGATCTTACTGGCCGCACTCTGGGGGACATATAATGTGTTGGAGATGTTACTGGCTGCACTCTGGGGGATATATAATGTGTTGGAGATGTTGCTGGCCGCACTCTGGGGGACATATAATGTGTTGGAGATGTTGCTGGCCGCACTCTGGGGGACATATAATGTGTTGGAGATGTTACTGGCTGCACTCTGGGGGACATATAATGTGTTGGAGATGTTACTGGCGGCACTCTGGGGGACATATAATGTGTTGGAGATGTTATGGCTGCACTCTGGGGGGCATATAATGTGTTGGACATGTTACTGGCTGCACTCTGGAGGACATATAATGTGTTGTAGATGTTACTGGCTGCACTCTGGGGGACATATAATGTGTTGGAGATGTTACTGGCGGCACTCTGGGGGACATATAATGTGTTGTAGATGTTACTGGCTGTACTCTGGAGGACATATAATGTGCTGTAGATGTTACTGGCTGCAATCTGGAGGACATATAATGTGTTGTAGATGTTACTGGCTGCAATCTGGAGGACATATAATGTGTTGTAGATGTTACTGGCTGCAATCTGGGGGACATATAATGTGTTGGAGATGTTACTGGCTGCACTCTGGGGGACATATAATGTGTTGTAGATGTTACTGGCCGCACTCTGGGGGACATATAATGTGTTGGAGATGTTATATCCGCACTCTGGGGGACATATAATGTGTTGGAGATGTTACTGGCCGCACTCTGGGGGGCATATAATGTGTTGGAGATGTTGCTGGCTGCACTATGGGGGACATATAATGTGTTGGAGATGTTACTGGCCGCACTCTGGGGGACATATAATGTGTTGGAGATGTTACTGGCCGCACTCTGGGGAACATATAATGTGTTGGAGATGTTACTGGTCGCACTCTGGGGGGACATATAATGTGTTGGAGATGTTCCTGGCCGCACTCTGGGGGACATATAATGTGTTGTAGATGTTACTGGCCGCACCCTGGAGGACATATAATGTGTTGGAGATGTTACTGGCAGCACTCTGGAGGACATATAATGTGTTGGAGATGTTACTGGCTGCACTCTGGAGGACATATAATGTGTTGGAGATGTTACTGGCTGCACTCTGGGGGACATATAATGTGGTGATGTTACTGGCCGCACTCTGGGGGACATATAATGTGTTGTAGATGTTACTGGCCGCACTCTGGGGGACATATAATGTGTTGGAGATGTTACTGGCTGCAATCTGGGGGACATATAATGTGTTGTAGATGTTACTGGCTGCAATCTGGGGGACATATAATGTGTTGGAGATGTTACTGGCTGCACTCTGGGGGACATATAATGTGTTGTAGATGTTACTGGCTGCAATCTGGGGGACATATAATGTGTTGGAGATGTTACTGGCTGCACTCTGGGGGACATATAATGTGTTGTAGATGTTACTGGCCGCACTCTGGGGGACATATAATGTGTTGTAGATGTTACTGGCTGCAATCTGGGGGACATATAATGTGTTGGAGATGTTACTGGCAGCACTCTGGAGGACATATAATGTGTTGGAGATGTTACTGGCTGCACTCTGGAGGACATATAATGTGTTGGAGATGTTACTGGCTGCACTCTGGGGGACATATAATGTGGTGATGTTACTGGCCGCACTCTGGGGGACATATAATGTGTTGTAGATGTTACTGGCCGCACTCTGGGGGACATATAATGTGTTGGAGATGTTACTGGCTGCACTCTGGGGGACATATAATGTGTTGTAGATGTTACTGGCTGCACTCTGGGGGACATATAATGTGTTGGAGATGTTACTGGCTGCACTCTGGGGGACATATAATGTGTTGTAGATGTTACTGGCTGCACTCTGGGGGACATATAATGTGTTGTAGATGTTACTGGCCGCACTCTGGGGGACATATAATGTGTTGGAGATGTTACTGGCTGCACTCTGGGGGACATATAATGTGTTGGAGATGTTACTGGCTGCACTCTGGGGGACATATAATGTGTTGGAGATGTTATGGCTGCACTCTGGGGGGCATATAATGTGTTGTAGATGTTACTGGCCGCACTCTGGGGGGCATATAATGTGTTGGAGATGTTATATCCGCACTCTGGGGGACATATAATGTGTTGGAGATGTTACTGGCCGCACTCTGGGGGGCATATAATGTGTTGGAGATGTTGCTGGCTGCACTATGGGGGACATATAATGTGTTGTAGATGTTACTGGCCGCACTCTGGGGGACATATAATGTGTTGTAGATGTTACTGGCTGCACTATGGGGGACATATAATGTGTTGTAGATGTTAGTGGCTGCACTCTGGGGGATATATAATGTGTTGGAGATGTTACTGGCTGCACTCTGGGGGACATATAATGTGTTGTAAATGTTACTGGCTGCACTATGGGGGACATATAATGTGTTGTAGATGTTAGTGGCTGCACTCTGGGGGATATATAATGTGTTGGAGATGTTACTGGCTGCACTCTGGGGGACATATAATGGGTTGGAGATGTTACTGGCTGCACTCTGGGGGACATATAATGTGTTGGAGATGTTACTGGCTGCACTCTGGAGGACATATAATATGTTGGAGATGTTACTGGCCGCACTCTGCGGGACATATAATGTGTTGGAGATGTTACTGGCCGCACTCTGGGGGACATATAATGTGTTGGAGATGTTGCTGGCTGCACTCTGGGGGAAATATAATGTGTTGGAGATGTTACTGGCTGCACTCTGGGGGACATATAATGTGCTGGAGATCTTACTGGCCGCACTCTGGGGGACATATAATGTGTTGGAGATGTTACTGGCCGCACTCTGGGGGACATATAATGTGTTGGAGATGTTACTGGCTGCACTCTGGGGGACATATAATGTGTTGGAGATGTTATGGCTGCACTCTGGGGGGCATATAATGTGTTGGAGATGTTGCTGGCCGCACTCTGGGGGACATATAATGTGTTGGAGATGTTACTGGCCGCACTCTGGGGGGCATATAATGTGTTGGAGATGTTGCTGGCTGCACTCTGGGGGGCATATAATGTGTTGGAGATGTTACTGGCCGCACTCTGGGGGACATATAATGTGTTGGAGATGTTACTGGCCGCACTCTGGGGGGCATATAATGTGTTGGAGATGTTACTGGCTGCACTCTGGGGGACATATAATGTGTTGTAGATGTTACTGGCCGCACTCTGGGGGACATATAATGTGTTGGAGATGTTACTGGCTGCACTCTGGGGGACATATAATGTGCTGGAGATGTTACTGGCCGCACTCTGGGGGACATATAATGTGTTGGAGATGTTACTGGCCGCACACTGGGGGACATATATTGTGTTGTAGATGTTACTGGCTGCACTCTGGGAGACATATAATGTGTTGGAGATGTTACTGGCCGCACTCTGGGGGACATATAATGTGTTGGAGATGTTACTGGCTGCACTCTGGGGGACATATAATGTGTTGGAGATGTTACTGGCTGCACTCTGGGGGACATATAATGTGTTGGAAATGTTACTGGCTGCAATCTGGGGGATTTATAATGTGTTGGAGATGTTACTGGCCGCACTCTGGAGGACATATAATGTGTTGTAGATGTTACTGGCTGCAATCTGGGGGACTTATAATGTGTTGGAGATGTTACTCGCTGCACTCTGGAGGACATATAATGTGTTGGAGATGTGACTGGCTGCACACTGGAGGACATATAATGTGTTGTAGATGTTACTGGCTGCAATCTGGGGGACATATAGTGTGTTGTAGATGTTACTGGCTGCACTCTGGGGGACATATAATGTGTTGGAGATGTTACTGGCTGCACTCTGGGGGACATATAATGTGTTGGAGATGTTACTGGCTGCACTCTGGGGGACATAAAATGTGTTGGAGATGTTACTGGCTGCACCCTGGAGGACATATAATGTGTTGGAGATGTTACTGGCTGCACCCTGGAGGACATATAATGTGTTGGGCATGTTACTGGCTGCAATCTGGGGGACATATAATGTGTTGGAAATGTTACTGGCTGCACTCTGGGGGACATATAATGTGTTGGAGATGTTACTGGCTGCACTCTGGAGGACATATAATGTGTTGGAGATGTTACTGGCTGCACTCTGGAGGACATATAATGTGTTGTAGATGTTACTGGCTGCACTCTGGAGGACATATAATGTGTTGTAGATGTTACTGGCTGCACTCTGGGGGACATATAATGTGTTGTAGATGTTACTGGCTGTACTCTGCGGGACATATGTGTTGGAGATGTTACTGGCTGCACTCTGGGGGACATATAATGTGTTGTAGATGTTACTGGCTGCAGTCTGGAGGACATATAATGTGTTGTAGATGTTACTGGCCGCACTCTGGGGGACATATAATGTGTTGGAGATGTTACTGGCTGCACTCTGGGGGACATATAATGTGCTGGAGATCTTACTGGCCGCACTCTGGGGGACATATAATGTGTTGGAGATGTTACTGGCCGCACTCTGGGGGACATATAATGTGTTGGAGATGTTGCTGGCTGCACTCTGGGGGATATATAATGTGTTGGAGATGTTATGGCTGCACTCTGGGGGGCATATAACGTGTTGGAGATGTTATGGCCGCACTCTGGGGAAAATATAATGTGTTGGAGATGTTACTGGCTGCACTCTGGGGGACATATAATGTGTTGGAGATGTTACTGGCTGCACTCTGGGGGACATATAATGTGTTGGAAATGTTAGTGTTCGCACTCTGGGGGACATATAATGTGTTGGACATGTTACTGGCTGCACTCTGGGGGACATATAATGTGTTGTAGATGTTACTGGCCGCACTCTGGGGGACATATAATGTGTTGTAGATGTTACTGGCCGCACTCTGGGGGACATATAATGTGTTGGAGATGTTACTGGCTGCACTCTGGGGGACAAATAATGTGTTGGAGATGTTACTGGCTGCACTCTGGGGGACATATAATGTGCTGGAGATCTTACTGGCCGCACTCTGGGGGACATATAATGTGTTGGACATGTTACTGGCCGCACTCTGGGGGACATATAATGTGTTGGATATGTTGCTGGCTGCACTCTGGGGGGCATATAATGTGTTGGAGATGTTGCTGGCCGCACTCTGGGGGACATGTAATGTGTTGGAAATGTTACTGGCTGCAATCTGGGGGACATATAATGTGTTGGAGATGTTACTGGCCGCACTCTGGAGGACATATAATGTGTTGTAGATGTTACTGGCTGCAATCTGGGGGACATATAATGTGTTGGAGATGTTACTGGCCGCACTCTGGAGGACATATAATGTGTTGGAGATGTTACTGGCCGCACTCTGGAGGACATATAATGTGTTGTACATGTTACTGGCTGCACTCTGGGGGACATATAATGTGTTGGAGAGGTTACTGGCTGCAATCTGGGGGACATATAATGTGTTGGAGATGTTACTGGCTGCAATCTGGGGGACATATAATGTGTTGGAGATGTTACTGGACGCACTCTGGGGGACATATAATGTGTTAGAGATGTTACTGGCTGCACTCTGGGGGACATATAATGTGTTGGACATGTTACTGGCTGCACTCTGGGGGACATATAATGTGTTGGAGATGTTACTGGACGCACTCTGGGGGACATATAATGTGTTAGAGATGTTACGGGCTGCACTCTTGGGGACATATAATGTGTTGGGCATGTTACTGGCCGCAATCTGGGGGACATATAATGTGTTGTAGATGTTACTGGCTGCACTCTGGCGGACATATAATGTGTTGGGCATGTTACTGGCCGCAATCTGGGGGACATATAATGTGTTGTAGATGTTACTGTCCGCACTCTGGGGGACATATAATGTGTTGGAGATGTTACTGGCTGCACTCTGGAGGACATATAATGTGTTGTAGATGTTACTGGCTGCACTCTGGGGGACATATAATGTGTTGTAGATGTTACTGGCTGCACTCTGGGGACATATAATGTGTTGTAGATGTTACTGGCTGCACTCTGGGGGACATATAATGTGTTGTAGATGTTACTGGCTGCACTCTGGAGGACATATAATGTGTTGTAGATGTTACTGGCTGCACTCTTGGGGACATATAATGTGTTGGGCATGTTACTGGCCGCAATCTGGGGGACATATAATGTGTTGTAGATGTTACTGGCTGCATTCTGGGGGACATATAATGTGTTGGGCATGTTACTGGCCGCAATCTGGGGGACATATAATGTGTTGTAGATGTTACTGTCCGCACTCTGGGGGACATATAATGTGTTGTAGATGTTACTGGCCGCACTCTGGGGGACATATAATGTGTTGGAGATGTTACTGGCCGCACTCTGGGGGACATATAATGTGTTGGAGATGTTACTGGCCGCACTCTGGGGGACATATAATGTGTTGGCGATGTTACTGGCTGCACTCTGGAGGACATATAATGTGTTGGAGATGTTACTGGCTGCACTCTGGAGGACATATAATGTGTTGGAGATGTTACTGGCTGCACTCTGGGGGACATATAATGTGTTGAAGATGTTACTGGCTGCACTCTGGGGGACATACAATGTGTTGTAGATGTTACTGGCTGCACTCTGGAGGACATATAATGTGTTGGAGATGTTACTGGCTGCACTCTGGGGGACATATAATGTGTTGAAGATGTTACTGGCTGCACCCTGGGGGACATATAATGTGTTGGAGATGTTACTGGCTGCACCCTGGAGGACATATAATGTGTTGTAGATGTTACTGGCTGCACTCTGGAGGACATATAATGTGTTGTAGATGTTACTGGCCGCAATCTGGGGGACATATAATGTGTTGGAAATGCTACTGGCTGCAATCTGGGGGACATGTAATGTGTTGGAAATGTTACTGGCTGCAATCTGGGGGACATATAATGTGTTGTAGATGTTACTGGCTGCAATCTGGGGGACATATAATGTGTTGGAAATGTTACTGGCTGCAATCTGGGGAATTTAGAATGTGTTGGAGATGTTACTGGCCGCACTCTGGAGGACATATAATGTGTTGGAGATGTTACTGGCCGCACTCTGGAGGACATATAATGTGTTGTAGATGTTACTGGCTGCAATCTGGGGGACATATAATGTGTTGGAAATGTTACTGGCTGCAATCTGGGGAATTTAGAATGTGTTGGAGATGTTACTGGCCGCACTCTGGGGGGACATATAATGTGTTGGAGATGTTACTGGCCGCACTCTGGAGGACATATAATGTGTTGTACATGTTACTGGCTGCACTCTGGGGGACATATAATGTGTTGGAGAGGTTACTGGCTGCAATCTGGGGGACATATAATGTGTTGGAGATGTTACTGGACGCACTCTGGGGGACATATAATGTGTTAGAGATGTTACTGGCTGCACTCTGGGGGACATATAATGTGTTGGAGATGTTACTGGCTGCACTCTGGGGGACATATAATGTGTTGGAGATGTTACTGGACGCACTCTGGGGGACATATAATGTGTAAGAGATGTTACTGGCTGCACTCTTGGGGACATATAATGTGTTGGGCATGTTACTGGCCGCAATCTGGGGGACATATAATGTGTTGTAGATGTTACTGGCTGCACTCTGGCGGACATATAATGTGTTGGGCATGTTACTGGCCGCAATCTGGGGGACATATAATGTGTTGTAGATGTTACTGTCCGCACTCTGGGGGACATATAATGTGTTGTAGATGTTACTGGCCGCACTCTGGGGGACATATAATGTGTTGGAGATGTTACTGGCCGCACTCTGGGGGACATATAATGTGTTGGAGATGTTACTGGCTGTACTCTGGGGGACATATAATGTGTTGGGCATGTTACTGACCGCAATCTGGGGGACATATAATGTGTTGGAAATGCTACTGGCTGCAATCTGGGGGACATATAATGTGTTGGAAATGTTACTGGCTGCAATCTGGGGGACATATAATGTGTTGGAGATGTTACTGGCCGCACTCTGGAGGACATATAATGTGTTGTAGATGTTACTGGCTGCAATCTGGGGGACATATAATGTGTTGGAAATGTTACTGACTGCAATCTGGGGAATTTAGAATGTGTTGGAGATGTTACTGGCCGCACTCTGGAGGACATATAATGTGTTGGAGATGTTACTGGCCGCACTCTGAAGGACATATAATGTGTTGGAGATGTTACTGGCCGCACTCTGAAGGACATATAATGTGTTGTACATGTTACTGGCTGCACTCTGGGGGACATATAATGTGTTGGAGAAGTTACTGGCTGCAATCTGGGGGACATATAATGTGTTGGAGATGTTACTGGCTGCAATCTGGGGGACATATAATGTGTTGGAGATGTTACTGGCTGCAATCTGGGGGACATATAATGTGTTGGAGATGTTACTGGCCGCACTCTGTAGGACATATAATGTGTTGGAGATGTTACTGGCCGCACTCTGTAGGACATATAATGTGTTGTAGATGTTACTGGCTGCACTCTGGGGGACATGTAATGTGTTGGAGAGGTTACTGGCTGCAATCTGGGGGACACATAATGTGTTGGAGATGTTACTGGCTGCACTCTGGGGGACATAAAATGTGTTGGAGATGTTACTGGCTGCACCCTGGAGGACATCTAATGTGTTGGAGATGTTACTGGCTGCACCCTGGAGGACATATAATGTGTTGGGCATGTTACTGGCTGCAATCTGGGGACATATAATGTGTTGGAAATGTTACTGGCTGCACTCTGGGGGACATATAATGTGTTGGAGATGTTACTGGCTGCACTCTGGGGGACATATAATGTGTTGGACATGTTACTGGCTGCACTCTTGAGGACATATAATGTGCTGTAGATGTTACTGGCTGCAATCTGGAGGACATATAATGTGTTGGAGATGTTACTGGCTGCACTCTGGGGGACATATAATGTGTTGGAGATGTTACTGGCCGCACTCTGGGGTACATATAATGTGTTGGAGATGTTACTGGCCGCACTCTGGAGGACATATAATGTGTTGGAGATGTTACTGGCTGCACTCTGGGGGACATATAATGTGTTGGAGATGTTACTGGCTGCACTCTGGAGGACATATAATGTGTTGTAGATGTTACTGGCTGCAATCTGGAGGACATATAATGTGTTGGAGATGTTACTGGCTGCACTCTGGAGGACATATAATGTGTTGTAGATGTTACTGGCTGCAATCTGGGGGACATATAATGTGTTGGAGATGTTACTGGCTGCACTCTGGGGGACATATAATGTGTTGTAGATGTTACTGGCCGCACTCTGGGGGACATATAATGTGTTGGAGATGTTATATCCGCACTCTGGGGGACATATAATGTGTTGGAGATGTTACTGGCCGCACTCTGGGGGGCATATAATGTGTTGGAGATGTTGCTGGCTGCACTATGGGGGACATATAATGTGTTGGAGATGTTACTGGCCGCACTCTGGGGGACATATAATGTGTTGGAGATGTTACTGGCCGCACTCTGGAGGACATATAATGTGTTGGAGATGTTACTGGCCACACTCTGGGGGACATATAATGTGTTGGAGATGTTACTGGCTGCTCTCTGGGGGACATATAATGTGTTGGAGATGTTACTGGTCGCACTCTGGGGGGACATATAATGTGTTGGAGATGTTCCTGGCCGCACTCTGGGGGACATATAATGTGTTGTAGATGTTACTGGCCGCACCCTGGAGGACATATAATGTGTTGGAGATGTTACTGGCCGCACTCTGGAGGACATATAATGTGTTGGAGATGTTACTGGCTGCACTCTGGAGGACATATAATGTGTTGTAGATGTTACTGGCCGCACTCTGGGGGGCATATAATGTGTTGGAGATGTTATATCCGCACTCTGGGGGACATATAATGTGTTGGAGATGTTACTGGCCGCACTCTGGGGGGCATATAATGTGTTGGAGATGTTACTGGCTGCACTCTGGGGGACATATAATGTGTTGTAGATGTTACTGGCCGCACTCTGGGGGACATATAATGTGTTGTATATGTTACTGGCCGCACTCTGGGGGACATATAATGTGTTGGAGATGTTACTGGCTGCACTCTGGGGGACATATAATGTGCTGGAGATGTTACTGGCCGCACTCTGGGGGACATATAATGTGTTGGAGATGTTACTGGCCGCACACTGGGGGACATATATTGTGTTGTAGATGTTACTGGCTGCACTCTGGGAGACATATAATGTGTTGGAGATGTTACTGGCCGCACTCTGGGGGACATATAATGTGTTGGAGATGTTACTGGCTGCACTCTGGGGGACATATAATGTGTTGGAGATGTTACTGGCTGCACTCTGGGGGACATATAATGTGTTGGAAATGTTACTGGCTGCAATCTGGGGGATTTATAATGTGTTGGAGATGTTACTGGCCGCACTCTGGAGGACATATAATGTGTTGTAGATGTTACTGGCTGCAATCTGGGGGACTTATAATGTGTTGGAGATGTTACTCGCTGCACTCTGGAGGACATATAATGTGTTGGAGATGTGACTGGCTGCACACTGGAGGACATATAATGTGTTGTAGATGTTACTGGCTGCAATCTGGGGGACATATAGTGTGTTGTAGATGTTACTGGCTGCACTCTGGGGGACATATAATGTGTTGGAGATGTTACTGGCTGCACTCTGGGGGACATATAATGTGTTGGAGATGTTACTGGCTGCACTCTGGGGGACATAAAATGTGTTGGAGATGTTACTGGCTGCACCCTGGAGGACATATAATGTGTTGGAGATGTTACTGGCTGCACCCTGGAGGACATATAATGTGTTGGGCATGTTACTGGCTGCAATCTGGGGGACATATAATGTGTTGGAAATGTTACTGGCTGCACTCTGGGGGACATATAATGTGTTGGAGATGTTACTGGCTGCACTCTGGAGGACATATAATGTGTTGGAGATGTTACTGGCTGCACTCTGGAGGACATATAATGTGTTGTAGATGTTACTGGCTGCACTCTGGAGGACATATAATGTGTTGTAGATGTTACTGGCTGCACTCTGGGGGACATATAATGTGTTGTAGATGTTACTGGCTGTACTCTGCGGGACATATGTGTTGGAGATGTTACTGGCTGCACTCTGGGGGACATATAATGTGTTGTAGATGTTACTGGCTGCACTCTGGAGGACATATAATGTGTTGTAGATGTTACTGGCCGCACTCTGGGGGACATATAATGTGTTGGAGATGTTACTGGCTGCACTCTGGGGGACATATAATGTGCTGGAGATCTTACTGGCCGCACTCTGGGGGACATATAATGTGTTGGAGATGTTACTGGCCGCACTCTGGGGGACATATAATGTGTTGGAGATGTTGCTGGCTGCACTCTGGGGGATATATAATGTGTTGGAGATGTTATGGCTGCACTCTGGGGAAAATATAATGTGTTGGAGATGTTACTGGCTGCACTCTGGGGGACATATAATGTGTTGGAGATGTTACTGGCTGCACTCTGGGGGACATATAATGTGTTGGAAATGTTAGTGTTCGCACTCTGGGGGACATATAATGTGTTGGACATGTTACTGGCTGCACTCTGGGGGACATATAATGTGTTGTAGATGTTACTGGCCGCACTCTGGGGGACATATAATGTGTTGTAGATGTTACTGGCCGCACTCTGGGGGACATATAATGTGTTGGAGATGTTACTGGCTGCACTCTGGGGGACATATAATGTGTTGGAGATGTTACTGGCTGCACTCTGGGGGACATATAATGTGCTGGAGATCTTACTGGCCGCACTCTGGGGGACATATAATGTGTTGGACATGTTACTGGCCGCACTCTGGGGGACATATAATGTGTTGGATATGTTGCTGGCTGCACTCTGGGGGGCATATAATGTGTTGGAGATGTTGCTGGCCGCACTCTGGGGGACATGTAATGTGTTGGAAATGTTACTGGCTGCAATCTGGGGGACATATAATGTGTTGGAGATGTTACTGGCCGCACTCTGGAGGACATATAATGTGTTGTAGATGTTACTGGCTGCAATCTGGGGGACATATAATGTGTTGGAGATGTTACTGGCCGCAGTCTGGAGGACATATAATGTGTTGGAGATGTTACTGGCCGCACTCTGGAGGACATATAATGTGTTGTACATGTTACTGGCTGCACTCTGGGGGACATATAATGTGTTGGAGAGGTTACTGGCTGCAATCTGGGGGACATATAATGTGTTGGAGATGTTACTGGCTGCAATCTGGGGGACATATAATGTGTTGGAGATGTTACTGGACGCACTCTGGGGGACATATAATGTGTTAGAGATGTTACTGGCTGCACTCTGGGGGACATATAATGTGTTGGACATGTTACTGGCTGCACTCTGGGGGACATATAATGTGTTGGAGATGTTACTGGACGCACTCTGGGGGACATATAATGTGTTAGAGATGTTACTGGCTGCACTCTTGGGGACATATAATGTGTTGGGCATGTTACTGGCCGCAATCTGGGGGACATATAATGTGTTGTAGATGTTACTGGCCGCAATCTGGGGGACATATAATGTGTTGTAGATGTTACTGTCCGCACTCTGGGGGACATATAATGTGTTGGAGATGTTACTGGCTGCACTCTGGAGGACATATAATGTGTTGTAGATGTTACTGGCTGCACTCTGGGGGACATATAATGTGTTGTAGATGTTACTGGCTGCACTCTGGGGACATATAATGTGTTGTAGATGTTACTGGCTGCACTCTGGGGGACATATAATGTGTTGTAGATGTTACTGGCTGCACTCTGGAGGACATATAATGTGTTGTAGATGTTACTGGCTGCACTCTTGGGGACATATAATGTGTTGGGCATGTTACTGGCCGCAATCTGGGGGACATATAATGTGTTGTAGATGTTACTGGCTGCATTCTGGGGGACATATAATGTGTTGGGCATGTTACTGGCCGCAATCTGGGGGACATATAATGTGTTGTAGATGTTACTGTCCGCACTCTGGGGGACATATAATGTGTTGTAGATGTTACTGGCCGCACTCTGGGGGACATATAATGTGTTGGAGATGTTACTGGCCGCACTCTGGGGGACATATAATGTGTTGGAGATGTTACTGGCCGCACTCTGGGGGACATATAATGTGTTGGCGATGTTACTGGCTGCACTCTGGAGGACATATAATGTGTTGGAGATGTTACTGGCTGCACTCTGGAGGACATATAATGTGTTGGAGATGTTACTGGCTGCACTCTGGGGGACATATAATGTGTTGAAGATGTTACTGGCTGCACTCTGGGGGACATACAATGTGTTGTAGATGTTACTGGCTGCACTCTGGAGGACATATAATGTGTTGGAGATGTTACTGGCTGCACTCTGGGGGACATATAATGTGTTGAAGATGTTACTGGCTGCACCCTGGGGGACATATAATGTGTTGGAGATGTTACTGGCTGCACCCTGGAGGACATATAATGTGTTGTAGATGTTACTGGCTGCACTCTGGAGGACATATAATGTGTTGTAGATGTTACTGGCCGCAATCTGGGGGACATATAATGTGTTGGAAATGCTACTGGCTGCAATCTGGGGGACATGTAATGTGTTGGAAATGTTACTGGCTGCAATCTGGGGGACATATAATGTGTTGTAGATGTTACTGGCTGCAATCTGGGGGACATATAATGTGTTGGAAATGTTACTGGCTGCAATCTGGGGAATTTAGAATGTGTTGGAGATGTTACTGGCCGCACTCTGGAGGACATATAATGTGTTGGAGATGTTACTGGCCGCACTCTGGAGGACATATAATGTGTTGTAGATGTTACTGGCTGCAATCTGGGGGACATATAATGTGTTGGAAATGTTACTGGCTGCAATCTGGGGAATTTAGAATGTGTTGGAGATGTTACTGGCCGCACTCTGGAGGACATATAATGTGTTGGAGATGTTACTGGCCGCACTCTGGAGGACATATAATGTGTTGTACATGTTACTGGCTGCACTCTGGGGGACATATAATGTGTTGGAGAGGTTACTGGCTGCAATCTGGGGGACATATAATGTGTTGGAGATGTTACTGGACGCACTCTGGGGGACATATAATGTGTTAGAGATGTTACTGGCTGCACTCTGGGGGACATATAATGTGTTGGAGATGTTACTGGCTGCACTCTGGGGGACATATAATGTGTTGGAGATGTTACTGGACGCACTCTGGGGGACATATAATGTGTAAGAGATGTTACTGGCTGCACTCTTGGGGACATATAATGTGTTGGGCATGTTACTGGCCGCAATCTGGGGGACATATAATGTGTTGTAGATGTTACTGGCTGCACTCTGGCGGACATATAATGTGTTGGGCATGTTACTGGCCGCAATCTGGGGGACATATAATGTGTTGTAGATGTTACTGTCCGCACTCTGGGGGACATATAATGTGTTGTAGATGTTACTGGCCGCACTCTGGGGGACATATAATGTGTTGGAGATGTTACTGGCCGCACTCTGGGGGACATATAATGTGTTGGAGATGTTACTGGCTGTACTCTGGGGGACATATAATGTGTTGGGCATGTTACTGACCGCAATCTGGGGGACATATAATGTGTTGGAAATGCTACTGGCTGCAATCTGGGGGACATATAATGTGTTGGAAATGTTACTGGCTGCAATCTGGGGGACATATAATGTGTTGGAGATGTTACTGGCCGCACTCTGGAGGACATATAATGTGTTGTAGATGTTACTGGCTGCAATCTGGGGGACATATAATGTGTTGGAAATGTTACTGACTGCAATCTGGGGAATTTAGAATGTGTTGGAGATGTTACTGGCCGCACTCTGGAGGACATATAATGTGTTGGAGATGTTACTGGCCGCACTCTGAAGGACATATAATGTGTTGGAGATGTTACTGGCCGCACTCTGAAGGACATATAATGTGTTGTACATGTTACTGGCTGCACTCTGGGGGACATATAATGTGTTGGAGAAGTTACTGGCTGCAATCTGGGGGACATATAATGTGTTGGAGATGTTACTGGCTGCAATCTGGGGGACATATAATGTGTTGGAGATGTTACTGGCTGCAATCTGGGGGACATATAATGTGTTGGAGATGTTACTGGCCGCACTCTGTAGGACATATAATGTGTTGGAGATGTTACTGGCCGCACTCTGTAGGACATATAATGTGTTGTAGATGTTACTGGCTGCACTCTGGGGGACATGTAATGTGTTGGAGAGGTTACTGGCTGCAATCTGGGGGACACATAATGTGTTGGAGATGTTACTGGCTGCACTCTGGGGGACATAAAATGTGTTGGAGATGTTACTGGCTGCACCCTGGAGGACATCTAATGTGTTGGAGATGTTACTGGCTGCACCCTGGAGGACATATAATGTGTTGGGCATGTTACTGGCTGCAATCTGGGGACATATAATGTGTTGGAAATGTTACTGGCTGCACTCTGGGGGACATATAATGTGTTGGAGATGTTACTGGCTGCACTCTGGGGGACATATAATGTGTTGGACATGTTACTGGCTGCACTCTTGAGGACATATAATGTGCTGTAGATGTTACTGGCTGCAATCTGGAGGACATATAATGTGTTGGAGATGTTACTGGCTGCACTCTGGGGGACATATAATGTGTTGGAGATGTTACTGGCCGCACTCTGGGGTACATATAATGTGTTGGAGATGTTACTGGCCGCACTCTGGAGGACATATAATGTGTTGGAGATGTTACTGGCTGCACTCTGGGGGACATATAATGTGTTGGAGATGTTACTGGCTGCACTCTGGAGGACATATAATGTGTTGTAGATGTTACTGGCTGCAATCTGGAGGACATATAATGTGTTGGCGATGTTACTGGCTGCACTCTGGAGGACATATAATGTGTTGTAGATGTTACTGGCTGCAATCTGGGGGACATATAATGTGTTGGAGATGTTACTGGCTGCACTCTGGGGGACATATAATGTGTTGTAGATGTTACTGGCCGCACTCTGGGGGACATATAATGTGTTGGAGATGTTATATCCGCACTCTGGGGGACATATAATGTGTTGGAGATGTTACTGGCCGCACTCTGGGGGGCATATAATGTGTTGGAGATGTTGCTGGCTGCACTATGGGGGACATATAATGTGTTGGAGATGTTACTGGCCGCACTCTGGGGGACATATAATGTGTTGGAGATGTTACTGGCCGCACTCTGGAGGACATATAATGTGTTGGAGATGTTACTGGCCACACTCTGGGGGACATATAATGTGTTGGAGATGTTACTGGCTGCTCTCTGGGGGACATATAATGTGTTGGAGATGTTACTGGTCGCACTCTGGGGGGACATATAATGTGTTGGAGATGTTCCTGGCCGCACTCTGGGGGACATATAATGTGTTGTAGATGTTACTGGCCGCACCCTGGAGGACATATAATGTGTTGGAGATGTTACTGGCCGCACTCTGGAGGACATATAATGTGTTGGAGATGTTACTGGCTGCACTCTGGAGGACATATAATGTGTTGTAGATGTTACTGGCCGCACTCTGGGGGGCATATAATGTGTTGGAGATGTTATATCCGCACTCTGGGGGACATATAATGTGTTGGAGATGTTACTGGCCGCACTCTGGGGGGCATATAATGTGTTGGAGATGTTGCTGGCTGCACTATGGGGGACATATAATGTGTTGTAGATGTTACTGGCCGCACTCTGGGGGACATATAATGTGTTGTAGATGTTACTGGCTGCACTATGGGGGACATATAATGTGTTGTAGATGTTAGTGGCTGCACTCTGGGGGATATATAATGTGTTAGAGATGTTACTGGCTGCACTCTGGGGGATATATAATGGGTTGGAGATGTTACTGGCTGCACTCTGGGGGACATATAATGTGTTGGAGATGTTACTGGCTGCACTCTGGAGGACATATAATATGTTGGAGATGTTACTGGCCGCACTCTGCGGGACATATAATGTGTTGGAGATGTTACTGGCCGCACTCTGGGGGACATATAATGTGTTGGAGATGTTACTGGCCGCACTCTGGGGGACATATAATGTGTTGTAGATGTTGCTGGCTGCACTCTGGGGGAAATATAATGTGTTGGAGATGTTACTGGCTGCACTCTGGGGGACATATAATGTGCTGGAGATCTTACTGGCCGCACTCTGGGGGACATATAATGTGTTGGAGATCTTACTGGCCGCACTCTGGGGGACATATAATGTGTTGGAGATGTTACTGGCTGCACTCTGGGGGATATATAATGTGTTGGAGATGTTGCTGGCCGCACTCTGGGGGACATATAATGTGTTGGAGATGTTGCTGGCCGCACTCTGGGGGACATATAATGTGTTGGAGATGTTACTGGCTGCACTCTGGGGGACATATAATGTGTTGGAGATGTTACTGGCGGCACTCTGGGGGACATATAATGTGTTGGAGATGTTATGGCTGCACTCTGGGGGGCATATAATGTGTTGGACATGTTACTGGCTGCACTCTGGAGGACATATAATGTGTTGTAGATGTTACTGGCTGCACTCTGGGGGACATATAATGTGTTGGAGATGTTACTGGCGGCACTCTGGGGGACATATAATGTGTTGTAGATGTTACTGGCTGTACTCTGGAGGACATATAATGTGCTGTAGATGTTACTGGCTGCAATCTGGAGGACATATAATGTGTTGTAGATGTTACTGGCTGCAATCTGGAGGACATATAATGTGTTGGAGATGTTACTGGCTGCACTCTGGAGGACATATAATGTGTTGTAGATGTTACTGGCTGCAATCTGGGGGACATATAATGTGTTGGAGATGTTACTGGCTGCACTCTGGGGGACATATAATGTGTTGTAGATGTTACTGGCCGCACTCTGGGGGACATATAATGTGTTGGAGATGTTATATCCGCACTCTGGGGGACATATAATGTGTTGGAGATGTTACTGGCCGCACTCTGGGGGGCATATAATGTGTTGGAGATGTTGCTGGCTGCACTATGGGGGACATATAATGTGTTGGAGATGTTACTGGCCGCACTCTGGGGGACATATAATGTGTTGGAGATGTTACTGGCCGCACTCTGGGGGACATATAATGTGTTGGAGATGTTACTGGTCGCACTCTGGGGGGACATATAATGTGTTGGAGATGTTCCTGGCCGCACTCTGGGGGACATATAATGTGTTGTAGATGTTACTGGCCGCACCCTGGAGGACATATAATGTGTTGGAGATGTTACTGGCAGCACTCTGGAGGACATATAATGTGTTGGAGATGTTACTGGCTGCACTCTGGAGGACATATAATGTGTTGGAGATGTTACTGGCTGCACTCTGGGGGACATATAATGTGGTGATGTTACTGGCCGCACTCTGGGGGACATATAATGTGTTGTAGATGTTACTGGCCGCACTCTGGGGGACATATAATGTGTTGGAGATGTTACTGGCTGCACTCTGGGGGACATATAATGTGTTGTAGATGTTACTGGCTGCACTCTGGGGGACATATAATGTGTTGGAGATGTTACTGGCTGCACTCTGGGGGACATATAATGTGTTGTAGATGTTACTGGCTGCACTCTGGGGGACATATAATGTGTTGTAGATGTTACTGGCCGCACTCTGGGGGACATATAATGTGTTGGAGATGTTACTGGCTGCACTCTGGGGGACATATAATGTGTTGGAGATGTTACTGGCTGCACTCTGGAGGACATATAATGTGTTGTAGATGTTACTGGCCGCACTCTGGGGGGCATATAATGTGTTGGAGATGTTATATCCGCACTCTGGGGGACATATAATGTGTTGGAGATGTTACTGGCCGCACTCTGGGGGGCATATAATGTGTTGGAGATGTTGCTGGCTGCACTATGGGGGACATATAATGTGTTGTAGATGTTACTGGCCGCACTCTGGGGGACATATAATGTGTTGTAGATGTTACTGGCTGCACTATGGGGGACATATAATGTGTTGTAGATGTTAGTGGCTGCACTCTGGGGGATATATAATGTGTTGGAGATGTTACTGGCTGCACTCTGGGGGACATATAATGTGTTGTAAATGTTACTGGCTGCACTCTGGGGGACATATAATGTGTTGTAGATGTTACTGGCTGCACTCTGGGGGACATATAATGTGTTGTAGATGTTACTGGCCGCACTCTGGGGGACATATAATGTGTTGGAGATGTTACTGGCTGCACTCTGGGGGACATATAATGTGTTGGAGATGTTACTGGCTGCACTCTGGAGGACATATAATGTGTTGTAGATGTTACTGGCCGCACTCTGGGGGGCATATAATGTGTTGGAGATGTTATATCCGCACTCTGGGGGACATATAATGTGTTGGAGATGTTACTGGCCGCACTCTGGGGGGCATATAATGTGTTGGAGATGTTGCTGGCTGCACTATGGGGGACATATAATGTGTTGTAGATGTTACTGGCCGCACTCTGGGGGACATATAATGTGTTGTAGATGTTACTGGCTGCACTATGGGGGACATATAATGTGTTGTAGATGTTAGTGGCTGCACTCTGGGGGATATATAATGTGTTGGAGATGTTACTGGCTGCACTCTGGGGGACATATAATGTGTTGTAAATGTTACTGGCTGCACTATGGGGGACATATAATGTGTTGTAGATGTTAGTGGCTGCACTCTGGGGGACATATAATGGGTTGGAGATGTTACTGGCTGCACTCTGGGGGACATATAATGTGTTGGAGATGTTACTGGCTGCACTCTGGAGGACATATAATATGTTGGAGATGTTACTGGCCGCACTCTGCGGGACATATAATGTGTTGGAGATGTTACTGGCCGCACTCTGGGGGACATATAATGTGTTGGAGATGTTGCTGGCTGCACTCTGGGGGAAATATAATGTGTTGGAGATGTTACTGGCTGCACTCTGGGGGACATATAATGTGCTGGAGATCTTACTGGCCGCACTCTGGGGGACATATAATGTGTTGGAGATGTTACTGGCCGCACTCTGGGGGACATATAATGTGTTGGAGATGTTACTGGCTGCACTCTGGGGGACATATAATGTGTTGGAGATGTTATGGCTGCACTCTGGGGGGCATATAATGTGTTGGAGATGTTGCTGGCCGCACTCTGGGGGACATATAATGTGTTGGAGATGTTACTGGCCGCACTCTGGGGGGCATATAATGTGTTGGAGATGTTGCTGGCTGCACTCTGGGGGGCATATAATGTGTTGGAGATGTTACTGGCCGCACTCTGGGGGACATATAATGTGTTGGAGATGTTACTGGCCGCACTCTGGGGGGCATATAATGTGTTGGAGATGTTACTGGCTGCACTCTGGGGGACATATAATGTGTTGTAGATGTTACTGGCCGCACTCTGGGGGACATATAATGTGTTGTAGATGTTACTGGCCGCACTCTGGGGGACATATAATGTGTTGGAGATGTTACTGGCTGCACTCTGGGGGACATATAATGTGCTGGAGATGTTACTGGCCGCACTCTGGGGGACATATAATGTGTTGGAGATGTTACTGGCCGCACACTGGGGGACATATATTGTGTTGTAGATGTTACTGGCTGCACTCTGGGAGACATATAATGTGTTGGAGATGTTACTGGCCGCACTCTGGGGGACATATATTGTGTTGGAGATGTTACTGGCTGCACTCTGGGGGACATATAATGTGTTGGAGATGTTACTGGCTGCACTCTGGGGGACATATAATGTGTTGGAAATGTTACTGGCTGCACTCTGGGGGACATATAATGTGTTGGAAATGTTACTGGCTGCAATCTGGGGGACATATAATGTGTTGGAAATGTTACTGGCTGCAATCTGGGGGATTTATAATGTGTTGGAGATGTTACTGGCCGCACTCTGGAGGACATATAATGTGTTGTAGATGTTACTGGCTGCAACCTGGGGGACTTATAATGTGTTGGAGATGTTACTCGCTGCACTCTGGAGGACATATAATGTGTTGGAGATGTGACTGGCTGCACACTGGAGGACATATAATGTGTTGTAGATGTTACTGGCTGCAATCTGGGGGACATATAGTGTGTTGTAGATGTTACTGGCTGCACTCTGGGGGACATATAATGTGTTGGAGATGTTACTGGCTGCACTCTGGGGGACATATAATGTGTTGGAGATGTTACTGGCTGCACTCTGGGGGACATAAAATGTGTTGGAGATGTTACTGGCTGCACCCTGGAGGACATATAATGTGTTGGAGATGTTACTGGCTGCACCCTGGAGGACATATAATGTGTTGGGCATGTTACTGGCTGCAATCTGGGGGACATATAATGTGTTGGAAATGTTACTGGCTGCACTCTGGGGGACATATAATGTGTTGGAGATGTTACTGGCTGCACTCTGGAGGACATATAATGTGTTGGAGATGTTACTGGCTGCACTCTGGAGGACATATAATGTGTTGTAGATGTTACTGGCTGCACTCTGGAGGACATATAATGTGTTGTAGATGTTACTGGCTGCACTCTGGGGGACATATAATGTGTTGTAGATGTTACTGGCTGTACTCTGCGGGACATATGTGTTGGAGATGTTACTGGCTGCACTCTGGGGGACATATAATGTGTTGTAGATGTTACTGGCTGCACTCTGGAGGACATATAATGTGTTGTAGATGTTACTGGCCGCACTCTGGGGGACATATAATGTGTTGGAGATGTTACTGGCTGCACTCTGGGGGACATATAATGTGCTGGAGATCTTACTGGCCGCACTCTGGGGGACATATAATGTGTTGGAGATGTTACTGGCCGCACTCTGGGGGACATATAATGTGTTGGAGATGTTGCTGGCTGCACTCTGGGGGATATATAATGTGTTGGAGATGTTATGGCTGCACTCTGGGGGGCATATAACGTGTTGGAGATGTTATGGCCGCACTCTGGGGAAAATATAATGTGTTGGAGATGTTACTGGCTGCACTCTGGGGGACATATAATGTGTTGGAAATGTTAGTGTTCGCACTCTGGGGGACATATAATGTGTTGGACATGTTACTGGCTGCACTCTGGGGGACATATAATGTGTTGTAGATGTTACTGGCCGCACTCTGGGGGACATATAATGTGTTGTAGATGTTACTGGCCGCACTCTGGGGGACATATAATGTGTTGGAGATGTTACTGGCTGCACTCTGGGGGACATATAATGTGTTGGAGATGTTACTGGCTGCACTCTGGGGGACATATAATGTGCTGGAGATCTTACTGGCCGCACTCTGGGGGACATATAATGTGTTGGACATGTTACTGGCCGCACTCTGGGGGACATATAATGTGTTGGATATGTTGCTGGCTGCACTCTGGGGGGCATATAATGTGTTGGAGATGTTGCTGGCCGCACTCTGGGGGACATATAATGTGTTGTAGATGTTACTGGCTGCACTCTGGGGGACATATAATGTGTTGGAGATGTTACTGGCGGCACTCTGGGGGACATATAATGTGTTGGAGATGTTATGGCTGCACTCTGGGGGGCATATAATGTGTTGGACATGTTACTGGCTGCACTCTGGAGGACATATAATGTGTTGTAGATGTTACTGGCTGCACTCTGGGGGACATATAATGTGTTGGAGATGTTACTGGCGGCACTCTGGGGGACATATAATGTGTTGTAGATGTTACTGGCCGCACTCTGGGGGACATATAATGTGTTGTAGATGTTTCTGGCTGCACTCTGGGGGACATATAATGTGTTGTAGATGTTACTGGCCGCACTCTGGGGGACATATAATGTGTTGTAGATGTTTCTGGCTGCACTCTGGGGGATATATAATGTGTTGGAGATGTTACTGGCTGCACTCTTGGGGACATATAATGGGTTGGAGATGTTACTGGCTGCACTCTGGGGGACATATAATGTGTTGGAGATGTTACTGGCTGCACTCTGGAGGACATATAATATGTTGGAGATGTTACTGGCCGCACTCTGCGGGACATATAATGTGTTGGAGATGTTACTGGCCGCACTCTGGGGGACATATAATGTGTTGGAGATGTTACTGGCCGCACTCTGGGGGGCATATAATGTTTTGGAGATGTTGCTGGCTGCACTCTGGGGGAAATATAATGTGCTGGAGATCTTACTGGCCGCACTCTGGGGGACATATAATGTGTTGGAGATGTTACTGGCTGCACTCTGGGGGACATATAATGTGCTGGAGATCTTACTGGCCGCACTCTGGGGGACATATAATGTGTTGGAGATGTTACTGGCCGCACTCTGGGGGACATATAATGTGTTGGAGATGTTACTGGCCGCACTCTGGGGGGCATATAATGTGTTGGGCTGTTGCTGGCTGCACTCTGGGGGGCATATAATGTGTTGGAGATGTTACTGGCCGCACTCTGGGGGACATATAATGTGTTGGAGATGTTACTGGCCGCACTCTGGGGGGCATATAATGTGTTGGAGATGTTGCTGGCTGCACTCTGGGGGAAATATAATGTGTTGGAGATGTTACTGGCTGCACTCTGGGGGACATATAATGTGCTGGAGATCTTACTGGCCGCACTCTGGGGGACATATAATGTGCTGGAGATGTTACTGGCCGCACTCTGGGGGACATATAATGTGTTGGAGATGTTGCTGGCTGCACTCTGGGGGATATATAATGTGTTGGAGATGTTATGGCTGCACTCTGGGGGGCATATAATGTGTTGGAGATGTTACTGGCTGCACTCTGGGGGACATATAACGTGTTGGAGATGTTATGGCCGCACTCTGGGGAAAATATAATGTGTTGGAGATGTTACTGGCTGCACTCTGGGGGACATATAATGTGTTGTAGATGTTATGGCCGCACTCTGGGGAAAATATAATGTGTTGGAGATGTTATGGCCGCACTCTGGGGAAAATATAATGTGTTGGAGATGTTACTGGCTGCACTCTGGGGGACATATAATGTGTTGGAAATGTTAGTGTTCGCACTCTGGGGGACATATAATGTGTTGGACATGTTACTGGCTGCACTCTGGGGGACATATAATGTGTTGTAGATGTTACTGGCCGCACTCTGGGGGACATATAATGTGTTGTAGATGTTACTGGCCGCACTCTGGGGGACATATAATGTGTGTGAGATTTTACTGGCTGCACTCTGGGGGACATATAATGTGTTGTAGATGTTACTGGCCGCACTCTGGGGGACATATAATGTGTTGTAGATGTTACTGGCCGCACTCTGGGGGACATATAATGTGTTGGAGATGTTACTGGCTGCACTCTGGGGGACATATAATGTGTTGGAGATGTTACTGGCCGCACTCTGGGGGACATATAATGTGTTGGAGATGTTACTGGCCGCACACTGGGGGACATATATTGTGTTGTAGATGTTACTGGCTGCACTCTGGGAGACATATAATGTGTTGTAGATGTTACTGGCTGCACTCTGGGGGACATATAATGTGTTGGAGATGTTACTGGCCGCACTCTGGGGGACATATAATGTGTTGGAGATGTTACTGGCCGCACACTGGGGGACATATATTGTGTTGTAGATGTTACTGGCTGCACTCTGGGAGACATATAATGTGTTGGAAATGTTACTGGCCGCACTCTGGGGAACATATAATGTGTTGGAAATGTTACTGGCTGCAATCTGGGGGACATATAATGTGTTGGAAATGTTACTGGCTGCAATCTGGGGGATTTATAATGTGCTGGAGATGTTACTGGCCGCACTCTGGAGGACATATAATGTGTTGTAGATGTTACTGGCTGCAATCTGGGGGACTTATAATGTGTTGGAGATGTTACTCGCTGCACTCTGGAGGACATATAATGTGTTGGAGATGTTACTGGCTGCACACTGGAGGACATATAATGTGTTGTAGATGTTACTGGCTGCAATCTGGGGGACATATAGTGTGTTGTAGATGTTACTGGCTGCACTCTGGGGGACATATAATGTGTTGGAGATGTTACTGGCTGCACTCTGGGGGACATATAATGTGTTGGAGATGTTACTGGCTGCACTCTGGGGGACATAAAATGTGTTGGAGATGTTACTGGCTGCACCCTGGAGGACATATAATGTGTTGGAGATGTTACTGGCTGCACCCTGGAGGACATATAATGTGTTGGGCATGTTACTGGCTGCAATCTGGGGGACATATAATGTGTTGGAAATGTTAC
This sequence comes from Eleutherodactylus coqui, assembly GCF_035609145.1. NCBI lineage: Eukaryota > Metazoa > Chordata > Amphibia > Anura > Eleutherodactylidae > Eleutherodactylus > Eleutherodactylus coqui. Next base: position 535,650,130 of record NC_089837.1, on the reverse strand, counting down.
TGGCTGCACTCTGGGGGACATATAATGTGTTGGAGATGTTACTGGCTGCACTCTGGAGGACATATAATGTGTTGGAGATGTTACTGGCTGCACTCTGGAGGACATATAATGTGTTGTAGATGTTACTGGCTGCACTCTGGAGGACATATAATGTGTTGTAGATGTTACTGGCTGCACTCTGGGGGACATATAATGTGTTGTAGATGTTACTGGCTGTACTCTGCGGGACATATGTGTTGGAGATGTTACTGGCTGCACTCTGGGGGACATATAATGTGTTGTAGATGTTACTGGCTGCACTCTGGAGGACATATAATGTGTTGTAGATGTTACTGGCCGCACTCTGGGGGACATATAATGTGTTGGAGATGTTACTGGCTGCACTCTGGAGGACATATAATGTGTTGTAGATGTTACTGGCTGCAATCTGGGGGACATATAATGTGTTGTAGATGTTACTGGCCGCACTCTGGGGGACATATAATGTGTTGGAGATGTTACTGGCTGCAATCTGGGGGACATATAATGTGTTGGAGATGTTACTGGCCGCACTCTGGAGGACATATAATGTGTTGTAAATGTTACTGGCCGCACTCTGGGGGACATATAATGTGTGTGAGATTTTACTGGCTGCACTCTGGGGGACATATAATGTGTTGGAGATGTTACTGGCCGCACTCTGGAGGACATATAATGTGTTGTAAATGTTACTGGCCGCACTCTGGGGGACATATAATGTGTGTGAGATTTTACTGGCTGCACTCTGGGGGACATATAATGTGTTGGAGATGTTACTGGCCGCACTCTGGAGGACATATAATGTGTTGTACATGTTACTGGCTGCACTCTGGGGGACATATAATGTGTTGTACATGTTACTGGCTGCACTCTGGGGGACATATAATGTGTTGTACATGTTACTGGCCGCACTCTGGAGGACATATAATGTGTTGTAGATGTTACTGGCTGCACTCTGGGGGACATATAATGTGTTGTAGATGTTACTGGCTGTACTCTGCGGGACATATGTGTTGGAGATGTTACTGGCTGCACTCTGGGGGACATATAATGTGTTGTAGATGTTACTGGCTGCACTCTGGAGGACATATAATGTGTTGTAGATGTTACTGGCCGCACTCTGGGGGACATATAATGTGTTGGAGATGTTACTGGCTGCACTCTGGAGGACATATAATGTGTTGTAGATGTTACTGGCTGCAATCTGGGGGACATATAATGTGTTGTAGATGTTACTGGCCGCACTCTGGGGGACATATAATGTGTTGGAGATGTTACTGGCTGCAATCTGGGGGACATATAATGTGTTGGAGATGTTACTGGCCGCACTCTGGAGGACATATAATGTGTTGTAAATGTTACTGGCCGCACTCTGGGGGACATATAATGTGTGTGAGATTTTACTGGCTGCACTCTGGGGGACATATAATGTGTTGGAGATGTTACTGGCCGCACTCTGGAGGACATATAATGTGTTGTAAATGTTACTGGCCGCACTCTGGGGGACATATAATGTGTGTGAGATTTTACTGGCTGCACTCTGGGGGACATATAATGTGTTGGAGATGTTACTGGCCGCACTCTGGAGGACATATAATGTGTTGTACATGTTACTGGCTGCACTCTGGGGGACATATAATGTGTTGTACATGTTACTGGCTGCACTCTGGGGGACATATAATGTGTTGTACATGTTACTGGCCGCACTCTGGAGGACATATAATGTGTTGTACATGTTACTGGCTGCACTCTGGGGGACATATAATGTGTTGGAGAGGTTACTGGCTGCAATCTGGGGGACATATAATGTGTTGGAGATGTTACTGGCTGCAATCTGGGGGACATATAATGTGTTGGAGATGTTACTGGCTGCAATCTGGGGGACATATAATGTGTTGGAGATGTTACTGGCCGCACTCTGTAGGACATATAATGTGTTGGAGATGTTACTGGCCGCACTCTGTAGGACATATAATGTGTTGTAGATGTTACTGGCTGCACTCTGGGGGACATGTAATGTGTTGGAGAGGTTACTGGCTGCAATCTGGGGGACATATAATGTGTTGGAGATGTTACTGGCTGCACTCTGGGGGACATATAATGTGTTGTAGATGTTACTGGCTGTACTCTGCGGGACATATGTGTTGGAGATGTTACTGGCTGCACCCTGGAGGACATATAATGTGTTGGGCATGTTACTGGCTGCAATCTGGGGGACATATAATGTGTTGGAAATGTTACTGGCTGCACTCTGGGGGACATATAATGTGTTGGAGATGTTACTGGCTGCACTCTGGAGGACATATAATGTGTTGGAGATGTTACTGGCTGCACTCTGGAGGACATATAATGTGTTGTAGATGTTACTGGCTGCACTCTGGGGGACATATAATGTGTTGTAGATGTTACTGGCTGTACTCTGCGGGACATATGTGTTGGAGATGTTACTGGCTGCACTCTGGGGGACATATAATGTGTTGTAGATGTTACTGGCTGCACTCTGGAGGACATATAATGTGTTGTAGATGTTACTGGCTGCACTCTGGGGGACATATAATGTGTTGGAGATGTTACTGGCCGCACTCTGGGGGACATATAATGTGTTGGAGATGTTACTGGCCGCACACTGGGGGACATATATTGTGTTGTAGATGTTACTGGCTGCACTCTGGGAGACATATAATGTGTTGGAAATGTTACTGGCCGCACTCTGGGGAACATATAATGTGTTGGAAATGTTACTGGCTGCAATCTGGGGGACATATAATGTGTTGGAAATGTTACTGGCTGCAATCTGGGGGATTTATAATGTGCTGGAGATGTTACTGGCCGCACTCTGGAGGACATATAATGTGTTGTAGATGTTACTGGCTGCAATCTGGGGGACTTATAATGTGTTGGAGATGTTACTGGCTGCACACTGGAGGACATATAATGTGTTGTAGATGTTACTGGCTGCAATCTGGGGGACATATAGTGTGTTGTAGATGTTACTGGCTGCACTCTGGGGGACATATAATGTGTTGGAGATGTTACTGGCTGCACTCTGGGGGACATATAATGTGTTGGAGATGTTACTGGCTGCACTCTGGGGGACATAAAATGTGTTGGAGATGTTACTGGCTGCACCCTGGAGGACATATAATGTGTTGGAGATGTTACTGGCTGCACCCTGGAGGACATATAATGTGTTGGGCATGTTACTGGCTGCAATCTGGGGGACATATAATGTGTTGGAAATGTTACTGGCTGCACTCTGGGGGACATATAATGTGTTGGAGATGTTACTGGCTGCACTCTGGAGGACATATAATGTGTTGGAGATGTTACTGGCTGCACTCTGGAGGACATATAATGTGTTGTAGATGTTACTGGCTGCACTCTGGAGGACATATAATGTGTTGTAGATGTTACTGGCTGCACTCTGGGGGACATATAATGTGTTGTAGATGTTACTGGCTGTACTCTGCGGGACATATGTGTTGGAGATGTTACTGGCTGCACTCTGGGGGACATATAATGTGTTGTAGATGTTACTGGCTGCACTCTGGAGGACATATAATGTGTTGTAGATGTTACTGGCCGCACTCTGGGGGACATATAATGTGTTGGAGATGTTACTGGCTGCACTCTGGAGGACATATAATGTGTTGTAGATGTTACTGGCTGCAATCTGGGGGACATATAATGTGTTGTAGATGTTACTGGCCGCACTCTGGGGGACATATAATGTGTTGGAGATGTTACTGGCTGCAATCTGGGGGACATATAATGTGTTGGAGATGTTACTGGCCGCACTCTGGAGGACATATAATGTGTTGTAAATGTTACTGGCCGCACTCTGGGGGACATATAATGTGTGTGAGATTTTACTGGCTGCACTCTGGGGGACATATAATGTGTTGGAGATGTTACTGGCCGCACTCTGGAGGACATATAATGTGTTGTAAATGTTACTGGCCGCACTCTGGGGGACATATAATGTGTGTGAGATTTTACTGGCTGCACTCTGGGGGACATATAATGTGTTGGAGATGTTACTGGCCGCACTCTGGAGGACATATAATGTGTTGTACATGTTACTGGCTGCACTCTGGGGGACATATAATGTGTTGTACATGTTACTGGCTGCACTCTGGGGGACATATAATGTGTTGTACATGTTACTGGCCGCACTCTGGAGGACATATAATGTGTTGTAGATGTTACTGGCTGCACTCTGGGGGACATATAATGTGTTGTAGATGTTACTGGCTGTACTCTGCGGGACATATGTGTTGGAGATGTTACTGGCTGCACTCTGGGGGACATATAATGTGTTGTAGATGTTACTGGCTGCACTCTGGAGGACATATAATGTGTTGTAGATGTTACTGGCCGCACTCTGGGGGACATATAATGTGTTGGAGATGTTACTGGCTGCACTCTGGAGGACATATAATGTGTTGTAGATGTTACTGGCTGCAATCTGGGGGACATATAATGTGTTGTAGATGTTACTGGCCGCACTCTGGGGGACATATAATGTGTTGGAGATGTTACTGGCTGCAATCTGGGGGACATATAATGTGTTGGAGATGTTACTGGCCGCACTCTGGAGGACATATAATGTGTTGTAAATGTTACTGGCCGCACTCTGGGGGACATATAATGTGTGTGAGATTTTACTGGCTGCACTCTGGGGGACATATAATGTGTTGGAGATGTTACTGGCCGCACTCTGGAGGACATATAATGTGTTGTAAATGTTACTGGCCGCACTCTGGGGGACATATAATGTGTGTGAGATTTTACTGGCTGCACTCTGGGGGACATATAATGTGTTGGAGATGTTACTGGCCGCACTCTGGAGGACATATAATGTGTTGTACATGTTACTGGCTGCACTCTGGGGGACATATAATGTGTTGTACATGTTACTGGCTGCACTCTGGGGGACATATAATGTGTTGTACATGTTACTGGCCGCACTCTGGAGGACATATAATGTGTTGTACATGTTACTGGCTGCACTCTGGGGGACATATAATGTGTTGGAGAGGTTACTGGCTGCAATCTGGGGGACATATAATGTGTTGGAGATGTTACTGGCTGCAATCTGGGGGACATATAATGTGTTGGAGATGTTACTGGCTGCAATCTGGGGGACATATAATGTGTTGGAGATGTTACTGGCCGCACTCTGTAGGACATATAATGTGTTGGAGATGTTACTGGCCGCACTCTGTAGGACATATAATGTGTTGTAGATGTTACTGGCTGCACTCTGGGGGACATGTAATGTGTTGGAGAGGTTACTGGCTGCAATCTGGGGGACATATAATGTGTTGGAGATGTTACTGGCTGCACTCTGGGGGACATATAATGTGTTGTAGATGTTACTGGCTGTACTCTGCGGGACATATGTGTTGGAGATGTTACTGGCTGCACCCTGGAGGACATATAATGTGTTGGGCATGTTACTGGCTGCAATCTGGGGGACATATAATGTGTTGGAAATGTTACTGGCTGCACTCTGGGGGACATATAATGTGTTGGAGATGTTACTGGCTGCACTCTGGAGGACATATAATGTGTTGGAGATGTTACTGGCTGCACTCTGGAGGACATATAATGTGTTGTAGATGTTACTGGCTGCACTCTGGGGGACATATAATGTGTTGTAGATGTTACTGGCTGTACTCTGCGGGACATATGTGTTGGAGATGTTACTGGCTGCACTCTGGGGGACATATAATGTGTTGTAGATGTTACTGGCTGCACTCTGGAGGACATATAATGTGTTGTAGATGTTACCGGCCGCACTCTGGGGGACATATAATGTGTTGGAGATGTTACTGGCTGCACTCTGGGGGACATATAATGTGCTGGAGATCTTACTGGCCGCACTCTGGGGGACATATAATGTGTTGGAGATGTTACTGGCCGCACTCTGGGGGACATATAATGTGTTGGAGATGTTGCTGGCTGCACTCTGGGGGATATATAATGTGTTGGAGATGTTATGGCCGCACTCTGGGGAAAATATAATGTGTTGGAGATGTTAGTGTTCGCACTCTGGGGGACATATAATGTGTTGAACATGTTACTGGCTGCACTCTGGGGGACATATAATGTGTTGTAGATGTTACTGGCCGCACTCTGGGGGACATATAATGTGTTGTAGATGTTACTGGCCGCACTCTGGGGGACATATAATGTGTTGGAGATGTTACTGGCTGCACTCTGGGGGACATATAATGTGTTGGAGATGTTACTGGCTGCACTCTGGGGGACATATAATGTGCTGGAGATCTTACTGGCCGCACTCTGGGGGACATATAATGTGTTGGACATGTTACTGGCCGCACTCTGGGGGACATATAATGTGTTGGATATGTTGCTGGCTGCACTCTGGGGGGCATATAATGTGTTGGAGATGTTGCTGGCCGCACTCTGGGGGACATATAATGTGTTGTAGATGTTACTGGCTGCACTCTGGGGGACATATAATGTGTTGGAGATGTTACTGGCGGCACTCTGGGGGACATATAATGTGTTGGAGATGTTATGGCTGCACTCTGGGGGGCATATAATGTGTTGGACATGTTACTGGCTGCACTCTGGAGGACATATAATGTGTTGTAGATGTTACTGGCTGCACTCTGGGGGACATATAATGTGTTGGAGATGTTACTGGCGGCACTCTGGGGGACATATAATGTGTTGTAGATGTTACTGGCCGCACTCTGGGGGACATATAATGTGTTGTAGATGTTTCTGGCTGCACTCTGGGGGACATATAATGTGTTGTAGATGTTACTGGCCGCACTCTGGGGGACATATAATGTGTTGTAGATGTTTCTGGCTGCACTCTGGGGGATATATAATGTGTTGGAGATGTTACTGGCTGCACTCTTGGGGACATATAATGGGTTGGAGATGTTACTGGCTGCACTCTGGGGGACATATAATGTGTTGGAGATGTTACTGGCTGCACTCTGGAGGACATATAATATGTTGGAGATGTTACTGGCCGCACTCTGCGGGACATATAATGTGTTGGAGATGTTACTGGCCGCACTCTGGGGGACATATAATGTGTTGGAGATGTTACTGGCCGCACTCTGGGGGGCATATAATGTTTTGGAGATGTTGCTGGCTGCACTCTGGGGGAAATATAATGTGCTGGAGATCTTACTGGCCGCACTCTGGGGGACATATAATGTGTTGGAGATGTTACTGGCTGCACTCTGGGGGACATATAATGTGCTGGAGATCTTACTGGCCGCACTCTGGGGGACATATAATGTGTTGGAGATGTTACTGGCCGCACTCTGGGGGACATATAATGTGTTGGAGATGTTACTGGCCGCACTCTGGGGGGCATATAATGTGTTGGGCTGTTGCTGGCTGCACTCTGGGGGGCATATAATGTGTTGGAGATGTTACTGGCCGCACTCTGGGGGACATATAATGTGTTGGAGATGTTACTGGCCGCACTCTGGGGGGCATATAATGTGTTGGAGATGTTGCTGGCTGCACTCTGGGGGAAATATAATGTGTTGGAGATGTTACTGGCTGCACTCTGGGGGACATATAATGTGCTGGAGATCTTACTGGCCGCACTCTGGGGGACATATAATGTGCTGGAGATGTTACTGGCCGCACTCTGGGGGACATATAATGTGTTGGAGATGTTGCTGGCTGCACTCTGGGGGATATATAATGTGTTGGAGATGTTATGGCTGCACTCTGGGGGGCATATAATGTGTTGGAGATGTTACTGGCTGCACTCTGGGGGACATATAACGTGTTGGAGATGTTATGGCCGCACTCTGGGGAAAATATAATGTGTTGGAGATGTTACTGGCTGCACTCTGGGGGACATATAATGTGTTGTAGATGTTATGGCCGCACTCTGGGGAAAATATAATGTGTTGGAGATGTTATGGCCGCACTCTGGGGAAAATATAATGTGTTGGAGATGTTACTGGCTGCACTCTGGGGGACATATAATGTGTTGGAAATGTTAGTGTTCGCACTCTGGGGGACATATAATGTGTTGGACATGTTACTGGCTGCACTCTGGGGGACATATAATGTGTTGTAGATGTTACTGGCCGCACTCTGGGGGACATATAATGTGTTGTAGATGTTACTGGCCGCACTCTGGGGGACATATAATGTGTGTGAGATTTTACTGGCTGCACTCTGGGGGACATATAATATGTTGTAGATGTTACTGGCCGCACTCTGGGGGACATATAATGTGTTGTAGATGTTACTGGCCGCACTCTGGGGGACATATAATGTGTTGGAGATGTTACTGGCTGCACTCTGGGGGACATATAATGTGTTGGAGATGTTACTGGCCGCACTCTGGGGGACATATAATGTGTTGGAGATGTTACTGGCCGCACACTGGGGGACATATATTGTGTTGTAGATGTTACTGGCTGCACTCTGGGAGACATATAATGTGTTGTAGATGTTACTGGCTGCACTCTGGGGGACATATAATGTGTTGGAGATGTTACTGGCCGCACTCTGGGGGACATATAATGTGTTGGAGATGTTACTGGCCGCACACTGGGGGACATATATTGTGTTGTAGATGTTACTGGCTGCACTCTGGGAGACATATAATGTGTTGGAAATGTTACTGGCCGCACTCTGGGGAACATATAATGTGTTGGAAATGTTACTGGCTGCAATCTGGGGGACATATAATGTGTTGGAAATGTTACTGGCTGCAATCTGGGGGATTTATAATGTGCTGGAGATGTTACTGGCCGCACTCTGGAGGACATATAATGTGTTGTAGATGTTACTGGCTGCAATCTGGGGGACTTATAATGTGTTGGAGATGTTACTCGCTGCACTCTGGAGGACATATAATGTGTTGGAGATGTTACTGGCTGCACACTGGAGGACATATAATGTGTTGTAGATGTTACTGGCTGCAATCTGGGGGACATATAGTGTGTTGTAGATGTTACTGGCTGCACTCTGGGGGACATATAATGTGTTGGAGATGTTACTGGCTGCACTCTGGGGGACATATAATGTGTTGGAGATGTTACTGGCTGCACTCTGGGGGACATAAAATGTGTTGGAGATGTTACTGGCTGCACCCTGGAGGACATATAATGTGTTGGAGATGTTACTGGCTGCACCCTGGAGGACATATAATGTGTTGGGCATGTTACTGGCTGCAATCTGGGGGACATATAATGTGTTGGAAATGTTACTGGCTGCACTCTGGGGGACATATAATGTGTTGGAGATGTTACTGGCTGCACTCTGGAGGACATATAATGTGTTGGAGATGTTACTGGCTGCACTCTGGAGGACATATAATGTGTTGTAGATGTTACTGGCTGCACTCTGGAGGACATATAATGTGTTGTAGATGTTACTGGCTGCACTCTGGGGGACATATAATGTGTTGTAGATGTTACTGGCTGTACTCTGCGGGACATATGTGTTGGAGATGTTACTGGCTGCACTCTGGGGGACATATAATGTGTTGTAGATGTTACTGGCTGCACTCTGGAGGACATATAATGTGTTGTAGATGTTACTGGCCGCACTCTGGGGGACATATAATGTGTTGGAGATGTTACTGGCTGCACTCTGGAGGACATATAATGTGTTGTAGATGTTACTGGCTGCAATCTGGGGGACATATAATGTGTTGTAGATGTTACTGGCCGCACTCTGGGGGACATATAATGTGTTGGAGATGTTACTGGCTGCAATCTGGGGGACATATAATGTGTTGGAGATGTTACTGGCCGCACTCTGGAGGACATATAATGTGTTGTAAATGTTACTGGCCGCACTCTGGGGGACATATAATGTGTGTGAGATTTTACTGGCTGCACTCTGGGGGACATATAATGTGTTGGAGATGTTACTGGCCGCACTCTGGAGGACATATAATGTGTTGTAAATGTTACTGGCCGCACTCTGGGGGACATATAATGTGTGTGAGATTTTACTGGCTGCACTCTGGGGGACATATAATGTGTTGGAGATGTTACTGGCCGCACTCTGGAGGACATATAATGTGTTGTACATGTTACTGGCTGCACTCTGGGGGACATATAATGTGTTGTACATGTTACTGGCTGCACTCTGGGGGACATATAATGTGTTGTACATGTTACTGGCCGCACTCTGGAGGACATATAATGTGTTGTAGATGTTACTGGCTGCACTCTGGGGGACATATAATGTGTTGTAGATGTTACTGGCTGTACTCTGCGGGACATATGTGTTGGAGATGTTACTGGCTGCACTCTGGGGGACATATAATGTGTTGTAGATGTTACTGGCTGCACTCTGGAGGACATATAATGTGTTGTAGATGTTACTGGCCGCACTCTGGGGGACATATAATGTGTTGGAGATGTTACTGGCTGCACTCTGGAGGACATATAATGTGTTGTAGATGTTACTGGCTGCAATCTGGGGGACATATAATGTGTTGTAGATGTTACTGGCCGCACTCTGGGGGACATATAATGTGTTGGAGATGTTACTGGCTGCAATCTGGGGGACATATAATGTGTTGGAGATGTTACTGGCCGCACTCTGGAGGACATATAATGTGTTGTAAATGTTACTGGCCGCACTCTGGGGGACATATAATGTGTGTGAGATTTTACTGGCTGCACTCTGGGGGACATATAATGTGTTGGAGATGTTACTGGCCGCACTCTGGAGGACATATAATGTGTTGTAAATGTTACTGGCCGCACTCTGGGGGACATATAATGTGTGTGAGATTTTACTGGCTGCACTCTGGGGGACATATAATGTGTTGGAGATGTTACTGGCCGCACTCTGGAGGACATATAATGTGTTGTACATGTTACTGGCTGCACTCTGGGGGACATATAATGTGTTGTACATGTTACTGGCTGCACTCTGGGGGACATATAATGTGTTGTACATGTTACTGGCCGCACTCTGGAGGACATATAATGTGTTGTACATGTTACTGGCTGCACTCTGGGGGACATATAATGTGTTGGAGAGGTTACTGGCTGCAATCTGGGGGACATATAATGTGTTGGAGATGTTACTGGCTGCAATCTGGGGGACATATAATGTGTTGGAGATGTTACTGGCTGCAATCTGGGGGACATATAATGTGTTGGAGATGTTACTGGCCGCACTCTGTAGGACATATAATGTGTTGGAGATGTTACTGGCCGCACTCTGTAGGACATATAATGTGTTGTAGATGTTACTGGCTGCACTCTGGGGGACATGTAATGTGTTGGAGAGGTTACTGGCTGCAATCTGGGGGACATATAATGTGTTGGAGATGTTACTGGCTGCACTCTGGGGGACATATAATGTGTTGTAGATGTTACTGGCTGTACTCTGCGGGACATATGTGTTGGAGATGTTACTGGCTGCACTCTGGGGGACATATAATGTGTTGTAGATGTTACTGGCTGCACTCTGGAGGACATATAATGTGTTGTAGATGTTACTGGCCGCACTCTGGGGGACATATAATGTGTTGGAGATGTTACTGGCTGCACTCTGGAGGACATATAATGTGTTGTAGATGTTACTGGCTGCAATCTGGGGGACATATAATGTGTTGTAGATGTTACTGGCCGCACTCTGGGGGACATATAATGTGTTGGAGATGTTACTGGCTGCAATCTGGGGGACATATAATGTGTTGGAGATGTTACTGGCCGCACTCTGGAGGACATATAATGTGTTGTAAATGTTACTGGCCGCACTCTGGGGGACATATAATGTGTGTGAGATTTTACTGGCTGCACTCTGGGGGACATATAATGTGTTGGAGATGTTACTGGCCGCACTCTGGAGGACATATAATGTGTTGTAAATGTTACTGGCCGCACTCTGGGGGACATATAATGTGTGTGAGATTTTACTGGCTGCACTCTGGGGGACATATAATGTGTTGGAGATGTTACTGGCCGCACTCTGGAGGACATATAATGTGTTGTACATGTTACTGGCTGCACTCTGGGGGACATATAATGTGTTGTACATGTTACTGGCTGCACTCTGGGGGACATATAATGTGTTGTACATGTTACTGGCCGCACTCTGGAGGACATATAATGTGTTGTACATGTTACTGGCTGCACTCTGGGGGACATATAATGTGTTGGAGAGGTTACTGGCTGCAATCTGGGGGACATATAATGTGTTGGAGATGTTACTGGCTGCAATCTGGGGGACATATAATGTGTTGGAGATGTTACTGGCTGCAATCTGGGGGACATATAATGTGTTGGAGATGTTACTGGCCGCACTCTGTAGGACATATAATGTGTTGGAGATGTTACTGGCCGCACTCTGTAGGACATATAATGTGTTGTAGATGTTACTGGCTGCACTCTGGGGGACATGTAATGTGTTGGAGAGGTTACTGGCTGCAATCTGGGGGACATATAATGTGTTGGAGATGTTACTGGCTGCACTCTGGGGGACATAAAATGTGTTGGAGGTGTTACTGGCTGCACCCTGGAGGACATCTAATGTGTTGGAGATGTTACTGGCTGCACCCTGGAGGACATATAATGTGTTGGAAATGTTACTGGCTGCACTCTGGGGGACATATAATGTGTTGGAGATGTTACTGGCTGCAATCTGGGGGACATATAATGTGTTGGAAATGTTACTGGCTGCACTCTGGGGGACATATAATGTGTTGGAGATGTTACTGGCTGCACTCTGGAGGACATATAATGTGTTGGACATGTTACTGGCTGCACTCTGGGGGACATATAATGTGTTGGACATGTTACTGGCTGCACTCTTGAGGACATATAATGTGCTGTAGATGTTACTGGCTGCAATCTGGAGGACATATAATGTGTTGTAGATGTTACTGGCTGCACTCTGGAGGACATATAATGTGTTGGACATGTTACTGGCTGCACTCTTGAGGACATATAATGTGTTGGAGATGTTACTGGCTGCAATCTGGAGGACATATAATGTGTTGGAGATGTTACTGGCTGCACTCTGGAGGACATATAATGTGTTGTAGATGTTACTGGCTGCAATCTGGGGGACATATAATGTGTTGGAGATGTTACTGGCTGCACTCTGGGGGACATATAATGTGTTGTAGATGTTACTGGCCGCACTCTGGGGGACATATAATGTGTTGGAGATGTTATATCCGCACTCTGGGGGACATATAATGTGTTGGAGATGTTACTGGCTGCACTCTGGGGGACATATAATGTGTTGGAGATGTTACTGGCCGCACTCTGGGGGACATATAATGTGTTATAGATGTTACTGGCTGCACTCTGGGGGACATATAATGTGTTGAAGATGTTACTGGCTGCACCCTGGGGGACATATAATGTGTTGGAGATGTTACTGGCTGCACCCTGGAGGACATATAATGTGTTGTAGATGTTACTGGCTGTACTCTGGGGGACATATAATGTGTTGGGCATGTTACTGGCCGCAATCTGGGGGACATATAATGTGTTGGAAATGCTACTGGCTGCAATCTGGGGGACATGTAATGTGTTGGAAATGTTACTGGCTGCAATCTGGGGGACATATAATGTGTTGGAGATGTTACTGGCCGCACTCTGGAGGACATATAATGTGTTGTAGATGTTACTGGCTGCAATCTGGGGGACATATAATGTGTTGGAAATGTTACTGGCTGCAATCTGGGGAATTTAGAATGTGTTGGAGATGTTACTGGCCGCACTCTGGAGGACATATAATGTGTTGGAGATGTTACTGGCCGCACTCTGGAGGACATATAATGTGTTGTACATGTTACTGGCTGCACTCTGGGGGACATATAATGTGTTGGAGAGGTTACTGGCTGCAATCTGGGGGACATATAATGTGTTGGAGATGTTACTGGCTGCAATCTGGGGGACATATAATGTGTTGGAGATGTTACTGGACGCACTCTGGGGGACATATAATGTGTTAGAGATGTTACTGGCTGCACTCTGGGGGACATATAATGTGTTGGAGATGTTACTGGCTGCACTCTGGGGGACATATAATGTGTTGGAGATGTTACTGGACGCACTCTGGGGGACATATAATGTGTAAGAGATGTTACTGGCTGCACTCTTGGGGACATATAATGTGTTGGGCATGTTACTGGCCGCAATCTGGGGGACATATAATGTGTTGTAGATGTTACTGGCTGCACTCTGGCGGACATATAATGTGTTGGGCATGTTACTGGCCGCAATCTGGGGGACATATAATGTGTTGTAGATGTTACTGTCCGCACTCTGGGGGACATATAATGTGTTGAAGATGTTACTGGCTGCACCCTGGGGGACATATAATGTGTTGGAGATGTTACTGGCTGCACCCTGGAGGACATATAATGTGTTGTAGATGTTACTGGCTGTACTCTGGGGGACATATAATGTGTTGGGCATGTTACTGGCCGCAATCTGGGGGACATATAATGTGTTGGAAATGCTACTGGCTGCAATCTGGGGGACATGTAATGTGTTGGAAATGTTACTGGCTGCAATCTGGGGGACATATAATGTGTTGGAGATGTTACTGGCCGCACTCTGGAGGACATATAATGTGTTGTAGATGTTACTGTCCGCACTCTGGGGGACATATAATGTGTTGAAGATGTTACTGGCTGCACCCTGGGGGACATATAATGTGTTGGGCATGTTACTGGCCGCAATCTGGGGGACATATAATGTGTTGTAGATGTTACTGTCCGCACTCTGGGGGACATATAATGTGTTGAAGATGTTACTGGCTGCACCCTGGGGGACATATAATGTGTTGGAGATGTTACTGGCTGCACCCTGGAGGACATATAATGTGTTGTAGATGTTACTGGCTGTACTCTGGGGGACATATAATGTGTTGGGCATGTTACTGGCCGCAATCTGGGGGACATATAATGTGTTGGAAATGCTACTGGCTGCAATCTGGGGGACATGTAATGTGTTGGAAATGCTACTGGCTGCAATCTGGGGGACATGTAATGTGTTGGAAATGTTACTGGCTGCAATCTGGGGGACATATAATGTGTTGGAGATGTTACTGGCCGCACTCTGGAGGACATATAATGTGTTGTAGATGTTACTGGCTGCAATCTGGGGGACATATAATGTGTTGGAAATGTTACTGGCTGCAATCTGGGGAATTTAGAATGTGTTGGAGATGTTACTGGCCGCACTCTGGAGGACATATAATGTGTTGGAGATGTTACTGGCCGCACTCTGGAGGACATATAATGTGTTGTACATGTTACTGGCTGCACTCTGGGGGACATATAATGTGTTGGAGAGGTTACTGGCTGCAATCTGGGGGACATATAATGTGTTGGAGATGTTACTGGCTGCAATCTGGGGGACATATAATGTGTTGGAGATGTTACTGGACGCACTCTGGGGGACATATAATGTGTTAGAGATGTTACTGGCTGCACTCTGGGGGACATATAATGTGTTGGAGATGTTACTGGCTGCACTCTGGGGGACATATAATGTGTTGGAGATGTTACTGGACGCACTCTGGGGGACATATAATGTGTAAGAGATGTTACTGGCTGCACTCTTGGGGACATATAATGTGTTGGGCATGTTACTGGCCGCAATCTGGGGGACATATAATGTGTTGTAGATGTTACTGGCTGCACTCTGGCGGACATATAATGTGTTGGGCATGTTACTGGCCGCAATCTGGGGGACATATAATGTGTTGTAGATGTTACTGTCCGCACTCTGGGGGACATATAATGTGTTGTAGATGTTACTGGCCGCACTCTGGGGGACATATAATGTGTTGGAGATGTTACTGGCCGCACTCTGGGGGACATATAATGTGTTGGAGATGTTACTGGCTGTACTCTGGGGGACATATAATGTGTTGGGCATGTTACTGACCGCAATCTGGGGGACATATAATGTGTTGGAAATGCTACTGGCTGCAATCTGGGGGACATATAATGTGTTGGAAATGTTACTGGCTGCAATCTGGGGGACATATAATGTGTTGGAGATGTTACTGGCCGCACTCTGGAGGACATATAATGTGTTGTAGATGTTACTGGCTGCAATCTGGGGGACATATAATGTGTTGGAAATGTTACTGACTGCAATCTGGGGAATTTAGAATGTGTTGGAGATGTTACTGGCCGCACTCTGGAGGACATATAATGTGTTGGAGATGTTACTGGCCGCACTCTGGGGGACATATAATGTGTTGGAGATGTTACTGGCCGCACTCTGAAGGACATATAATGTGTTGTACATGTTACTGGCTGCACTCTGGGGGACATATAATGTGTTGGAGAGGTTACTGGCTGCAAACTGGGGGACATATAATGTGTTGGAGATGTTACTGGCTGCAATCTGGGGGACATATAATGTGTTGGAGATGTTACTGGCTGCAATCTGGGGGACATATAATGTGTTGGAGATGTTACTGGCCGCACTCTGTAGGACATATAATGTGTTGGAGATGTTACTGGCCGCACTCTGGGGGACATATAATGTGTTGTACATGTTACTGGCTGCACTCTGTAGGACATATAATGTGTTGGAGATGTTACTGGCCGCACTCTGGGGGACATATAATGTGTTGTACATGTTACTGGCCGCACTCTGTAGGACATATAATGTGTTGGAGATGTTACTGGCCGCACTCTGTAGGACATATAATGTGTTGTACATGTTACTGGCTGCACTCTGGGGGACATATAATGTGTTGGAGAGGTTACTGGCTGCAAACTGGGGGACATATAATGTGTTGGAGATGTTACTGGCTGCAATCTGGGGGACATATAATGTGTTGGAGATGTTACTGGCTGCAATCTGGGGGACATATAATGTGTTGGAGATGTTACTGGCCGCACTCTGTAGGACATATAATGTGTTGGAGATGTTACTGGCTGCACTCTGGAGGACATATAATGTGTTGGAAATGTTACTGGCTGCACTCTGGGGGACATATAATGTGTTGGAGATGTTACTGGCTGCACTCTGGAGGACATATAATGTGTTGGACATGTTACTGGCTGCACTCTTGAGGACATATAATGTGCTGTAGATGTTACTGGCTGCAATCTGGAGGACATATAATGTGTTGTAGATGTTACTGGCTGCAATCTGGAGGACATATAATGTGTTGGAGATGTTACTGGCTGCACTCTGGAGGACATATAATGTGTTGTAGATGTTACTGGCTGCCATCTGGGGGACATATAATGTGTTGGAGATGTTACTGGCTGCACTCTGGGGGACATATAATGTGTTGTAGATGTTACTGGCCGCACTCTGGGGGACATATAATGTGTTGGAGATGTTATATCCGCACTCTGGGGGACATATAATGTGTTGGAGATGTTACTGGCCGCACTCTGGGGGGCATATAATGTGTTGGAGATGTTGCTGGCCGCACTCTGGAGGACATATAATGTGTTGTACATGTTACTGGCTGCACTCTGGGGGACATATAATGTGTTGGAGAGGTTACTGGCTGCAATCTGGGGGACATATAATGTGTTGGAGATGTTACTGGCTGCAATCTGGGGGACATATAATGTGTTGGAGATGTTACTGGACGCACTCTGGGGGACATATAATGTGTTAGAGATGTTACTGGCTGCACTCTGGGGGACATATAATGTGTTGGAGATGTTACTGGCTGCACTCTGGGGGACATATAATGTGTTGGAGATGTTACTGGACGCACTCTGGGGGACATATAATGTGTAAGAGATGTTACTGGCTGCACTCTTGGGGACATATAATGTGTTGGGCATGTTACTGGCCGCAATCTGGGGGACATATAATGTGTTGTAGATGTTACTGGCTGCACTCTGGCGGACATATAATGTGTTGGGCATGTTACTGGCCGCAATCTGGGGGACATATAATGTGTTGTAGATGTTACTGTCCGCACTCTGGGGGACATATAATGTGTTGTAGATGTTACTGGCCGCACTCTGGGGGACATATAATGTGTTGGAGATGTTACTGGCCGCACTCTGGGGGACATATAATGTGTTGGAGATGTTACTGGCTGTACTCTGGGGGACATATAATGTGTTGGGCATGTTACTGACCGCAATCTGGGGGACATATAATGTGTTGGAAATGCTACTGGCTGCAATCTGGGGGACATATAATGTGTTGGAAATGTTACTGGCTGCAATCTGGGGGACATATAATGTGTTGGAGATGTTACTGGCCGCACTCTGGGGGACATATAATGTGTTGGAGATGTTACTGGCTGCACTCTGGGGGACATATAATGTGTTGGAGATGTTACTGGCTGCACTCTGGGGGACATATAATGTGTTGGAAATGTTACTGGCTGCAATCTGGGGGATTTATAATGTGTTGGAGATGTTACTGGCCGCACTCTGGAGGACATATAATGTGTTGTAGATGTTACTGGCTGCAATCTGGGGGACTTATAATGTGTTGGAGATGTTACTCGCTGCACTCTGGAGGACATATAATGTGTTGGAGATGTTACTGGCTGCACACTGGAGGACATATAATGTGTTGTAGATGTTACTGGCTGCAATCTGGGGGACATATAGTGTGTTGTAGATGTTACTGGCTGCACTCTGGGGGACATATAATGTGTTGGAGATGTTACTGGCTGCACTCTGGGGGACATATAATGTGTTGGAGATGTTACTGGCTGCACTCTGGGGGACATAAAATGTGTTGGAGATGTTACTGGCTGCACCCTGGAGGACATATAATGTGTTGGGCATGTTACTGGCTGCAATCTGGGGGACATATAATGTGTTGGAAATGTTACTGGCTGCACTCTGGGGGACATATAATGTGTTGGAGATGTTACTGGCTGCACTCTGGAGGACATATAATGTGTTGGAGATGTTACTGGCTGCACTCTGGAGTACATATAATGTGTTGTAGATGTTACTGGCTGCACTCTGGAGGACATATAATGTGTTGTAGATGTTACTGGCTGCACTCTGGGGGACATATAATGTGTTGTAGATGTTACTGGCTGTACTCTGCGGGACATATGTGTTGGAGATGTTACTGGCTGCACTCTGGGGGACATATAATGTGTTGTAGATGTTACTGGCTGCACTCTGGAGGACATATAATGTGTTGTAGATGTTACTGGCCGCACTCTGGGGGACATATAATGTGTTGGAGATGTTACTGGCTGCACTCTGGGGGACATATAATGTGCTGGAGATCTTACTGGCCGCACTCTGGGGGACATATAATGTGTTGGAGATGTTACTGGCCGCACTCTGGGGGACATATAATGTGTTGGAGATGTTGCTGGCTGCACTCTGGGGGATATATAATGTGTTGGAGATGTTATGGCTGCACTCTGGGGGGCATATAACGTGTTGGAGATGTTATGGCCGCACTCTGGGGAAAATATAATGTGTTGGAGATGTTACTGGCTGCACTCTGGGGGACATATAATGTGTTGGAGATGTTACTGGCTGCACTCTGGGGGACATATAATGTGTTGGAAATGTTAGTGTTCGCACTCTGGGGGACATATAATGTGTTGGACATGTTACTGGCTGCACTCTGGGGGACATATAATGTGTTGTAGATGTTACTGGCCGCACTCTGGGGGACATATAATGTGTTGTAGATGTTACTGGCCGCACTCTGGGGGACATATAATGTGTTGGAGATGTTACTGGCTGCACTCTGGGGGACATATAATGTGTTGGAGATGTTACTGGCTGCACTCTGGGGGACATATAATGTGCTGGAGATCTTACTGGCCGCACTCTGGGGGACATATAATGTGTTGGAGATGTTACTGGCCGCACTCTGGGGGACATATAATGTGTTGGATATGTTGCTGGCTGCACTCTGGGGGGCATATAATGTGTTGGAGATGTTGCTGGCCGCACTCTGGGGGACATATAATGTGTTGTAGATGTTACTGGCTGCACTCTGGGGGACATATAATGTGTTGGAGATGTTACTGGCGGCACTCTGGGGGACATATAATGTGTTGGAGATGTTATGGCTGCACTCTGGGGGGCATATAATGTGTTGGACATGTTACTGGCTGCACTCTGGAGGACATATAATGTGTTGTAGATGTTACTGGCTGCACTCTGGGGGACATATAATGTGTTGGAGATGTTACTGGCGGCACTCTGGGGGACATATAATGTGTTGTAGATGTTACTGGCCGCACTCTGGGGGACATATAATGTGTTGTAGATGTTTCTGGCTGCACTCTGGGGGACATATAATGTGTTGTAGATGTTACTGGCCGCACTCTGGGGGACATATAATGTGTTGTAGATGTTTCTGGCTGCACTCTGGGGGATATATAATGTGTTGGAGATGTTACTGGCTGCACTCTTGGGGACATATAATGGGTTGGAGATGTTACTGGCTGCACTCTGGGGGACATATAATGTGTTGGAGATGTTACTGGCTGCACTCTGGAGGACATATAATATGTTGGAGATGTTACTGGCCGCACTCTGCGGGACATATAATGTGTTGGAGATGTTACTGGCCGCACTCTGGGGGACATATAATGTGTTGGAGATGTTACTGGCCGCACTCCTGGGGGGCATATAATGTTTTGGAGATGTTGCTGGCTGCACTCTGGGGGAAATATAATGTGCTGGAGATCTTACTGGCCGCACTCTGGGGGACATATAATGTGTTGGAGATGTTACTGGCTGCACTCTGGGGGACATATAATGTGCTGGAGATCTTACTGGCCGCACTCTGGGGGACATATAATGTGTTGGAGATGTTACTGGCCGCACTCTGGGGGACATATAATGTGTTGGAGATGTTGCTGGCTGCACTCTGGGGGATATATAATGTGTTGGAGATGTTACTGGCTGCACTCTGGGGGACATATAATGTGTTGGAGATGTTACTGGCCGCACTCTGGGGGGCATATAATGTGTTGGGCTGTTGCTGGCTGCACTCTGGGGGGCATATAATGTGTTGGAGATGTTACTGGCCGCACTCTGGGGGACATATAATGTGTTGGAGATGTTACTGGCCGCACTCTGGGGGGCATATAATGTGTTGGAGATGTTGCTGGCTGCACTCTGGGGGAAATATAATGTGTTGGAGATCTTACTGGCCGCACTCTGGGGGACATATAATGTGCTGGAGATGTTACTGGCCGCACTCTGGGGGATATATAATGTGTTGGAGATGTTATGGCTGCACTCTGGGGGGCATATAATGTGTTGGAGATGTTACTCGCTGCACTCTGGGGGACATATAACGTGTTGGAGATGTTATGGCCGCACTCTGGGGAAAATATAATGTGTTGGAGATGTTACTGGCTGCACTCTGGGGGACATATAATGTGTTGGAAATGTTAGTGTTCGCACTCTGGGGGACATATAATGTGTTGGACATGTTACTGGCTGCACTCTGGGGGACATATAATGTGTTTTAGATGTTACTGGCCGCACTCTGGGGGACATATAATGTGTTGTAGATGTTACTGGCCGCACTCTGGGGGACATATAATGTGTGTGAGATTTTACTGGCTGCACTCTGGGGGACATATAATGTGTTGTAGATGTTACTGGCCGCACTCTGGGGGACATATAATGTGTTGTAGATGTTACTGGCCGCACTCTGGGGGACATATAATGTGTTGGAGATGTTACTGGCTGCACTCTGGGGGACATATAATGTGTTGGAGATGTTACTGGCCGCACTCTGGGGGACATATAATGTGTTGGAGATGTTACTGGCCGCACACTGGGGGACATATAATGTGTTGGAGATGTTACTGGCTGCACTCTGGGAGACATATAATGTGTTGTAGATGTTACTGGCTGCACTCTGGGGGACATATAATGTGTTGGAGATGTTACTGGCCGCACTCTGGGGGACATATAATGTGTTGGAGATGTTACTGGCCGCACACTGGGGGACATATATTGTGTTGTAGATGTTACTGGCTGCGCTCTGGGGGACATATAATGTGTTAGGGATGTTACTGGCTGCACTCTGGGGGACATATAATGTGTTGGAGATGTTACTGGCTGCACTCTGAGAGACATATAATGTGTTGGAGATGTTACTGGCCGCACTCTGGGGAACATATAATGTGTTGGAAATGTTACTGGCTGCAATCTGGGGGACATATAATGTGTTGGAAATGTTACTGGCTGCAATCTGGGGGATTTATAATGTGTTGGAGATGTTACTGGCCGCACTCTGGAGGACATATAATGTGTTGTAGATGTTACTGGCTGCAATCTGGGGGACTTATAATGTGTTGGAGATGTTACTCGCTGCACTCTGGAGGACATATAATGTGTTGGAGATGTTACTGGCTGCACACTGGAGGACATATAATGTGTTGTAGATGTTACTGGCTGCAATCTGGGGGACATATAGTGTGTTGTAGATGTTACTGGCTGCACTCTGGGGGACATATAATGTGTTGGAGATGTTACTGGCTGCACTCTGGGGGACATATAATGTGTTGGAGATGTTACTGGCTGCACTCTGGGGGACATAAAATGTGTTGGAGATGTTACTGGCTGCACCCTGGAGGACATATAATGTGTTGGAGATGTTACTGGCTGCACCCTGGAGGACATATAATGTGTTGGGCATGTTACTGGCTGCAATCTGGGGGACATATAATGTGTTGGAAATGTTACTGGCTGCACTCTGGGGGACATATAATGTGTTGGAGATGTTACTGGCTGCACTCTGGAGGACATATAATGTGTTGGAGATGTTACTGGCTGCACTCTGGAGGACATATAATGTGTTGTAGATGTTACTGGCTGCACTCTGGAGGACATATAATGTGTTGTAGATGTTACTGGCTGCACTCTGGGGGACATATAATGTGTTGTAGATGTTACTGGCTGTACTCTGCGGGACATATGTGTTGGAGATGTTACTGGCTGCACTCTGGGGGACATATAATGTGTTGTAGATGTTACTGGCTGCACTCTGGAGGACATATAATGTGTTGGAGATATTACTGGCCGCACTCTGGGGGACATATAATGTGTTGGAGATGTTACTGGCTGCACTCTGGGGGACATATAATGTGTTGTAGATGTTACTGGCTGCACTCTGGGGGACATATAATGTGTTGTAGATGTTACTGGCTGTACTCTGCGGGACATATGTGTTGGAGATGTTACTGGCTGCACTCTGGAGGACATATAATGTGTTGTAGATGTTACTGGCCGCACTCTGGGGGACATATAATGTGTTGGAGATGTTACTGGCTGCACTCTGGAGGACATATAATGTGTTGTAGATGTTACTGGCTGCAATCTGGGGGACATATAATGTGTTGTAGATGTTACTGGCCGCACTCTGGGGGACATATAATGTGTTGGAGATGGTACTGGCTGCAATCTGGGGGACATATAATGTGTTGGAGATGTTACTGGCCGCACTCTGGAGGACATATAATGTGTTGTAAATGTTACTGGCCGCACTCTGGAGGACATATAATGTGTTGGAGATGTTACTGGCTGCACTCTGGGGGATATATAATGTGTTGGAGATGTTACTGGCTGCACTCTGGGGGACATATAACGTGTTGGACATGGTACTGGCTGCACTCTGGGGGACATATAATGTGTTGGAGATGTTATGGCCGCACTCTGGGGAAAATATAATGTGTTGGAGATGTTACTGGCCTCACTCTGGGGGACATATAATGTGTTGGAGATGTTACTGGCAGCACTCTGGGGGACATATAATGTGTTGGAGATGTTGCTGGCTGCACTCTGGGGGACATATATTGTGTTGTAGATGTTACTGGCTGCACTCTGGGAGACATATAATGTGTTGTAGATGTTACTGGCTGCACTCTGGGGGACATATAATGTGTTGTAGATGTTACTGGCTGCACTCTGGAGGACATATATTGTGTTGTAGATGTTACTGGCTGCACTCTGGAGGACATATAATGTGTTGTAGATGTTACTGGCCGCACTGGGGGGGGGGACATATAATGTGTTGGAGATGTTACTGGCTGCACTCTGGGGGACATATAATGTGTTGTAGATGTTACTGGCTGCACTCTGGGGGACATATAATCTGTTGGAGATGTTACTGGCTGCACTCTGGGGGACATATAATACATTGCGGATGTTGCTGGCTACATACTGGGGGACATATAATGCATACGAGGCTTGAAAAAGACATGTAGTCGAAACGTTGCCTTTTACTATATTGAAGCAATAAAAGGATTTTACACTTTCTTGTCCACCTTTGATGCTGCCCCCTCGGCCCTACTGTTATAGACTGACCCTGGATTGGAGGTCCATGATCCCACTGACCGGTGGCGGTGCATATACCTACCTCGCCCATTTGGGAAAGCTGTGTTTGAGTGCTGCCGGACCTTTATGTATTGGATATAATGCATTGCGGATGTTACTGGCTGGGTAATAAAAACAGCCCCTTGTCATCTGCTTTACTTACTGCAGTTGCTGTGGATTGTGGCATGTAAGGGGTTAAACTGCCAGCATCTGTACCTCTTCTGTTCCTGGCAGTTAGAGCAGGAGTCGGGCTGTCAGTAGTCCCGAGGCCACTGCCCTAAAAGATGGTTGTGCAGGTTTAAAGCCCCTTAGTGCGGTCAGTAAGAAGTCCCATTCGGCATCACTGAGGGGCGTAATAATAACACGTTGTGAGAACAGCTAGTCTATATATATAAAGACGAAAGCCCTCACTGACTCACTGACTGACTGACTCACTGACTGACTCACTGACTGACTGACTCACTGACTCACTGACTGACTGACTCACTGACTGACTCACTGACTGACTCACTGACTCACTGACTGACTCACTGACTCACTGACTGACTCACTGACTGACTGACTCACTGACTGACTCACTGACTGACTCACTGACTCACTGACTGACTGACTCACTGACTCACTGACTCACTGACTGACTCACTGACTCACTGACTGACTCACTGACTCACTGACTGACTGACTGACTGACTGACTGACTCACTGACTCACTCACTGACTGACTCACTGACTGACTCACTGACTGACTCACTGACTCACTGACTGACTCACTGACTGACTCACTGACTGACTGACTCACTGACTGACTCACTGACTGACTGACTCACTGACTGACTGACTGACTCACTGACTCACTGACTGACTGACTGACTGACTGACTGAGTCACTGACTCACTGACTCACTGACTGACTGACTCACTGACTGACTCACTGACTGACTCACTGACTGACTCACTGACTCACTGACTCACTGACTGACTCACTGACTGACTGACTCACTGACTGACTGACTGACTCACTGACTGACTGACTCACTGACTCACTGACTGACTCACTGACTCACTGACTGACTCACTGACTGACTGACTCACTGACTGACTCACTGACTGACTGACTCACTGACTCTCTGACTGACTCACTGACTGACTCACTGACTCACTGACTGACTCACTGACTCACTGACTGACTCACTGACTCACTGACTGACTCACTGACTCACTGACTCACTGACTGACTCACTGACTGACTGACTCACTGACTGACTCACTGACTGACTGACTCACTGACTGACTCACTGACTGACTGACTCACTGACTGACTCACTGACTCACTGACTCACTGACTGACTGACTGACTCACTGACTCACTCACTGACTGACTCGCCAAAAGTTCTCCAACTTACCGAGGTCGTAGAAACATGAAATTTGGCAGGAGCATTGATTATGTCATAAATAGGAAAAGCTAATGGGTCCCAACTCCATTATTCAATTCTAAGCGCAAAAGAATTAGCGTCCAAAATTTACATATGAAATCTAATTCTCTCACTTCCTAATGTCATTTTATGTCAATAGTAATAGTGATCCACTTTGATGCCCCCAATGATCATAAGGATCCCAGTAGTGGCCCCAATAGTAATAGTGATCCCCTTGATTTCCCTAATAGTAATAGTGATCCCCTTGATTTCCCTAATAGTAATAGTGATCCCAGTAGTGGCCCCAATAGTAATAGTGATCCCAGTAGTGACCCCAATACTAATAGTGATCCCAGTAGTGGCCCCAAAAGTAATAGTGATCCCATTAGTGGCCCCAATAGTAATAGTGATCCCAGTAGTGGCCCCAATAGTAATAGTGATCCCTGTAGTGGCCCCAATAGTAATAGTGATCCCAGTAGTGGCCCCAATAGTAATAGTGATCCCAGTAGTGGCCCCAATAGTAATAGTGATCCCAGTAGTGGCCCCAATAGTAATAGTGATCCCAGTAGTGGCCCCAATAGTAATAGGGATCCCCTTTCATGGCCCCAATAGTAATAATGATAATCATTAACTCGGGCGAAGCCGGGTATATCAGCTAGTATATATATATATATATATATGTAGACCGCCAGATGCTGGACGGATCCTCCACGCTGCATTCTATAAAGCAGCCACTAGATGTCAGCCTTTACATGGGAAGTCCAATGACTCATTCCACCGCTCTCATCAGGCTCCCGGGGCGTCTGCTGGGGGTTGTCCGAGGACTTGGCGCTCTTTTCTCTTTTCGCCATGCTGGATGTCGTCTGTTCATATATTCCTGGACGGCGGATGTACATTTATGTCCCAAAGCTGCAGACGTCCTGCTACAGAGGAGGAGCGGTCCGCAGGGAAGATCAGAGTGGGCGAGGGTCAAAATATACTGGCCAAGGCAAAAAGGAGTTGGTTTAGGGGTGTGGTCAGGGGCGTGGCTTATCACAGGTGCCAGCTGCCAACACCTCCTGGATTGTATGCTCACCATAGACTCGCACATACTGGGGCACTGGCTGCTAGCGCCAGGTGCTTCAGGGCCCACTACAGTCAGGGGCCCCAGAGCAACACTCCGAATATCTCCCACCAAGAAAGTGTAGGACACAATGAGCTCGGATACAGCAGTTCTAGTAGACCTTTACATACAGCGCTGCACTCACCATATAATTGTCGGATATTACCTCCTGTGATACTGATTACAGTGCAGTTACCTCCTGTGATAGTGGTTACAGTGCAGTTACCTCCTGCCATAGTGGTTACAGTGCAGTTACCTCCTGTGATACTGATTACAGTGCAGCTACCCCCTGTGATAGTGGTTACAGTGCAGTTACCTCCTGCCATAGTGGTTACAGTGCAGTTACCTCCTGTGATACTGATTACAGTGCAGATACCTCCTGTGATAGTGATTACAGTGCAGTTACCTCCTGCCATAGTGGTTACAGTGCAGTTACCTCCTGTGATACTGATTACAGTGCAGTTACCTCCTGTCATACTGATTACAGTGCAGTTACCTCCTGTCATACTGATTACAGTGCAGTTACCTCCTGTCATACTGATTACAGTGCAGTTACCTCCTGCCATAGTGGTTACAGTGCAGTTACCTCCTGCCATAGTGGTTACAGTGCAGTTACCTCCTGTGATACTGATTACAGTGCAGATACCTCCTGTGATAGTGATTACAGTGCAGTTACCTCCTGCCATAGTGGTTACAGTGCAGTTACCTCCTGTGATACTGATTACAGTGCAGTTACCTCTATCAGGGTTAAAATTTCTAAGTACAGCACCAATCAGGCCCACCCCACTTGCCCCGCTGCCGGCCGCAAGAAGAGACACCACACAGGAATCTGGTATCATTCTTCACACGGGACATGGCTCTCAGCTGTGCCCACGTCGACGTGCTTTATTACAGATTACATGAGATCTTATACCCTTTGTCCCATCCCCAGTAGGGGGTGATGGGCTCATAACCATATATGGGAAGTCCGGATTTGCGGACTGAGACAGTGAAAATCATATAACAGTCATTATCTTGATACTGGCGCCTCTGGCTTACGTACAGAAAATCACGTATTCAATTAACTCCAGTACAAAGAATCACCCACTCAATTCTAAGAAGTCCGGATTTCGGGCATGAGACAGGACAGTGAAAATTATGTACATGGTTGAACATCTTGATATGGGCTTCTGGGAAAACAGCCAAGTACACGCGGCCTTGTGTCTGGTTCCGTATCTTCTCTGAACTTCTAGAACATCTCTCTCAGCCTTCTAAAGCCTTGGAATATCTGATGTAAGGCGACATATAAGTTTTTTCTCATTTGGAATTGAATAAAACCTGCATATAGGTATAAAGCATAAAAAAAAACATATGGCAATATATATATTAATACCCTCACACCTCCTGTGATACTGAACAGTGCAGTTACCTCCTGTGATAGTGGTTACAGTGCAGTTACCTCCTGTGATAGTGGTTACAGTGCAGTTACCTCCTGTCATACTGATTACAGTGCAGTTACCTACTGTGATAGTGGTTACAGTGCAGTTACCTACTGTGATAGTGGTTACAGTGCAGTTACCTCCTGCCATAGTGGTTACAGTGCAGTTACCTCCTGTGATACTGATTACAGTGCAGTTACCTCCTGTGATAGTGGATACAGTGCAGTTACCTCCTGCGATAGTGATTACGGTGCAGTTACCTCCTGTGATAGTGATTACGGTGCAGTTACCTCCTGTGATAGTGATTACGGTGCAGTTACCTCCTGTGATAGTGATTACGGTGCATTTACCTCCTGTGATACTGATTACAGTGCAGTTACCTCCTGTGATTGTGATTACAGTGCAGTTACCTCCTGTGATTGTGATTACAGTGCAGATACCTCCTGTGATTGTGATTACAGTGCAGATACCTCCTGTGATTGTGATTACAGTGCAGATACCTCCTGTGATAGTGATTACAGTGCAGTTACCTCATACGATAGTGATTACAGTGCAGTTACCTACATTGATAGTGGTTACAGTGCAGTTACCTATATTGATAGTGGTTACAGTGCAGTTACCTCCTGTGATACTGGTTACAGTGCAGTTACCTCCTGTGATACTGGTTACAGTGCAGTTACCTCCTGTGATACTGGTTACAGTGCAGTTACTGCCTGTGATAGTGGTTATAGTGCAGTTACCTCCTGTGATAGTGGTTACAGTGCAGTTACCTCCTGCGATAGTGGTTACAGTGCAGTTACCTACATTGATAGTGGTTACAGTGCAGTTACCTATATTGATAGTGGTTACAGTGCAGTTACCTCCTGTGATATTGATTACAGTGCAGTTACCTCCTGTGATACTGGTTACAGTGCAGTTACCTCCTGTGATAGTGGTTACAGTGCAGTTACCGCCTGTGATAGTGGTTACAGTGCAGTTACCGCCTGTGATAGTGGTTACAGTGCAGTTACCTCCTGTGATAGTGGTTACAGTGCAGTTACCTCCTGTGATAGTGGTTACAGTGCAGTTACCTCCTGTGATAGTGGTTACAGTGCAGTTACCTCCTGTGATACTGATTACAGTGCAGATACCTCCTGTGATAGTGATTACAGTGCAGTTACCTCCTGCCATAGTGGTTACAGTGCAGTTACCTCCTGTGATACTGATTACAGTGCAGTTACCTCTATCAGGGTTAAAATTTCTAAGTACAGCACCAATCAGGCCCACCCCACTTGCCCCGCTGCCGGCCGCAAGAAGAGACACCACACAGGAATCTGGTATCATTCTTCACACGGGACATGGCTCTCAGCTGTGCCCACGTCGACGTGCTTTATTACAGATTACATGAGATCTTATACCCTTTGTCCCATCCCCAGTAGGGGGTGATGGGCTCATAACCATATATGGGAAGTCCGGATTTGCGGACTGAGACAGTGAAAATCATATAACAGTCATTATCTTGATACTGGCGCCTCTGGCTTACGTACAGAAAATCACGTATTCAATTAACTCCAGTACAAAGAATCACCCACTCAATTCTAAGAAGTCCGGATTTCGGGCATGAGACAGGACAGTGAAAATTATGTACATGGTTGAACATCTTGATATGGGCTTCTGGGAAAACAGCCAAGTACACGCGGCCTTGTGTCTGGTTCCGTATCTTCTCTGAACTTCTAGAACATCTCTCTCAGCCTTCTAAAGCCTTGGAATATCTGATGTAAGGCGACATATAAGTTTTTTCTCATTTGGAATTGAATAAAACCTGCATATAGGTATAAAGCATAAAAAAAAACATATGGCAATATATATATTAATACCCTCACACCTCCTGTGATACTGAACAGTGCAGTTACCTCCTGTGATAGTGGTTACAGTGCAGTTACCTCCTGTGATAGTGGTTACAGTGCAGTTACCTCCTGTCATACTGATTACAGTGCAGTTACCTACTGTGATAGTGGTTACAGTGCAGTTACCTACTGTGATAGTGGTTACAGTGCAGTTACCTCCTGCCATAGTGGTTACAGTGCAGTTACCTCCTGTGATACTGATTACAGTGCAGTTACCTCCTGTGATAGTGGATACAGTGCAGTTACCTCCTGCGATAGTGATTACGGTGCAGTTACCTCCTGTGATAGTGATTACGGTGCAGTTACCTCCTGTGATAGTGATTACGGTGCAGTTACCTCCTGTGATAGTGATTACGGTGCATTTACCTCCTGTGATACTGATTACAGTGCAGTTACCTCCTGTGATTGTGATTACAGTGCAGTTACCTCCTGTGATTGTGATTACAGTGCAGATACCTCCTGTGATTGTGATTACAGTGCAGATACCTCCTGTGATTGTGATTACAGTGCAGATACCTCCTGTGATAGTGATTACAGTGCAGTTACCTCATACGATAGTGATTACAGTGCAGTTACCTACATTGATAGTGGTTACAGTGCAGTTACCTATATTGATAGTGGTTACAGTGCAGTTACCTCCTGTGATACTGGTTACAGTGCAGTTACCTCCTGTGATACTGGTTACAGTGCAGTTACCTCCTGTGATACTGGTTACAGTGCAGTTACTGCCTGTGATAGTGGTTATAGTGCAGTTACCTCCTGTGATAGTGGTTACAGTGCAGTTACCTCCTGCGATAGTGGTTACAGTGCAGTTACCTACATTGATAGTGGTTACAGTGCAGTTACCTATATTGATAGTGGTTACAGTGCAGTTACCTCCTGTGATATTGATTACAGTGCAGTTACCTCCTGTGATACTGGTTACAGTGCAGTTACCTCCTGTGATAGTGGTTACAGTGCAGTTACCGCCTGTGATAGTGGTTACAGTGCAGTTACCGCCTGTGATAGTGGTTACAGTGCAGTTACCTCCTGTGATAGTGGTTACAGTGCAGTTACCTCCTGTGATAGTGGTTACAGTGCAGTTACCTCCTGTGATAGTGGTTACAGTGCAGTTACCTCCTGTGATAGTGGTTACAGTGCAGTTACCTCCTGTGATAGTGGTTACAGTGCAGTTATCCCCTGTGATAGTGGTTACAGTGCAGTTATCCCCTGTGATAGTGGTTACAGTGCAGTTATCCCCTGTGATAGTGGTTACAGTGCAGTTACCTCCTGTGATAGTGGTTACAGTGCAGTTATCTCCTGTAATAGTGGTACAGTGCAGTTATCTCCTGTGATAGTGGTTACAGTGCAGTAACCTGTTCTCAAACCCTTTATCTCCCGTGTCAGGTGATCGCGTGTTGTAAACTCTCTGCGCCTCTCAGACGTGTTCTCATACTTGTCGTATAATCACAGTCCCAAGTCTCTGAGCCCTTAGTCCTTGTCCCGTGTGCACAGCCGTGTTTTCTTAGAACGGCCTCTCTCCTGTGTGCTGGACGCCAGTCCAGACATTTATCTGGTTGGCTCTCTAACTTTAGACCCCGGTCTTCAGCGCCCTTTGTGTCCTCTGCCCGCCAGGTAGTGGACAGTGCTGCTTGCGTCGCCATCGGGGTCAATGACTGCCACCATATATCATGTAGTCCTCCCTTTACTATTACACTCCTGAGATCTCTTCTTCTGGCACCTGTAGCTGCATTCCTCTAATCTCTGATATATTCAATATGGCTGCCGGCATCTTTTGCGTGATGGGCGGGGCTTTGCACTCGTGACTGATCATTTGTGAAAATGCTTTTATGTGTGATACGATATTGGCGCCGTATTCGCTCTCACGACTGGATTGTGGGAAACACCGGACAAAGCTCCGTCTGCGATGTCGCGTGAGGTCTGAGACTGCGCCCATTGACCTGGAGTCGGGATTTGCTGTTCTGGCCGTGTGATGATGAATCCTGATGAGATCGCTGCTAATTAATGGGGGGGGGGGGGGGGCATTGATTGGGTGAGAAAAGACACAAAACAGTTTATTGATGAGGCCGTCTGTGCCGAGACGGAGCTGAGCCGCTGTGAAGCCTGACCGGCCGCTCCTCACAACCCTCCGCAGTCCTTCTTCCCTGACATGTGCGGCGGGCAGAGCCACTCGGACAGTCTAAACTATCCCCCTCCTCGGAGGGGTGAAGCCGGGACCCCCAGAGGAACGCAGCAAATCGCAGCTGCACTTTTTGCTCTAGAAGATTTATTCTTTAACCCCTTAATGAGCAGCTTCCCAGGATCTCTTCCAGAACGCGCAGCGGTCGTTCTGCTCCTTTAAGGTGATTTTATCTTGATTGTTTAATAATCTGGGTTTTCCATATGTCCAGCGTTGGGCGCTTGTGATGTCTACAGATTGTCGCCGCCTCCGGACCTGCTCTAGACACGCCCCCCGACTGCTGGCCGCCACCACCCTCCATCCCAGCAGTCTATGCAATGCTCTGGGGCTGAAGGAGTTAAAGGGGACATCATATTCTGTATAACCTGCAGTAGCAACACGCCGGATCACTACAGCGGGGATCGCGGAGAACACCGATCCCTGCTGTTAACCCCTTACACACTACAACCAGCTTGCATCACGGGATGTAAAGGGTTTACAGAGGGGGGGCGCTGCCTCTTTGATGTCTTAAGCCTTCCACCATCTCATTGCCGAGGGCTGATGGGATGCAATGCAACCAGGCATCAGATAACGGCGTCCAGGTCTGCCGGTGATCACTGTGCGAAGCGATCATGTATTATCAGCCCGATCACGGCATCACAGGTTCAAGTCCCCACAGGAATATAAAAACATGAGCTGTACGACATCTGGAACACGGTCTGTCCTGCATGGCAAACACCAAAAAATAAAATGCATCCAAAATGCTTTATGTGTTCATTTTACCCCCAAAAAACAATAAAATTGATCAAAAAAGCCATGTACACCCCAAAATTGTGGCAATAAAGACTGCAGTTAGTCGCGCATAACACAAGCTCTCCCTGAGCTCCACCCATGACGAAAAAAAAAAAACTATGGGGCCTGAACACGGCGCTGCAAAAAATAACTATTTTCCAAAAAAAGTTTATATTGTCCAGAAGTAAATATATATATAAATGTAAACAATCGGACGACCGCAGAAAATGTGTCCCGTCATTCAGGGCGCCCTCACACATGAGCGCCACAGGGTGCCGCACTTTTATTTTTGGAGGCAGCACTCTTTCCTCTGAAAGGGTCTTCAGCATTACCCCCTCACTGATGAAATAGAACAGGCAGCGCTCAGCAGTCGCAGTGGTGGAAAGGGCCGTCCACTGCCGCGATCAAGTGAAAAGAATGGGAGACTTTGACAGCGTTAAGCGCAGAGCAGCGCTAAGAAATGGCTGTGTGTACCGAGAAAAGGTTCCTATAACTACTAAAGCTGGGGATCCAAGTAGTGGCCCCAATAGTAATAGTGATCCCACTAGTGGCCCCAATAGTAATAGTGATCCCCTCTGATGGCCCCAATAGTAATAGTGATCCCAGTACTGGCCCCAATAGTAATAGTGATCCCAGTAGTGACCCCAAGAGTAATAGTGATCCCTGTAGTGGCCCCAATAGTAATAGTGATCCCAGTAGTGACCCCAAGAGTAATAGTGATCCCTGTAGTCGCCCCAATAGTAATAGTGATCCCCTTTGATGGCCCCAATAGTAATAGTGATCCCCTTTGATGGCCCCAATAGTAATAGTGATCCCAGTACTGGCCCCAAGAGTAATAGTGATCCCAGTAGTGACCCCAAGAGTAATAGTGATCCCTGTAGTGGCCCCAATAGTAATAGTGATCCCAGTAGTGACCCCAAGAGTAATAGTGATCCCTGTAGTGGCTGCAATAGTAATAGTGATCCCACTAGTGGCACCAATAGTAATAGTGATCCCAGTAGTGGCCCCAATAGTAATAGTGATCTCAGTAGTGGCCCCAATAGTAATAGTGATCTCAGTAGTGGCCCCAATAGTAATAGTGATCTCAGTAGTGGCCCCAATAGTAATAGTGATCCCTGTGGTTGCCCCAATAGTAATAGTGATCCCAGTAGTGGCCCCAATAGTAATAGTGATCCCCTTTAATTTCCCCAATAGTAATAGTGAACCCAGAAGTGGCCCCAATAGTAATGGTGATCCCCTTTAATTTCCCCAATAGTAATAGTGAACCCAGTAGTGGCCCCAATAGTAAAAGCAATCCCATTGGTGGCCACAATAGTAATAGTGATTCCCTTTGATGGCCCCAATAGTAATAGTGATCCCAGTAGTGGCCCCATTAGTAATAGTGATCCCACTAGTGACCCCAATAGTAATAGTGATCCCAGTAGTGGCCCCAATAGTAAAAGCGATCCCTGTTGTAGCCCCAATAGTAATAGTGTTCCCTTTTGATGGCCCCAATAGTAATAATGATCCCAGTAGTGGCCACAATAGTAATAGTGATCCCCTTGATTGCCCTAATAGTAATAGTGATCCCAGTGGTGGCCCCAATAATAATAGTGGTCCCAGTAGTGGCCCCAATAATAATAGTGATCCCACTAGTGGCCCCAATAGTAATAGTGATCCCAGTAGTGGCCCCAATAGTAATAGTGATCCCAGTAGTGGCCCCAATAGTAATAGTGATCCCAGTAGTGGCCCCAATAGTAATAGTGATCCCAGTAGTGGCCCCAATAGTAATAGTGATCCCAGTAGTGGCCCCAATAGTAATAGTGATCCCAGTCTTGGGGCCACTACTGGGATCACTATTAATATTGGGGCCAAGACTGGGATCACTATTACTATTGGGGCCATCAAAGGGGATCATTATTACTATTGCGGCCACTACTTGGATCACTATTACTATTGTGGCCACTAGTGGGATCACTATTATTATTGGGGCCACTACTGGGACCACTATTACTATTAGGGCAATCAAGGGGATCACAATTCCTATTGCGGCCATCAAATGGGATCACTATTACTATTGGGGCCACTACTGGGTTCACTATTACTATTAATCCCAGTAGTGGCCCCAATAGTAATAATGATCCTAGTAGTGACCCCAATTGTTATAGTGATCCCAGTAGTGGCCCCAAGATCTCACCCACAACCCTTATCCCTGCCTACTGGCCTCCACTCCTGGCTAACCCCAGGGGGGCAATTGGGCGGCGATCCCAACTCTCACTATAGACCGAATAAGGGACGCTGGCATACCTGTATGGAAAGGGTAGAATTCTGACAGAAAAGGCAGATGTAAATTACCAACACGAACAATAAGAACTGAGGCAGATGGTAAAACCTGGCCGATACTAGCAAAGTATAGCAGACAAGATGATAGAGGCAGGAGACCAACAGAGGCAGACTAGCTAGCACACTGAGGGAAACCAATAACTGGCAGTGATTGCAAGTCTCTGCCCGATCTTTAAACAAAAGCCTCCCCCCAGGGGCGGAGAGAGGGAGACAGCCAATTTCCAACAGAATATAATAAAAGGGAGCTAGTGCATGGCAGCTGCACTCACAGGTGAGCGTGCGCCACCAGCACCACGCCGCACACGCCGGCCAGGCACCTGCGCCCCCGGCAGTTGGACAACAAGCCAGGGAGACACGTGGGACCCCGTACATCGCTGCCCCGGGAGGACCAGCAACCGCCGCATTGTAACAGCCCTTAATAGTAATCTTTTTTGATGGCCCCAATAGTAATAGTGATCCCCTTTATGGCCCCAATAGTAGAAGTGATCCCCTTGATGGCCCTAATAGTAATAGTGATCCCCTTGATTGCCCTAATAGTAATAGTGATCCCCTTGATGGCCCCAATAGTAATAGTGATCCCCTTGATGGCCCCAGTGTAGTGACCTTGCTTGTGGCCCCAATAGTTATAGTGGCCCCAGTAATGGTCCTTTTGCCAGGCATCCACCACACAAGCCTTTTACTCCATCTGCCCGCAGCTCTGGTCGTGCGGCCATCGTGCTCTGCTCAGGTTGGCTCCTCTGACACCCTCGCCCATCATCTGAACTTTTTACAGACCGGCATCCGCATGCTGGAATGCAGACACTGGGGGGAGAGGTCAGGGGTTACTGACAGAGTACAGCAGTTGGCCGCCCAACTGGAACTGCAGACACAGTGAGGGTGCTGCTTGTGGGAATGCTACCCTGCCGGGTTGCAGCTGGCAAGAGCTTTTTACCGGCCATTAAGATGACCGGTAAAAAAAATCAATATATGCCATGCTGCAACCTGCTGCTCCTCTGGGGCCCTGCAGACTGAGGTGACAGGCTCAGGTAACCTCGCAGTGTGGGCATCCTGCTTCCTTTCCCAATAGCACAACATTTACCCATCACCCCCCATAAGGTGCACCCAAGTAACTTGCTTGTACTTACAGTCCGCTGAGCTCCGGTCACATTAGAGCCTCAAGTCTTACAGTTCTTTGCAGATAACTAGTCAAAAGTCCTAATCATGTGCACGTTAAGCCAATCCAGATCCATCTAGCCATAAGGACCGCCTTACTTCTACCAATGGTTCCTCCTTTAAGGTTGTAGCACAGCGGGGGTTAAAGAGCACTCCAAACCGTCACTTTTCTTTTCTTTTGGTTTATTTACACAGTCTTTAGCAGAAACAAAAATAACTGGATCTCCAGATAAACAGTAAATGATAGCAACACAAAAGTCTCTGCTCAGGTTTAACCCTCCTCAGTCCGGAGGTGACGCAGGTAACTCCTCAGCTGAGGAGACCATACCAGTCCTTAGAGGTGCACAGACCTGTGGATGTCTAGAGCGCAGCTGGTCCTTATGCCTTCACTCTCTCAGGCTCTAGTCCAAGGGCAGGCGTATCCCCAGGGGTCCTGCTGGAAGCTTGCAGTCCACAGCGCCTCTCTGCTCACACAGGAAGTCACAGATTAGCTGCAGCCTGAATCTCCCAGGCACACACACCTCCCTCTACCTTCCACCTGTCTCCTTAAATGGCCTGCTGGACAGGTGGTAAAATCTGGCCTGGAGTGAAAGAGGACCGGACTACCTCACAGAGGCTAATAACCTCTGTGACACATACCTTCCACTCCAGACCATTCCTCTTACCCTGCTACAAGGTATATTGGCTTCTCCATCACAGTTTATAAGGACGCTGGCCAAGGGGGGACATTCCTGCAGCCCCCGGTAGGCAGTTAGCTTCCCAGCCATATATAAAGGTCCACCACTAGCCTCCCCGCTTTCAAAGCATCATCCACGGACCCAAGAATTCATACGTAGACCATTAGTACCATACTGCTAGACAGAGTCCAGAATATCTAGTGCATGCGGCCCGCCTCTTACATCTATTACTTGCGGGTGACCAATATTAGGATTGTGGCCATCTGTAAACCCTACGAAGCAAAGAAATATACGATAATCTACAAGCTTTCCTAAGTGACAATTTAGGAGTATTCGCCACTATATCCTACCGGTGTTCCCCCTCAATTAGTCTGATATCCCTCTCTTTATCAGAGACTGATAGACATAAGGCCTGTGGCGCCCCCTGCTGCTTCTGACATGTCTAGCATTGGGCTCCTTCACTCTGCAGCCTCCTCGCAGTTACAAACCTGGTCAGTGAAGTGTTTGCGCTGACCATTAGTAGAGTTTATCAAAGACCTCTCAGTCTGCAGCTATGGAATCCCTCCAGGCCAGACGCTATCCCAGATTGGCGCAGACTGCGTGCAGCCAGCCATCCCGGCAGCGTCGCTTACCCTCCGCCACATTTTATGGATCACAGTTGGTGCATTGAGAATTTATTGGCCTGCAATGCTTCAAATTATCAACATGGAAATAAGCAGAGATTAACCCTTTATTACCACTCTGACTGGCCAGGCCGTGCCCCTCAATGCTGTGGTTGGCCCACCGTATAATATACACCTGGGTTCGGTAACTCCAGGCCCTCCTAATATTTAGCCCATTGCAGATGCTCCAAATTAAGGAACAAACCTTTAACTGTAAAAACAATCTTTTAGGGATCCATATGGGACTATTATGATGATTTGTAGCATTTGGGGCGTCCGTATCACCGGCAGATCTCCTTGTGGAGGAAGGCATAGCTGTTCGTTCCCCAAGAAGGGAAGAAGGGACACCAAGGCTACTTGTATCCAACGACTGTCCGCCAATGGGAAGAGGCTCAGACTTATCCCAATTGATAGAAAGCTCCGGACTGCGTAATAGTCTGCAGAAGAATCTGCAGCATCGCCCAAATACAGCCACATATCATCTGCATAGAGGGCAAGGTTTCCTCACATCGGAGCCCCACAATACCGGAGTGGGCCCTAGCGCAGGCTGATGGCGGCTCTATGACAACCCAGCCGTGTGCCCCTGCCAAGTGGGAACCCCATTCACCCGCAGTCTGGCCTGTGGCACCTCGTACCAAGATTTGATGGTCGCAATGAAGGAAGGAGCTGCCGGATACCGTAGAAACCACCGTTTTATACTGATGAAGGCCTTGGCCACATCCAAGGAACATCTCACCCTCCCACCTTAAGTGTAGCCTAAGATACGACTATCACATAATAATGGATGCAGATTGAGCCGCCATAAACCTGGGCTGATCCGAGTGAATTAAGAGAGGCGAGAGGCCAGGGCCAGCGACAAACCTTAATGCCATTAATGAAATGGGTTTCTAAGATCCCGGTAACAACAGATCCCTTCCCAGCTCCGTATAACCACCGGCAGTGTTCCCTACCGCAAGCGCCGTCCAATAAACAAGCAGCAATTCATGCAGTAACTCCCCCCAACTGTTTATAGCGCCCGAGCAGGTAGTGACTGGCAAGGGAGCAGAGAATCTGGAAGCTCCATCTCTACTCGGTACTGTAGTGGCCTAGAGTTTGGGGCCCTTTCAGCACTTTGGAGTCAATGTCTTATGTATGTCTTGTGTCACTCTATGTAGTTTGGTATGAGTCAGTAGTTTGTGTATTAACCCATACAAGCATGAAGGGGTTAATGTCTCGTGAGTGTCTGGAAAATGTATCATTTTGTCTGGTCATATTTATTGTGAGACGTGAGTCGGAGTGTGTGCCCACAGCTGGTAGGAGTTGTGGAGAGATGGAGATGGAGGAGAGCGAGAATGGAAAAGAGGTGGGGATGGGGGAAAGGTGTGGATGTAGGAAAGGTGGGGATGTAGGAAAGGTGGGAATGGAGGACAGGTGGGGATGGGGGACAGGTGGGGATGGGGGACAGGTGGGGATTGAAAAGAGGTGGGGATGGGGGAAAGGTGGGGATGGAGGAAAGGTGTGGATGTAGGAAAGGTGGGAATGGAGGACAGGTGGGGATGGGGGACAGGTGGGGATGGAGGAGAGGTGAGGATGGAAAAGAGGTGAGGATGGAAAAGAGGTGAGGATGGAAAAGAGGTGGGGATGGAGGAAAGGTGGGGATGGAGAAAAGGTGGGGATGGAGGAAAGGTGGGGATGGAGGAAAGGTAGGGATGGCGGAAAGGTGGGGATGGCGGAAAGGTGGGGATGGGGGACAGGTGGGGGGGGGAAGGTGGGGATGGAGGAAAGGTGGGGATGGAGGACAGGTGGGGATGGAGCAGAGGTAGGCTGCTCTCCTGGATTACAGCCTTGCCTTGTTCTCTCCTTCAGAAGTTGTCCACTTCGGGGATTGGAATGCAGAATGGACAGGGAGTGCTTGGGAGTGAAGGCGTAAGAATCGCACGCTCCAGTGCAGTGCCGAAATTTATGCGAGAGTAGTGAGCCACTGTCTGAACGCAGCATGGATGTGTCCGTAA
This sequence comes from Eleutherodactylus coqui, assembly GCF_035609145.1. Classification (NCBI taxonomy): domain Eukaryota; kingdom Metazoa; phylum Chordata; class Amphibia; order Anura; family Eleutherodactylidae; genus Eleutherodactylus; species Eleutherodactylus coqui. Next base: position 535,610,258 of record NC_089837.1, on the reverse strand, counting down.
CCCATAGAGTTGGGCCCAGGAGGGAGATCCGAAGATAACTGTGGCTGAGGATTTGTTTTCCTTGGGAAAACCTGAACTGTATGAGAGAAAAGAAAAAAAGGAATTGTGAGGCTGGGTTCACACGGGGCGGAATTCCCACGGAAATCTCATGGAATGACCACGTAAGATTTGTGCCGTGGAGATGCAGCTTCAAAACCCATGCAGCTTCATTGCCTGTGGTCTGCTGCGGCCATCTCTCCCCATAGAGAGGAGAGAGCCAGCAGCGGAAATGGTGATACAATTGACATGCTGATTTAGGAACGTTGGCGTCATGGTGACAACTTAAGGATGACTACCATGTAACTAATGATACTCGATGTGATCTCCCATTGCCAGTAACGCAGTTGGATTCTTATACAGCCCTATATAGGAGATGGTAGCGCCACCTTGGCATATCGCTACCTCATTACCCCGCTGTCTCCTTGGATGGAAACCTGGCTTCTGGACGCTGCAGTACCTTGTTGGCGGTGGCTGAGGTTTAGTCTCCAGACATCTGCAATCAGGATGAAATTCTCCAGAAAAAATCTTCAAAGTATGTAAAATCCCTGATCCCTCGGCAATGAGGACCCCCATTGGAGACTTCAGCCATGTGACCAGGGAGGGAGCCCATCTGAGATTCGGCATCTCCGGCGTACAAGTCTCTCTTCCCCTTCACGCAATAGAACCGATCCTTACAAACGTTCGTATTCTAAGACATTTCCTGACTTGGATCCTCGATGCCTCCGGCGCCCCCTGCAGTTATGTCCATGCAGCGCATCTGGCCCTTGGTTTCAAGCACCTGCGGCATCTCCCCCAACTGTCTACAAGACCGTTTCTTCCTACTAGTCAGCTATAAGTAAACCTCAACGAGAAGCTTTTGTGGCCCCCAGACGACGAGTGCAGGTAACGAGACTCCGGAAGATGGTCACAGCGCTTGTAATTTAGGCAACCAAAACGCATAACACTTTATCTGTGGAGCCGCTGTGATAGGAGAGAACAGCAATATGGAGAACAGTCTGAAAATACCTGAATCAAGTGATCCACGTGAACAACTTTGGGGGACATAAGCTGATTACACACACATACACACATTTTATATATATAAATGTAATTAGTGGGAGAGTCAGCTCAGGTAGAGCGCAGGGTTGCAGTCAGTTAGAGCGCAGGGTTGGAGTGTGAGCGACAGTCAGAGACCACAACAGCAGATAAACTCCATACAGGCTCGCCCTGCGTTTATTAAAAAGCGTAAAATAAACAAAATACAACCTTAACTTCAGGCATAAAACAAAATCCTGCTTCTCTAGCACTCACTATACAGAGACCGTCCCTGACTATACGAACGGCTCACTGCAGCCGCACGAAAACCACACGTTTGCACCAAGTCCAGCTTTTTCCCTGGGTCAGGGATAGAGCATCCCGTGAGACCAGCAGCTTCCAGCGCACCTAGCTGCACCCGGCCTCCTCCCTGTCTGCCTCTTTGCATACTTCATAGGCTGGATTAATTACCCAGACCCTACACCTGGGGAGCTTGCGTCCCCCTAATAAGACCTGGAGTGGAAGGGGTAGAATGGACAGCCCCACAACCAAGCCTGCCATCCATTCCAAAAAAACAGGCGCAACACATTTCATAAAAAGCATCTCCAGCAACTACATACTAGAGATCACATCACATCCCTGGTCTTTCCCCGTGTCCCACGCAGCGAGACACGGACTCCCCTCATACCTACTGGGTATAACATCTGAACCGGGGTGAAATATAGCGACCACCCAGAATTAACCCGTTTAGTGTCTCACATATCCTCCCCCTCTGTTTGAACATGTGGGGGCGGACACCTTTAGCCACTAAACAGTGTGTTCTAGACAACACGTCAGTGTTCCCCTGTAGCTTGCCAGCTGTGTGCTCTCTGGTGAACTTGTAGTTCTGTAAAGTGAGAAACCACCTTGATACCCGTGCGTTTGGCTCCTTAGCCCGGCTCATCCAGGTGAGGGGGGAGTGGTCCATTACTAACCTGAAGTGACGACCTAACAGGCAGTACCTCAGGGACTCAAGAGCCCACCCTTACTGCCAGAAACTCACGTTCCATGATGCTATAGTTTTTCTCTGCAGGTGTAAGCTCGTTGCTCGAGTCAAACTTTCCACGATGCTCGAGAGCTCGTTTCGAGTAACGAACCCCATTGAAGTCAATGGGGGACTTGAGCATTTTTGTATGGGACCGATGCTCTGCATAGGGGATGACTTGTCAAACACCAGAAAACATCCGAAAGTCATGGAAACACCACAGAAACGGAAAGGGAAGGGCAGAGGCAGCATCTCAATCAAGCATCCCAGCGGTAAGAGTGACCCCCCCCCCTAACAATTTTTACTTCGGACAAACCCTCAAGGCATACCTTAGCTAAGCACCACACTACCTGCAACCAAGGACAATCACTGCCTGCGGGACACACCGCTGCCTCTTCTCCTGGGTTACATGCTGCCCCCCCCCCCCCCCCCGCACGAGCCTGCGTCCACAGCGCACACCAAAGTGCCCCTGCGCAGCCTTCAGCTGCCCTCATGCCACACGCTGGCCTCATAGCCACACCAGCCTCATGTCTATTTATAAGTGCGTCTGCCATGAGGAGGAATCGGAGGCACACACTGCAGAGGGTTGGCAGGGCCTGGCAGTGACCCTCTTTGAAAGTTTAGGCGATAACCCACAATGCTGTTGAGAATTGATGATAAATTAACGTACGATCATCATTCCAATCCCATGCCACCTCCGTCGCAAAATTGTCAGGAGCTGCAAATGTGGGCATAAAGGGGACTCAGATGCCAGCACTTCTACACATCTCCACAATGCAGCAATACTCTGTGTGGGAAGCACGTGAGCGGGCCCAGGATCAGGCTCGATCCCAGCCTCCACCTTGTGTGACCCAAGGTGCCGCGAGTTACATAGCAATGGGAAATCCCATGTGTCCCCACACAATTCATTCTGTGTAGGTGTCAGATAGCTCAACATCAAGTCTTTGAGTTCCTTTGGCTCGCCTATGCTGTGAGTGCACAAAGATGGTATTACACAGGAAGAAATCAGAGCACCCAAACATGGCAGAGTTTCACCCCGCCAAGGACCTCGGCCCACATTTCTACCCTAGTCAGTCAGTGTATTTGTGCCAGACAGGTAAAGCAACACAATGGGAAGTCTTTGTGCACTCACAGCATAGACTAGCCCAAGAAACTCAAGCATAGTATTACACATGAGGAAATCAGAGTGCCCAAACACGGCAGAGTTTCACCCTGCGAAGGGCCTCTGCCTACTTTTCTGCCCTAGTCAGTCAGTCGGTTTGTGTCAGACAAGTAAAACACCGCAATGGGAAGTCTTTGTGCACCCACAGCCTAGTCGAGTCCCAGGAACTTAAAGATGGTATTACGCATAAAGAAATCACAGCGCCCCAACATGGCAAAGTTTCACCCCGCCAAGGACCTTGGCCCGCGCCCTCAGCAATCGTGGGCATAAAGCGGACTTCCATGCTAGTGCAGCTGTGAATGTCTCATTTAATTATTTGCAGTTGCTTTCAACGCTCCAAAGACTAGATTAACCAGGAAGAAGTTCCACAGGCTCAACCTGGTGCAGTTGCATTTCCCCCAGGACATAGGCCTCAGCCATCGCGGGCATGAAGCGGACTCCGATGCTAGTACACCTGTGAAGGTCTCATTAATGCAGTAACGCTCCTCTTCTTTGGCCCAAACCAGTGTCTCAGATAACTGTGGTAACACTAGAGAAAAATACATGATGCCCAGTGCTGATCCCCTGGCCCCAAGCAGGAGGAGGAGGTGGCCTTACAAGGCCAAGAAACCATGATCAGTAGCCTGTGTGGGAAGTATGTGAGCGGGCCCAGGGTCAGGCTCGGTCCCAGCAAACACCTTGTGTGACCCAAGGTGCTGCGAGTCACATAGCAATGGGGACTCCATGTGCCCACACACTATTCATTTTGTGTAGGTGTCGGATAGCTCAATCGACAACGCAAGGGGAAAGCCATCTGCACTCTGCACCCTACCCAAGTCAGTCAGTGTCTTTGTGCCAGACAGGTAAAACACCGCTATCGGAAGTCTTTGTGCACCCACAGCATAGGCGAGCCAAAGGAACCCAAAGACAGTAATAAACGTGAAGAAATGACAGTGCCCAAGCATGGCAGACTTTCACTGCACCCAGGACATAGTCCTCTGCACAAACCCTCAGCAATCGTGGGCAAAGAGCAGACTCCGATGCTAGTACAGCAGGGAACATCTCATTAAGGCAGTAATGCTCCTCTTCTTTGGCCCAAACCAGTGTCTCAGATAACTGTGGTAACACGGAAGAAAATACATGATGTCCAGTGCTGATCCCCTGACCCCAAGCAGGAGGAGGAGGTGGCCTTACAAGGCCAAGAAACCATGACCAGGACCCGCTATAGTCTGTGTGGGAAGCACGTTAGCGGGCCCAGGGTCAGGTTCGGTCCCAGCCTCCACCTTGTGTGACCCAAGGTGCCCTGAGTTGAATAGCATTGGGAAATCCATGTGTCCCAACACAGATAGCTCAACACTGCAAGGGGAAGTCTTTGGGTTCATTGGGCTCGCCTATGCTGTCAGTGCACAAAGATGGTATTACACAGGAAGAAATCAGAGTGCCCAACCATGGGAGAGTTTCACCCTACCAAGGACCTCGGCCTCGGCCCACATTTCTGCCCTAGTCAGTCAGTGTATTTGTGCCAGATAGGTAAAACACTGCGATGGGAAGACTTAGTGCACCCATAGTATAGACAGACCCCAGTAACATTTCTGTAGCACAAGTATAGGCAGACCCCTGTAACATTTCTGTAGCAAGAGTATAGGGAGACCCCTGTAACATTTCTGTAGCACAAGTATAGGCGGACCCCTGTAACATTTCTGTAGCACAAGTATAGGCAGACCCCTGTAACATTTCTGTAGCAAGAGTATAGGGAGACCCCTGTAACATTTCTGTAGCAAGAGTATAGGCAGACCCCTGTAACATTTCTGTAGCAAGAGTATAGGCAGACCCCTGTAACATTTCTGTAGCACAAGTATAGGCAGACCCCTGCAACATTTCTGTAGCAAGAGTATAGGCAGACCCCTGTAACATTTCTGTAGCAAGAGTATAGGCAGACCCCTGCAACATTTCTGTAGCAAGAGTATAGGCAGACCCCTGTAACATTTATGTAGCAGAAGTATAGGCAGACCCCAGTAACATTTCTGTAGCACAAGTATAGGCAGACCCCTGTAACATTTCTGTAGCAAAGGTATAGGCAGACCCCTGTAACATTTCTGTAGCAAGAGTATAGGCAGACCCCTGTAACATTTCTTTAGCAAGAGTATAGGCAGACCCCAGTAACAGTTCTGTAGCACAAGTATAGGCAGACCCCTGTAACATTTCTGTAGCAAAGGTATAGGCAGACCCCTGTAACTTTTCTGTAGTAACATTTCTGTGGCAGAAGTATACTCAGACCTCAGTAGCATTTCTGAGCAAAGGTATAGACAGACCCCAGTAACATTTATGTAGTAAAAGTATAGGCAGACCGCAGTAGAATTTCTGTAGTAACAGTATAGGCAGACCCCTGTAACATTTCTGTAGTAAACGTATAGACAGACCCCAGTAACATTTCTGTAGTAAAAGTATAGGCAGACCCCTGTAACATTTCTGTAGTACAAGTATAGGCAGACCCCAGTAACATTTCTGTAGCAAGAGTATAGGCAGACCCCAGTAACATTTCTGTAGCACAAGTATAGGCAGACCCCTGTAACATTTCTGTAGCAGAAGTATAGGCGGACCCCTGTAACATTTCTGTAGCAAGAGTATAGGCAGACCCCTGTAACATTTCTGTAGTACAAGTATAGGCAGACCCCTGTAACATTTCTGTAGCAAGAGTATAGGCAGACCCCAGTAACATTTCTGTAGCACAAGTATAGGCAGACCCCTGTAACATTTCTGTAGCAGAAGTATAGGCGGACCCCTGTAACATTTCTGTAGCTGAAGTTTAGGCAGACCCCAGTAACATTTATGTAGCAGAAGTATAGGCAGACCCCTGTAACATTTCTGTAGCAAGAGTATAGGCAGACCCCTGTAACATTTATGTAGCAAGAGTATAGGCAGACCCCAGTAACATTTCTGTAGCACAAGTATAGGCAGACCCCTGTAACATTTCTGTAGCAGAAGTATAGGCGGACCCCTGTAACATTTCTGTAGCTGAAGTTTAGGCAGACCCCAGTAACATTTATGTAGCAGAAGTATAGGCAGACCCCTGTAACATTTCTGTAGCAAGAGTATAGGCAGACCCCTGTAACATTTCTGTAGCAAGAGTATAGGCAGACCCCTGTAACATTTCTGTAGCAAAGGTATAGGCAGACCCCTGTAACATTTCTGAGCAAAGGTATAGACAGACCCCAGTAACATTTATGTAGTAAAAGTATAGGCAGACCGCAGTAGCATTTCTGTAGTAACAGTATAGGCAGACCCCTGTAACATTTCTGTAGCAGCAGTATAGGCAGACTCCTGTAACATTTCTGTAGTAACAGTATAGACAGACCCCTGTAACATTTCTGTAGCAGAAGTATAGCCAGACCCCAGTAACATTTCTGTAGCAGAAGTATAGGCAGACTCCTGTAACATTTCTGTAGCAGCAGTATATGCAGACCCCTGTAACATTTCTGTAGTAAAAGTATAGATAGAGCCCAGTAACATTTATGCAGCAGAAGTATAGACAGACCCATGTAACATTTCTGTAGCTGAAGTTTAGGCAGACCCCAGTAACATTTATGTAGCAGAAGTATAGGCAGACCCCTGTAACATTTCTGTAGCAGAAGTATAGGAAGACCCCTGTAACATTTCTGTAGCAAAGGTATAGGCAGACCCCAGTAACATTTATGTTGTAAAAGTATAGGCAGACCCCTGTAACTTTTATGTTGTAAAAGTATAGGCAGACCCCTGTAACATTTATGTTGTAAAAGTATAGGCAGACCCCTGTAACATTTCTGTACTAGAAGTATAGGCTGACCCCAGTAACATTTCTGTAGCAGAAGTATAGGCAGACCCTTGTGACTCTTTTGTAGAAGAAGTAAACTGAGACCCGAGTAGCATTTCTGTAGTAGAAGTATAGTCAGACCCCAGTAACATTTCTGTAGCAGCGGTATAGGCAGACCCCTGTAACATTTCTGTAGCAGCAGTATAGGCAGACCCCAGTAACATTTCTGTAGCAGCAGTATAGGCAGACTCCTGTAACATTTCTGTAGTAACAGTATAGACAGACCCCTGTAACATTTCTGTAGCAGAAGTATAGCCAGACCCCAGTAACATTTCTGTAGCAGAAGTATAGGCAGACTCCTGTAACATTTCTGTAGCAGCAGTATATGCAGACCCCTGTAACATTTCTGTAGTAAAAGTATAGATAGAGCCCAGTAACATTTATGCAGCAGAAGTATAGACAGACCCATGTAACATTTCTGTAGCTGAAGTTTAGGCAGACCCCAGTAACATTTATGTAGCAGAAGTATAGGCAGACCCCTGTAACATTTCTGTAGCAGAAGTATAGGAAGACCCCTGTAACATTTCTGTAGCAAAGGTATAGGCAGACCCCAGTAACATTTATGTTGTAAAAGTATAGGCAGACCCCTGTAACTTTTATGTTGTAAAAGTATAGGCAGACCCCTGTAACATTTATGTTGTAAAAGTATAGGCAGACCCCTGTAACATTTCTGTACTAGAAGTATAGGCTGACCCCAGTAACATTTCTGTAGCAGAAGTATAGGCAGACCCTTGTGACTCTTTTGTAGAAGAAGTAAACTGAGACCCGAGTAGCATTTCTGTAGTAGAAGTATAGTCAGACCCCAGTAACATTTCTGTAGCAGCAGTATAGGCAGACCCCTGTAACATTTCTGTAGCAGCAGTATAGGCAGACCCCAGTAACATTTCTGTAGCAGCAGTATAGGCAGACCCCTGTAACATTTCTGTAGCAGCAGTATAGGCAGACCCCTGTAACATTTCTGTAGCAGAAGTATAGGCGAATCCCTGTAACATTTCTGTAGTAAGAGTATAGGCGAACCCCTGAAACATTGGTGTGCCATTATTGTAGGCGAAGTCCGGAAAAATTAGTTAGATACAGTATAGGCGAGGACCAGAAAAATTAGTGTACCTCTGAAAAATGTATCAACCGACAGGGCAGGTGAAACCCAGAAATATTTTTTCAAGATACAGCTCACTGTTGCTTAATTTGCAACAGAGCCTGGAGGCAGCCAAGTGAAAAAAATTGGTTTCTGGTAAAGTATCAACAGTTTTGAAACTTTGAAAAATTGTAAAAACCTTTTAAACAGAGCCTTTTGGGCTGCAGAAAAATTGGCAGTTCAGAGTGATGACATGTTGTTTCAGGAAGAGGAGTAGGAGGAGGAGGATTAATATCCGAGAGTGATTAACAAAGCTAATTCCCCCTTTTTTCCGGTGATAGAGAATGCTTATTTATCCGGTTGCAGCAAAAATAATCTTTAGGTACCGCTGCTTTCCGAGGGGGAAAAGAGAAATCTGGGGAAATCCAGGCTTTGTTCATCCTTATGAGTGTAAGCATGTCGGCATTGGCAGTTGACAGGCGGGTACGCTTATCCATTATGATTCCCCCAGCTGCACTAAACACCCTCTCTGACAAGATGCTAGCGGCAGGGCAAGCCAGCACCTTCAGGGTGTACAGCGCAAATTTGTGCCACGTGTCCAGCTTTGACACCCAATAGTTGTATGGAGTAGAGGCATCACGTAGGACAGTGGTACGATCGGCTACATACTCCCTCACCATCTTTTTACAGTGCTCCCTCCGACTTAGCCTTGACTGGGGAGTGGTGACACAGTCTTGCTGGGGAGCCATAAAGCTGGCAAAGGCCTTGGAGAGTGTTCCCCTGCCTGCGCTGTACATGCTGCCTGATCTCGTGCCTCCCCTGCTACTTGGCCCTCGGAACTGCGCCTTCTGCCTCTAGCGCTGTCAGATGGGAAGATTAGCATCACTTTTTCCACCAGGGCCTTGTGGTATTGCATCACTCTCGTACCCCTTTCCTCTTCGGGAATGACAGTGGAAGGGTTCTTCTTGTACCGTGGGTCGAAAAGGTTGGACACGCAGTAATCCATGTTGGCCAGAATGTGTCTAATGCGAGGGTCACGAGAAAGGCCGCCTAACATGAAGTCAGCCATGTGTGCCAGGGTGCCAGTACACAAGACATGACTGTCCTCACTAGGAAGATGACTTTCAGGATCCTCCTCCTCCTCCTTCACAGCCCATACACGCTGAACAGATGAGAGGCAAGCAGCATGGGTACCCTCTGCACTGTGCCCAACTGTCTGTTCCCCCTCCTCCTGCTCCTCCCCCTACTCCTCCAAAACGCGCTGAGATATAGACATGAGGGTGGTCTGGCTATCAAGCAACATACTGTCATCCCCCGTTTCCTGTTCAAACCGAAAAGCGTCGGCCTTTATGCCTTGCAGGGAACTTCTCAGCAGTCATAGCTGCGGGATGGTAACGCTAATGATTGCAGCATCGCCGTTCACCATCTGGGTAGAGTCCTCAAAGTTTCCGAGGACCTGGCAGATGTCTTCCATCCAGGCCCACTCCTCGGTAAAGAATTGGGGAGGGTGACTACCACTACGCCGCCCATGTTGGAGTTGGTATTCCACTATTGCTCTACACTGCTCATAGAGCCTGGCCAACATGTGGAGCGTAGAATTCCACCGTGTGGGCACGTCGCACAGCAGTCAGTGCTCTGGCAGATTAAACCGATGTTGCAGAGTCCTCAATGTTGCAGCGTCCGTGGTGGACTTGCGGAAATGTGCGCACACGCGGTGCACCTTGCCGAGCAGGTCAAACAAGTGAGGGTAGTTTTTAAGAAACCGCTGAACCACCATATTGAAGACGTGGGCCAGGCGTGGCACGTGTGTGAGGCTGCCGAGCTGTAGAACCACCACCAGGTTACAGCCGTTGTCACACACGACCATGCCCGGTTGGAGACTCAGCCGGGAAAGCCAGAGGTCGGTCTGCTCAGTCAGACCCTGCAACAGCTCAGGGGCCCTGTGCCTCTTGTCACCTAGGCTGAGTAGTTTCAGCATGGCCTGCTGATACTTGCCCACTGCTGTGCTGCCACACCGACTCCTGGGGACATGCTGCTCACACTTCTTAATTCAGCGGTAGAGGTTGCGTAGGGGGAGGAGGAGGGGGAGGGTTTAGAGGAGATGGCATAGACTGCCGCAGATAGCACCGAGGTAGGACCCGCTATTTTGGGTGTGGCTAGGACGTGAGTGGTCCCAGGCTCTGACTCGGTCCCAGCCTCCACCAAATTCACTCAATGTGCCATCAGGGAGATATAGTGGCCCTGCCTGCCAGTACTTGTCCACGTGTCCGTGGTTAAGTGGACCTTCCCAGTAATCGCGTTGGGGAGGGCACTTTAATGTTGCGGGAGACGTGCTGGTGTATGGCTGGAACGGCACACCGGGAAAAGTAGTGGCAACTGGGAACCGAGTAGCCCGGGGACGCCGCCGCCATCATGTTTTTGAAACACTCCGTTTTCACAAGCCTATATGGCAGCATCTCCAGGCTGATTAATTTGGCAATGTGCACGTTTAAAGCTTGTGCGTGCGGGTGCGTGGCGGCGTATTTGCCCTTTCGCTCCAACGCTTGTGCTAGCGACAGTTGAACGCTGCACTGACAGACATTGCTGGATGGAGTGGAGGACCGTGGAGGTAAGGGTGTGGGTGCAGGCCGGAAGGCACTCGTGCCTGTGTCCTGAGAGGGGTATTGGATCTGAGTGGCAGGTTGGGGCAAAGGGGAAGAGGCAGTAGTGCGACTCGGAGGTGGTGAACGGCCTTCATCCCACCTTGTGGGGTGCCTGGCCGTCATATGCCTGCGCATGCTGGTAGTGGTGAGGCTGGTAGTGGTGGCTCCCCGGCTGATCTTGGCGCGGCACAGGTTGCACAGCACTGTTCGTCGGTCGTCCGCACTCTCACTGAAAAACATCCACACCTTTGAACACCTAGCCCTCTGCACGGTGGCTTGGCGCGAGGGTGTGCTTTGGGAAACAGTTGGGGGATTCTTTGCTCTGGCCCTGCCTCTACCCCTGGTCACCCCACTGCCTCTTCCAACCTGTCCTGCTGCTGCACTTGCCTCCCCCTCTGAAGCCCTGTCCTCAGTAGGCTTATCAAACCAGGTGGGGTCAGTCACCTCATCATCCAGCGGCTCTTCCTCCGAATCCTCTGTGCGCTCCTCCCTCAGACTTACTGCCCTTACTACTACCTCACTGACCGACAACTGTGTCTCATCATCATCGTCCTCCTCACCCACTGAAAGCTCTTGAGACAGTTGCTGGAAGTCCCCAGTCTCCTCACCCGGATATCGGGAACTTTCCAAAGGTTGGGCATCGGTCACGACAAACTCCTCAGGTGAGAGAGGAACCATTTTTTCCCACTCATGGCAGGGACCCGAGAACAGTTCCTGGGAGTCTGCCTGCTCAGAATATGTCATTTTCATGGAGTGAGGAGGCTGGGAGGAAGGAGGAGCAGCCAGAGGATTCAGAGTTGCAGCAGTGGACGGCGTAGAAGACTGGGTGGTCGATACATTGCTGGACGCGATATCCGCAATACACGACAGGACCTGCTCGCACTGCTCTGTTTGTAATAAAGGTCCAGCACGTGGACCCGTAAATTGTGATAAGAAGCTGGGGAGCCCAGAATCTTGCCTCTCTCCTAATCCCGCAGCAGCCGGCTGTGATTCACCTGGACCAGGAACTCAGCCTGTGCCCACACCCTCACTTGGACGTCCGCGTCCTCGACCCTTACCCCTACTCCTCATCATGGTGGCTTAAGAATAGAGCAGGGCCAAATAAATTCCCCCACTGTACAGCACTGACAACTGTGGCTTAATTCACCGCACACAGAGACTTGTAGATAGCGGAGGCTCTATGCTGTGACCCGCTGTCTTGCGCTGATACCTAGGGGTAATTTACCGATCGCAGAGACTTGTAGATAATAGAGGCTGTGTGGAGTGGGAGAAGACTCTAAAGCCAGTGGATAGTGCTGGTAACTGCGGCGATCTCAACCCCACCAAGGAAAGGGTATTGTGGGACGCTCTGCACAGCGGCTGAGCTGAAATACTTTGCAGTGGCCCCGGTAATATTACAGTACTGTTTAGCGGTGAGACCGCTGTCTAATGCACTGCAGAGACAGAGCGGCATTAATACGTTAGGTCGCAGCTGCAGGTTAGGAATTATTTGCGTCCACTTTCACGCTGAGAGCGGTATTGTAACGCAAACTCCAGGCAGAAAAAAATGTTACGGAAGGCTGCAAACAGGCCTAGCTGCATAATACTATAATGGATGCACTACAACTCGCAGCAGCCACCCAGTAAAATGCACACGGTCAGAGGTAGCCCTAAGAAGGACCGTTGGGGTTCTTGAAGACAGGATCCTACTCTAACACTTTCCCTATATCAGCAGCAGCACTGTCCCTATACTCTGTATAATAGACTGCAGACTGAGAACTCTATAGCTGTAATGGCCTGCACAGCCCGAGATGGAAAAAAAAAGTGCACTACTGCTCCCAGCCAGCCACAACAGTAATGCACACGGTCACATGTGGCCGTAAGAAGGACCGTTGGGGTTCTTCTACACAGGATCCTACACTAACACTTGACCTATAGCAGCAGCACTCTCCCTGATCTCTTCCAGTGTGTGTCTGAGGCGAGCCGCAGGCGGGACCACTTTAAGTACTCGGCGGTCACTCACTGCAGGGGGGTGGGATAGGGCTGGCACGTCTCAGAAGGAAGTGGTAATGCCTTCCCTGCATGTCTATTGGCCAGAAAATGGCGCTAAACATGCAGGGAAGGAAATGGAATTGATTCGAGTACCGCGTGGTGTTCGTCTCGAGTAACGAGCATCTCGAGTACCCTAATACTCTAACGAGCATCAAGCTCGGACAAGTGTGCTCGCTTATCTCTAATAGGAACCATACACTGCGCCCCTCACGGACACAAAACTACCTCCCCGTCCAAGACTGACGACGGTTCTCCACCATACGGGGTCTCCTGTAAAAGTTAACATTTTTTGACGGAGCCCCAAACCGAACGCTCTGCCATCTTCTAGTAGATTAGAGCTAGCGACATACAGCGCTCTACAGATACAGCGTGGGCACGGCTCCCAGAGAAAGACCCCAAACACAGACACAGTTCTAGATCCTGACAGAACAGGACAGGTGAGAACATTTAGGAAAATGCTGTCACTCATCTTGTTAGCGGCGGCAGTGCAGCGTTCGAGGAGCGGACAGTAAGGTAGAGTCTGGGCCTTGTCATGGGCATCTACCATCTCCCACCCTGAGGTTAGCACAGGACCTGTCCAAGTAACTGAGGGAAGGCCTGAAAAAGGCGTTGGGTTGTCACGGGTGACGCCACTGTTCCTTCCTCCATAGTGAATCAGGAGGTTGAAAGAAGTTAGTTGTATCCTGTTTTGTATGGCACAAAGTAAAAAAAAGACAAGGAAGTTTTTCACAAAGATACCAGCTTTTTTTGCTGTGGATTTCTTATGTCTAAAGTGCTTCCGGGACTGGGCGGTGTGGCTGGAGCGGTGGATAACCATGTCGACTTAGTGCCGAGTGCGGGAGAAGAAAGTAAGGTGAGCTGAACTCCTTTGTTTTTCATATACTTACGGTTTTAAGAACTGGTCCACACTCAGAGTAGTTGGAACTAGCAAAGCTGGGAATGGTCGGCAGTGCCGCTTTACTTGAGAAAAACGTATTTACAGTCCAACATGATACAAATGACGCCAGCAGGACAATTAGTGCAGAAATCACAAAGTGGTGCGACAGGGAGGAAATCACGGGTTCACCGAGAAATCTACAGTCCCAGTTATCTGTAGGGCTGCGTGCCCGGCACAAACACCCCTTCTACTGTCCAGCTCTCTACCGGCCGGCACTCATGTTGGCATACATGGTACTGGTGCATCTTGTCTCCAGAAGAACTAGGGGTGGAAACCTGGGTTGTTCTGTGTGAATTACAGGGGAGGGGTAGGTGACAGGCACAATGTAGGATTGTCTGATGGACACAAAACTAGATCACACCTGGCATCTCAGCATCTGTACCCACGGTGAGTGTTCCCCATGGTGAGCTGCCATCTCCACTCCCTGCTCCGCTGTCACTTTAGGCGCCGGTCTCCCATAATCTCCCCTTCCGGCAGTTTTTTTTTACTTCCAGTCTCCCTTCTGTCCTTTCAGCACCGGCACTGTTCGTGTGTCCCCCTGACCTCCCATGGGCTCTAGAATCTGTCTTCCCATCCGCTTCCGGCATTCAAGCTGGCCGCGCTCTAACATGCTTGCATGCATGGAGCCGCTGGCGTTTAAGCAGGCACCGCTGTAAAATGGCTGTACGTAAGCGGTAGATGAGCTCCGCTCCCGTACCCCGCTGTCACTGCTCCCGGAGGCCTCACATCAGTGCAGGTATCTGTCATCCCCTCCGGCAGCACAGCCTATGCTGCCCCGCTGTCTCTCCCTGAAACTCGCTGTGCGCTCCAGCCGAACAGCAGCTTTGAGTCCTTGGCAGAGGCTGACAGCACTATGAACGAGGGGGTGTGTTACCATGCAGGGCGGCGCAGGGTCCCGCGGTCAGCTCGCGCCACTCCGGCGTTGGCTCCGGCGTCCAGGAGCTCTGTCGTCGGGGCTCTCCCGGCGACGGTGTGCGGCGGCGTGGGCGTGTCCGCCCGTAGGGTGCCGCCCGCACTCCTCCACCTCTCTTGTGCAGTAGTGGGGAGTTGGCTCCTCCCACTCTCTGCCCCTGGGCAGAGTCTTGTAGTTATAAGGCTGGCAGTGACCTGAGCTCACTGCCAGTTATTGGTTCTGTCAGCCTCTAGTCAGTTCTGTCTGCAGCTAGTCTAGTCAGTTCCCTAGTTTGCTCGTCAGCTTCTTTTCCAGCTTGCCTGTTGCGCACTATTTTCTGTTGGTCATTTCCATCTGCATTTTCTGTCGGCACTCTGTCCCCCGTCAGTTAGATTCTTCCATGCAGTCGCCAGGTCCCTAGCCAGGGTAGGGTCCGCCGTCCAGTTGTCTGCCTGGGGTTAGCCAGGGTCGAGGCAAGTAGGCAGGGACAGTGGGGTGCGGTAAGTTCAGGGCACCCCACCTGGCGCTCGGGGGGTCAGAGTGCCATAACATAATAACTGGCCCTTAAAACTGTTTTCCATGGAGGCGATCAGCTCCCTCGCGAACCAGCTGCAAGCCCTGGTGCCGGTGATCCAGGATTTATCCACTCGCATGGCCGCCCAGGAGCAGCGGGGGTTGTCGCAGGGGGCCGGACGCCTCAACCAGTCCCGAACCCAAGTGCCCTCTTCCCGAGGTGTTTGCTGGGGAGAGGAACAATTTTTTTGTTTTCCAACAGGCGTGTCGCCTGTTTTTTCGGATTCGTCCCCTTTCTTCCGGGTCGGAGGCTCAGAGGGTCGGGCTGATAATGTCCCTGCTGCGGGGCTTTTTCCATTCCCGAGGGTTCCCCCTGCCTGCAGTCGGTGGACTCCTTTTTTCAGGAACTCGGGGGTATCTTCGATGAACCGGACCGAGGTGGGTTGGCGGTTTCGCGGTTGCTTGCGTTGCATCAGGGGTCGCTGTGTGTGGAGGATTATTGCTCCAACTTCAGACGCTATGCGGGTGACACTGCATGGAACGATAGCGCTCTGAAAGACGTTTTTCTGCAGGGCTTCTCGGATGTGGTTAAAGACCTGTTGATTTCCCATCCCGTTCCCGGGTCCTTAAAGGAGGCTATGGAGCTGGCGGTGAAGGCAGATAGGAGGCTCAGGTCTAGGAAGCAAGATAGACAGGCCTGTAGAGTCAGGGAGGTCGTCTGTCCTGTTCCCTCCTCTTCCGTACCAGTCTCTGCTCCTGAGCCTATGGAGGTGGACCCGCTGGACCCCAAGGAGTGACGCCGGATTCGTTTGTTACATCATCTCTGCCTCTACTGCGGGAAAGCTGGACATCGGGCGATAACCTGCCCCCTGAGGCTTCAGCGCTCGCAGCCTAGACCGGCGGAAAACTCTGAGTCCTAGGCGATTGTAGGGAGGATCGTCTAGGTCTCCAGGTACTTCCTAAACTTCTGGTACCTTGTCAGGTTAGATTCCGGAATTTTTCCCGCCCAGGGCAGGCGTTTATTGATTCCGGAGCAGCCGCTAATCTGATAAGCCTGTGTTTCGTTAGACCCCTGATGGCTGAATTGGTGGCGCTGAAGACGCCAATTCATTTTAATGGTATTGATGCTACCCCTCTCGCTACGGGCTTGGTACGATGGAGGACCCCAGTGTTACAGTTCACGGTGTGGATTCTCCACTCGGAGGAACTATCATTCCTGGTGATGGAGAAAATGTGGACATGGTGCTAGGGATGCCGTGGTTGGCGTTGCACAACCCCCAATTCAATTGGACCACCCGGGAACTGACTCATTGGGGACTGTCCTGCCATAGCCATCTTGCTCCCCTTCTGCTCTGCTCAGTAGACACCGCACTCATTCCGGAATACCTGTCTGACTTCCGGGATGTGTTTTCTAAAAGCCTGTCAGAGACCCTGCCTCCTCACAGAGAGTGGGATTGTGGGATAGACCTTATTCCAGATAAGCCCATCCCTAAGGGAGCCATTTTTAACTTATCCAGGCGGGAGCACAAAGCTCTCAAGGTCTATATTACGGAGTCCCTGGCCAAACATCATATTAGACCATCCCGTTCCCCTGCCGGGGCAGGTCTCTTCTTTGTCGAGAGGAAGGATGGGACATTGAGGCCTTGTGTAGATTATCGGGCCTTGAATCAGATCACAGTCAAGAACCAGTGCTCTCTGCCTCTGATTCCTGACCTCCTCAATCAGGTGGTGGGAGCCCACTGGTTTTCTAAACTAGATTTAAGAGGGGCTTATAATTTGATCCGTATCCGCGAGGGGGATGCATAGAAGATGGCTTTCAATACCCCGTTGGGACACTTTGAATGTCTTGTGATGCCATTTGGCCTTTGTAATGCCCCTGCTGTCTTCCAGGGGTTTATAAATGCGGTCTTTCACGACGTCCTGGGGTGTTTTTAGTCATCTAACTCAACGACATCCTGGTATATTCTCCTGGGACTCTCATGTGCAGCACCTTAGGTTGGTACTAACCCGGTTACGTGAGTACCAGTTGTTTGTCAAATTGGAGAAATGTCTGTTTGGCACTCAACAAGTGTCCTTTCTGGGTACGTAATTTCTCCGACTTCCATGCAAATGGAGTCGGATAAGGTGGCAGCTATCTCCCAGTGGGTCTGACCAGGTAATCTGAAAGCACTCCAACGGTTCTTAGGTTTTGCGAATTTCTATCGCAAGTTCATTAGAAACTACTCAGTCATCGCTCAACCATTGACCGACCTTACCAGGAAGGGGGCTGACTTGGTAAGATGGCCACCTGAGGCCCTGGAGGCGTTCGATCGTCTCAAAAGGGCGTTTTCGGCCACCCCGGTGCTCGTCCAACCTGACCCACAACGCCCCTTCTTCGTGGAGGTTGATGCATCTGAGGTGGGGGCGGGCTTTGTGTTGTCTCAGGTGGTTAGTGGGAGGGCAGGCTACAGTCCATGTGCATTCTTCTCACGAAAGTTCAGTTCAGCGGAGAGTAATTACGATGTAGGCAATCGAGAGCTATTGGCAATCAAGTGGTCCTTAGAAGAGTGGCGTCACCATCTTGAGGGCGCTAGACATCCCGTCATGGTGTACACTGATCATAAGAACCTAGTATATCTTGCCAACGCTAAGCGACTCACCGCACGTCAGGCCAGGTGGGCATTGTTCTTTTCTAGATTTAACCTCGTAGTGACGTATCTCCTGGGGGCTAAGAATGTCAAGGCTGATGCTCTCTCGCAGAGTTTTGGGTTGCCAGAATGTGAGTCGCTGCCTCCCGAAAATATCCTGGAACCTGGGGTTGTGGTTGCGGCTGTGGACTCTGGCCTCATTCACCGCCTTCAGAGTGCTCAGCAGGATGCTCCACCAGGGGTTCCCGAGGCAGATGGTTTGTGCCAGAATCATTACGTCTCACAGTTATTGAAGAGTCACACTCGTCAGTTTTCGCGGGTCATCCGGGAGTGCAAGTAACTTTGGATCTCTGCTCCAGGCTCTACTGGTGGCCTGGCATGTCTCGTCAGATACGGGACTTTGTAAGGGGGTGCTCTATTTGCGCTCACGGCAAGAATCGCCAACGGCGTCCAGAGGGCCCCCTGAGACCGTTGCCTGTGCCGTCGCACACCTGGTCGCACCTTTCGGTAGATTTTGTTACTGACTTGCCAGAGTCACAAGGGTTCACTACCATTCTGGTGGTGGTGGACCGTTTCTCTAAGATGACCCATTTTGTGGCGTTAGAGAAACTTCCTTCGGCGATTGAATTTGCCCAGGTCTTCGTTAAAGAAATTGTTCGTCTCCATGGAGTCCCTGAGAACATTGTTTCCGATCGGGGGGTTCAGTTCGTGGCGCAGTTTTGGCGGGCCTTCTGCAGAAATCTTGGGACTTTGCTTTCATTCTCTTCAGCATTCCACCCGCAGACTAATGGTCAAACTGAGCGGAAGAACCAGGATTTGGTGCAATATTTAAGGCTGTTTGCTAGCGAGAAGGCTCATCGGTGGGTTGAATTTCTGCCATTGGCTGAGTTTGCGCTGAACAACCGTACCAGTTCTTCCACTGGGGTTTCTCCGTTTTTGTGCGTTTATGGCCAGCATCCCCGTTTCCTGACTTCTCTTCCTACCCCATCTGCCTGTCCTGCAGCTGATGTCGCCACTAATGTGGTGCAGGGGGTATGGAAGGGAGTACAAAAGAATCTGGAGGTAGTGGGGTCTTGCATGCAGCTGCGCAGTGGGAGAAGCCTCTCAGTTTCTGAACCTTACAGGGTGGGTCAGAAGGTGTACCTGTCATCCAGGAACCTAAGATTGAAGGTCCCGTCCTTAAAGCTCGCGCCGCGCTTTGTAGGCCCTTTTACCATCACGCGTGTTATTAACCCGCTCGCTTACGAACTTGAGTTACCAGCCACATGGAAAGTGCATAGGGTTTTTCACAAGTCCTTGTTGAAACCCTTTGTCCCTTCGGAAGAGGACTACTGCAGGACTGAGTGGAGAACTCCTCACCGTGCAGCTGCTGCGCAAGTTCTGCTCGGTATTAGTGTATCTTGACGCCACCTGAAGTAGAAGTGGTGTTGAGATACAGGGGGTTGGGCATTGCGGCCACGCCCCCTCCTTTGTGATTGGCTTCACGGCATTAATGGTGTTCTCGTTCAGACAGGTTCTGCTTCTTGTGCCGCTGTGAGTGTAAGCGCTCAGCACTGCTGGGAGGGTGCCGGTACCTACTCTTACAGCAGGGCCAGGAGCAGGAGGTTGTCATCAGCAGAGCGCCGACTCTTACAGCGGGGCCACGGGTACGAGGTATCAACAGCGCAGCCAACAGTGCGCCTACTGTTACACTGTGGCCAGGAGCAGGAGGTCTCAGCAGCGTGGCCAGCTCCTGCAGCGGTAAGCAGGAGGAAGGGCCGGCAGGGAGACCGAAAGCAGCCCCCACCCCCATACTAGCAAATGGAGCTGACATCGGCGGCAGGAGCAGGCCGGCCAACGGCAGGAGCTGTTATGGAGGAGGAAGCTCCGGCAGGGACAGTAACAGCGGCGGCCCTACAAGCAATCCCAGCAGACAGCGGCTGTAAGCATTACCAAGGCCCGCCAGGAAGAGTGACAGCGGCCCCAAGGCAGTGGAGGGCATCTTCTTCAGGACACCTTCAGCACTGCTGGCATGACAGCTACAGTCAGAGTGGGGCCAGAAGCAGGACCTATGAGGCCAAACAAAGGCAGAATGCCATGCAGCCAATCAGAAAAAGGGGGCGTCACCGCACTGTCAAAGCTCTGGTATCTTGACTCCACCACTATTTCCGGTGGTGTCAAGATACACTAATACCGTTCTGCTCATTCTCATCCAACCAACACGAAGAAATGCACTGATCCAGACACTACAACATAACTTAGCAGAGAGGTGGAAGGTGCGGGGGCGTGGCTTAACATCCGCCCGTGCATTTCAGTTGAGAAGTCGGGGGAAAGGCAATTTCATTTCCATCTCTAGCAATGACCAGCATCTCTTGTGCTGAGGACAATATCGCTGTCTGTATAATGACCCGATGCGGCTACAGCAAAGAGTGGGTTAAACTCTTTAACAAAAACCAATCGCAGCCAGTTCAGTCATCAGCGAGATTGTCCACTTTTCGGGGAGCCCCACCAATCTCACATTTTGGCATTGTACCCTGTTTTCTAGGTGGTCAGCTCCAGCGTATTACTGGATACGGACTGATCAGTCTGCACAGGAGGTGAGCGGTCCTACGACTCATGACCTCCAGACCGTCCACTGAGGTATGTAGATGAGGGTGGTAGCTTGTTCCAGTCCACTTTGCAGTAGGATACTTTTTGGGTGAACGGTGTGAGCGTAGCAGGACAGCTCTCAGCACGCGTCTGATCACATCGCCAGGCCCCGCCTCCTACTTTACCAGTATTAACGGGGAGATGGCCTGAATCACTCGCCCCGCACTGGTGAGCAGCAGACTTTTGCAAAAAGTTTGGTTCAGTCTGACTTAATTCATACTGAACCCAGAAGCCAGGGCTGCACCAGCGTCAGTCTCAACCCCAGTCAGGAGCAGAGAAAGCCTCGATGAATGTCAAGTGCAGCGCAAACTCTTGAACTGCAGACAGAGAGGCTCTTTCAGTGACACGCTGGATGTTAATGATGGTGGATGAGTCATTTCCCTGCTCCCGGCGATGCCACAAGAGCTCTCAGACGCCATCCGAAGTGTGAGAACGTCTCCCATCGTGGACTTCACACGAGGCTGCAGGCTGATCATTAGAGCAACGGAAGGAGGCCGGACGCTTCACATGACATCACATGCATGGCCGCTGTTGTAGTAGTATGTGCCTCACATCAGCCTGGGCAAACACGTGTGTGTATATATATATATATATATATATATATACGGCTTGTAATCCCCTACACATATAGAAACTGCTAGAACAGTGTATAGAGAACTATGTTATAGGCTCCTAGGAATGATGTATTTAGTAGGGGCACGCCGTGAGCACCTAGAGCCAATCAGGAGTCTTTATGGTTGCAGGGGGCGTGTATGTCTGATCCCTGGTATATACATTGTCTGCTGAAGAGCTTCATTGTGGGATGATGCAGACTGTCATGTCAGGGATCGGTGTACACCACTTCTCATAACTCCCACCAGGCAATGAGACACTATGAAATCCCCCTCGTCCCCTAACGACGCTCACCGTTACGGCGGCTGCAATCCGATTTTCCTCTTTGCTGTCTAATAATAAATTAAAGGGGTTGTCCCGAGGCAGCAAGTGGGTCTATACACTTCTGTATGGCCATAATAATGCACTTTGTAATGTACATTGTGCATTAATTATGAGCCATACAGAAGTTATAAAAAGTTTTTTACTTACCTGCTCCGTTGCTAGCGTCCTCGTTCCCATGGAGCCGACTAATTTTTGGCCTCCGATGGCCAAATTAGCCGCGCTTGCGCAGTCCGGGTCTTCAGCAGTCTTCTATGGAGCCGCTCGTGCCAGAGAGCGGCTCCGTGTAGCTCCGCCCCGTCACGTGCCGATTCCAGCCAATCAGGAGGCTGGAATCGGCAGTGGACCGCACAGAAGAGCTGCGGTCCACGAAGACGGAGGATCCCGGCGGCCATCTTCAGCGGTAAGTATTGAAGTCACCGGACCGCCGGGATTCAGGTAAGCGCTGTGCGGGTGGTTTTTTTAACCCCTGCATCGGGGTTGTCTCGCGCCGAACGGGGGGGGGGGGGGGTTTAAAAAAAAAAAAACCCGTTTCGGCGCGGGACATCTCCTTTAAGGACAATTTTTAGGTGCAGATAAAAATATTTGAAGGGTTAAAAATCCATTATTTCCCGTGGTAGCGTCCAGCAGGGGGCTCCAGGCTCTGATCATGAAGAGCTGTGGAGCTACACGGATCCTCCTCCCGGCTCTGTCCCCTCTTGGTGTCCATGCAACGCAATGACTTAATTCTGCTACTTTGTGTTGGTTCTGTTACAGTAATTATATGCTGAGCTTAGTTCAGCTACAGTTTACATGTATTGAGCTTGGTTCTGGTGCTGCATTTATGTACCAAGCTTGGTTCTGGTGCAGCATTTATGTAAAGCTGGGTTCTGGTACAGTTCTTGGTTCTGGTGCTGTATTTATGCACCGAGCTTGGTTCTGGTGCAGCATTTATGTATGGAGCTGTGTTCTGGTACAGTATTTATGTCCTAAGCATGGTTCCGGGGCTGTGTTTATGTACTGAGTTTGGTCCTGGTACAGTATCTATTTATGGAGCTTTGTTCTGGTACAGTATTTATGTACTGAGCTTGGTTCTGGTGCTGTATTAATGGACCAAGCTTGTTTCTAGTACAGTATTTATGAACTGAGTTGATTCTAGTCCAGTATTTATGTAGTGAGCTTGGTTCTAGTACATTATTTATGTTATGAGCTTGGTTCTGGTGCTGTATTTATGAACTGAGCTGCATTCTGCTGCCAAATGTATGTACTGAGCTTGGTTCTGGTACAGTTTTTATGTACTTAGCTTAGTTGTGGTACAGTATTTATGTACTGAGCTGCATTCTGCTGCCAAATTTATGTACTGAGCTTTGTTATGGTGCTGTATTTATGTACTATATTGTGGTCTGGTGCTGTATTTATGAACTGAGCTTGGTTTCGATGCTGTATTTATGTACTGTCCATGGTTCTGGTACAGTATCTATGTACTAAACTTGTGGTACAAGTTGGCGCTAAACAAATTACAAGTACCTTTCCCCCTTTCTGGTACAGTTTTTATGTACTAAGCTTAGTTCTGGTGCTGTATTTATGTACCGAGCACGAGTATTTATGAACTGAGCTTGCTTCTGGTATAGTATTTATGTACTAAGCTGCATTCTAGTGCTGTATTTATGTACTGAGCTTGGTTTTGGTGCAGCAATAATTTACAGAGCGAGTTCTGGTGCAGTATTTATGTAATCACTTTGGTTCTGGTACAGTATCTATGAACTGAGCTTAGTTCTGCTACAGCTTATATGTATTCAGCTAAGTTCTGGTGCTGTATTTATGTACCGAGCATGGGTATGGTACAGTATTTATGAACTGAGCTTGCTTCTAGTATAGTATTTATGTACTGAGCTGCGTTCTGGTGCTGTATGTATGTTCTGAGCTTGGTTCTGGTGCAGTATTTATGTGCCTAGCTAAGTTCTGGTGCAGTATGTATGAACTTAATTTAGTTCCAGTGCTGTATTTATGTACTGTGCTTGGTTCTGGTGCTGTATTTATGTACTGAGCTTGGTTTTGGTACAGCATTTATGTACTGAGCTTGGTTCTGGTGCAGCAATAATGTACGGAGCTGGGTTCTGGTGCAGTATTTATGTAATGACTTTGGTTCTGGTACAGTATTTATGTCTTGAGCTTGGGTCTAGATCTGTATTTAAGTACTGAGCTTGGTTCTGGTACAGTATTTATCTCCTGAGCTATGTTCTAGTTCTGTATTTATGTACTGAGCCTAGTTCTGGTATAGTCTTTATGTACTGAACTTGGTTCTAGGACACTATTTATGAACTGAGCTTCATTCTGCTGCCAAATTTATGTACTGAACTTGGTTCTGGTGCAATATTTATGTATTGAGCTGTGGTCTGGTGCTGTATTTATGTACTGTGCTTGGTTCTGGGGCAGTATTTATGGACTGAGCTTGGTTCTGGTACAGTATTTATGTACTAAGATGCATTTTGCTGCCAAATTTATGTACTGAGCTTGGTTCTGGTACAGCATTTATGTACTAAGCTTGCGGTATAGGTTCGCGCTATACAAATAACAAGTACCTTTCCCCATTTCTGGTACAGTATTTATGTACTGAGCTAGGTTCTAGTACAGTATGAACTGAATTTAGTTCCGGTGCTGTATTCATGTACTGAGCTTGGTTCTGGTACAGTATCTATGTACTAAACTTGTGGTATAAGTTGGCGCTAAACAAATTACAAGTACCTTTCCCCCTTTCTGGTACAGTTTTTATGTACTAAGCTTAGTTCTGGTGCTGTATTTATGTACCGAGCACGAGTATTTATGAACTGAGCTTGCTTCTGGTATAGTATTTATGTACTAAGCTGCATTCTAGTGCTGTATTTATGTACTGAGCTTGGTTTTGGTGCAGCAATAATTTACAGAGCGAGTTCTGGTGCAGTATTTATGTAATCACTTTGGTTCTGGTACAGTATTTATGTCCTGAGCTTGGTTGTAGTTCTGCATTTATGTACTGAGCTTAGTTCTGGTACAGTATTTATGAACTGAGCTTCGTTCCGGTGCTGTATTTATGTACTGAGCTTGGTTGTGTTACAGTACTTATGAACTGAACTTGGTTCTGGTACAGTATTTTTGTATTGAGCTTGGTTAGAGTACAGGATTCATGAACTGAGCTGCATTCCGCTGCCAAATTTATGTACTGAGCTTGGTTCTGGTAAAGTATTTATGATCTGTGCTTGGTTCTGGTACAGTATTTATGTACTGAGCTCAGTTCTGCTACAGTTTATATGTATTGAGCTGTGTTCTGGCACTGTATTTATGTACCAAGCTTGGTTCTGGTGCTGTATTTATGTACCGAGCTTGGTTATGGCACAGTATTGATAAACTGAACTTGGTTCTGGTACATTATTTATGTACTGAGCTTGGTTCTCGTGCTGAATTTATGTTATGATGCAACAAAAAGAAAAGAGGACCCCTAGGGAGACGGGGCTCCGATATGTTATACCCAACCTGCCTGCAAGGCAACAAATGCCCAGAATTAGGTGCACCCGGGCATCAAACCTACATGTGGATAGGCTGATCCGGCATCCTGGTGGAGTCACGTCTAACATGTTCCCTATAGAATGGCTTGAAACTCTAGGGTATCGTACAATTGGCCAGTATGATACCTACGTAGTAGCACTACAACTCTCAGCAGTGACATCCCCCGACATATGGTGTCCGCAGGGGGCGGGGATTATATGCTCACGAGCCGGTCACCCCCCACAATTCCATAGACACGGGGAGGTGCCGTAGTGCATGAACAGCAAATCCAAGGTGGAGGTCAGAACTGTGTCAGATGCTCTACAGATAGTGACCAGAGTCCTTGATGTGCCAGTCATCACCGAGGGCTTCTGATGGGCAGGTCAATGTGCCAATCACAGCGCGGCGATAGCGAACGCCACCTATGGTTGGGCACTCATAGCGCTGTCACTGAGAGCACCAATAGCAAAAAGGCGCTCACTGCCAGATAGCTGAGACAGCGGTATTCTGGTGGGTACCCGCCACCTCTCCTGACCGGAGGTCTTAGAAGTTGTGTTGTATAGAGCAGGTACACATAGTCACCCAGCAAGGAGGAGCTGCAGAGTCTGCGTCATCCATCATACATATCTCAGAAGCGGGGTCCTTCCATGCTGGAGGAGCAGTTACACTGCCACATGTAGTTCGAAGGGATGCTCCCAGCATGCAGGCAAGCTTGTATTTATATTATGAGCTTGGTTCTGGTGCTGTATTTATGTACTGAGCTTGGTTCTGGTGCTGTATTTATGTTCTGAGCTTGGTTCTAGTGCTGTATTTATACTCTGAGCTTGGTTCTAGTGCTGTATTTATGTACTGAGGTTGGTTTTGGTGCTGTATTTATGTACTGAGGTTGGTTCTGGTGCTGTATTTATGTAGTGAGGTTGGTTCTGGTGCTGTATTTATGTACTGAGCTTGGTTCTAGTGCTGTATTTATACTCTGAGCTTGGTTCTAGTGCTGTATTTATGTAGTGAGGTTGGTTCTGGTGCTGTATTTATGTACTGAGCTTGGTTCTAGTGCTGTATTTATACTCTGAGCTTGGTTCTAGTGCTGTATTTATGTACTGAGGTTTGTTCTGGTGCTGTATTTATGTACTGAGGTTGGTTCTGGTGCTGTATTTATGTACTGAGCTTGGTTCTAGTGCTGTATTTATACTCTGAGCTTGGTTCTAGTGCTGTATTTATGTACCGAGGTTGGTTCTGGTGCTGTATTTACACTCTGAGCTTGGTTCTAGTGCTGTATTTATGTACTGGGCTTGGTTCTGGTGCTGTATTTATGTACTGAGCTTGGTTCTGTATTTATGTACTGAGCTTGGTTCTAGTGCTGTATTTATGTACTGAGCTTGGTTCTGGTGCTGTATTTATACTCTGAGCTTGGTTCTAGTGCTGTATTTATGTACTGAGGTTTGTTCTGGTGCTGTATTTATGTACTGAGGTTGGTTCTGGTGCTGTATTTATGTACTGAGCTTGGTTCTGTATTTATGTACTGAGGTTGGTTCTAGTGCTGTATTTGTACTCTGAGCTTGGTTCTGGTGCTGTATTTATGTACTGAGGTTGGTTCTAGTGCTGTATTTGTACTCTGAGCTTGGTTCTGGTGCTGTATTTATGTACTGAGGTTGGTTCTGGTGCTGTGTTTATGTACTGAGCTTTGTTCTGTATTTATGTACTGAGCTTGGTTCGGTATTTATGTACTGAGCTTGGTTAAGTACTGTATGTGTACTCAGAGCTTGGTTCTAGTGCTGTATTTATGTACTGAGGTTGGTTCTAGTGCTGTATGTATGTACTACGCTTGGTTCTAGTGCTGTATTAATGTACTGAGCTTGGTTCTAGTGCTGTATTTATACTCTGAGCTTCGTTCTAGTGCTGTATTTATGTAATGAGGTTGGTTTTGGTGCTGTATTTATGCTCTGAGCTTGGTTCTAGTGCTGTATTTATGTAGTGAGGTTGGTTCTGGTGCTGTATTTATGTACTGAGCTTGGTTCTAGTGCTGTATTTATACTCTGAGCTTGGTTCTAGTGCTGTATTTATGTACTGAGGTTTGTTCTGGTGCTGTATTTATGTACTGAGGTTGGTTCTGGTGCTGTATTTATGTACTGAGCTTGGTTCTAGTGCTGTATTTATACTCTGAGCTTGGTTCTAGTGCTGTATTTATGTACTGAGGTTGGTTCTGGTGCTGTATTTATACTCTGAGCTTGGTTCTAGTGCTGTATTTATGTACTGGGCTTGGTTCTGGTGCTGTATTTATGTACTGAGCTTGGTTCTGTATTTATGTACTGAGCTTGGTTCTAGTGCTGTATTTATGTACTGAGCTTGGTTCTGGTGCTGTATTTATACTCTGAGCTTGGTTCTAGTGCTGTATTTATGTAATGAGGTTTGTTCTGGTGCTGTATTTATGTACTGAGGTTGGTTCTGGTGCTGTATTTATGTACTGAGCTTGGTTCTGTATTTATGTACTGAGGTTGGTTCTAGTGCTGTATTTGTACTCTGAGCTTGGTTCTGGTGCTGTATTTATGTACTGAGGTTGGTTCTAGTGCTGTATTTGTACTCTGAGCTTGGTTCTGGTGCTGTATTTATGTACTGAGGTTGGTTCTGGTGCTGTGTTTATGTACTGAGCTTTGTTCTGTATTTATGTACTGAGCTTGGTTCGGTATTTATGTACTGAGCTTGGTTAAGTACTGTATGTGTACTCAGAGCTTGGTTCTAGTGCTGTATTTATGTACTGAGGTTGGTTCTAGTGCTGTATGTATGTACTACGCTTCGTTCTAGTGCTGTATTAATGTACTGAGCTTGGTTCTAGTGCTGTATTTATACTCTGAGCTTCGTTCTAGTGCTGTATTTATGTACTACGGTTGGTTCTGGTGCTGTATTTATGTACTGAGGTTGGTTCTAGTGCTGTATTTATGTACTGAGTTTGGTTCTGAATTTATGTACTGAGCTTGGTTCTAGTGCTGTATTTGTACTCTGAGCTTGGTTCTAGTGCTGTATTTATGTACTGAGGTTGGTTCTAGTGCTGTATGTATGTACTGAGGTTGGTTCTGGTGTTGTATTTATACGCTGAGCTTGGTTCTATGGTTGTATTTATGTACTGAGGTTGGTTCTGGTGCTGTATTTCTACTTTGAGCTTGGTTCTGGTGCTGTATTTATGTACTGAGATTGGTTCTAGTGCTGTATTGATACTCTGAGCTTGGTTCTAGTGCTGTATTTATGTACTGAGCTTGGTTCTGGTGCTGTATTTATGTACTGAGCTTGCTTCTAGTGCTGCATTCATGTACTGAGCTTGGCTCTAGTACTGTATTCATGTACTGAGCTTGGTTCTAGTGCTCTATTCATGTACTGAGCTTGGCTCTGGTGCTGCATTCATGTACTGAGCTTGGTTCCAATACTGTATTTATGTGCTGAGCTTGGTTATAGTGCTGTGTTTATACCCTGAGCTTGGTTCTAGTGCTGTATTTATACTCTGAGCTTGGTTCTGGTGCTGTATTCCTGTACTGAGCTTGGTTTTAAAACTGTATTTATGTACTGAGCTTGATTCTAGTGCTGTATTTATACTCTGAGCTTGGTTCTAGGGTTGTATTTATGTACTGAGGTTGGTTCTAGTGCTGTATTTATGTACGGAGCTTGGTTCTAGTGCTGTATTTATGTACTGAGCTTGGTTCTAGTGGTGTATTTATGTACTGAGCTTGGTTCTGGTGCTGTTTTTTATACTCTGAGCTTGATTTTAGTGCTGTATTTATGTACTGAGCTTAGTTCTGGTGCTGTATTTATGTACTGAGCTTGGCTCTAGTACTGTATTCATGTACTGAGCTTGGTTCTAGTGCTCTATTCATGTACTAAGCTTGGCTCTGGTGCTGCATTCATGTACTGAGCTTGGTTCCAATACTGTATTTATGTACTGAGCTTGGTTTTAGTGCTGTGTTTATACTCTGAGCTTGGTTCTAGTGCTGTATTTATACTCTGAGCTTGACTCTAGTGCTGTATTTATGTACTGAGGTAGGTTCTGGTGCTGTATTTGTACTTTGAGCTTGGTTCTAGTGCTGTATTTATGTCCTGAGCTTGGTTCTAGTGCTGTACTTATACTCTGAGCTTGGTTCTAGTGCTGTATTTATGTACTGAGCTTGGTTCTGGTGCTGTATTTATGTACTGAGCTTGCTTCTAGTGCTGCATTCATGTACTGAGCTTGGCTCTAGTACGGTATTCATGTACTGAGCTTGGTTCTAGTGCTCTACTCATGTACTGAGCTTGGCTCTGGTGCTGCATTCATGTACTGAGCTTGGTTCCAATACTGTATTTATGTGCTGAGCTTGGTTATAGTGCTGTGTTTATACCCTGAGCATGGTTCTAGTGCTGTATTTATACTCTGAGCTTGGTTCTGGTGCTGTATTCCTGTACTGAGCTTTGTTTTAAAACTGTATTTATGTACTGAGCTTGATTCTAGTGCTGTATTTATGTACTGAGGTTGGTTCTAGGGTTTTATGTATGTACTGAGGTTGGTACTGGTGTTGTATTTATGCACTGAGCTTGGTTCTAGTGCTGTATTTATGTACTGAGCTTGGTTCTAGTGCTGTATTTATACTCTGAGCTTGGTTCTAGGGTTGTATTTATGTACTGAGGTTGGTTCTGGTGCCGTATTTATACTCTGAGCTTGGTTCTAGTGCTGTATTTATGTACTGAGCTTGGTTCTAGTGCTGTATTTATGTACTGAGCGTGGTTCTAGTGGTGTATGTATGTACTGAGCTTGGTTCTGGTGCTGTTTTTATACTCTGAGCTTGGTTTTAGTGCTGTATTTATGTACTGAGCTTAGTTCTGGTGCTGTATGTATGTCCTGAGCTTGGCTCTAGTACTGTATTCATGTACTGAGCTTGTTTCTAGTGCTCTATTCATGTACTGAGCTTGGCTCTGGTGCTGCATTCATGTACTGAGCTTGGTTCCAATACTGTACTTATGTGCTAAAATTGGTTTTAGTGCTGTGTTTATACTCTGAGCTTGGTTTTAGTGCTGTATTTATACTCTGAGCTTGGTTCCAGTGCTGTATTTATGTACTGAGCTTGGTTCTAGTGCTGTATTTATACTCTGAGCTTGCTTCTAGTGCTGTATTTATGTACTGAGGTTGGTTCTGGTGTTGTATTTATACTCTGAGCTTGGTTTTAGTGCTGTATTTATGTACTGGGCTTGGTTCTGGTGCTGTATTTATGTACTGAGCTTGGTTCTAGTGCTCTATTCATGTACTGAGCTTGGCTCTGGTGCTCTATTCATGTACTGAGCTTGGTTCTAGTGCTCTATTCATGTTCTGAGCTTGGCTCTGGTGCTGTATTCATGTACTGAGCTTGGTTCCAATACAGTATTTATTTGCTCAGCTTGGTTATAGTGCTGTGTTTATACCCTGAGCTTGGTTCTAGTGCTGTATTTATGTACTGAGGTTGGTTCTAGTGCTGTATTTGTACTCTGAGCTTGGTTCTGGTGCTGTATTTATGTACTGAGGTTGGTTCTGGTGCTGTGTTTATGTACTGAGCTTTGATCTGTATTTATGTACTGAGCTTGGTTCAGTATTTATGTACTGAGCTTGGTTAAGTACTGTATGTGTACTCAGAGCTTGGTTCTAGTTCTGTATTTATGTACTGAGGTTGGTTCTAGTGCTGTATGTATGTACTACGCTTGGTTCTAGTGCTGTATTAATGTACTAAGCTTGGTTCTAGTGCTGTATTTATACTCTGAGCTTCGTTCTAGTGCTGTATTTATGTACTACGGTTGGTTCTGGTGCTGTATTTATGTACTGAGGTTGGTTCTAGTGCTGTATTTATGTACTGAGCTTGGTTCTGAATTTATGTACTGAGCTTGGTTCTAGTGCTGTATTTGTACTCTGAGCTTGGTTCTAGTGCTGTATTTGTACTCTGAGCTTGGTTCTGGTGCTGTATTTATGTACTGAGGTTGGTTCTAGTGCTGTATTTGTACTCTGAGCTTGGTTCTGGTGCTGTATTTATGTACTGAGGTTGGTTCTGGTGCTGTGTTTATGTACTGAGCTTTGTTCTGTATTTATGTACTGAGCTTGGTTCGGTATTTATGTACTGAGCTTGGTTAAGTACTGTATGTGTACTCAGAGCTTGGTTCTAGTGCTGTATTTATGTACTGAGGTTGGTTCTAGTGCTGTATGTATGTACTACGCTTGGTTCTAGTGCTGTATTAATGTACTGAGCTTGGTTCTAGTGCTGTATTTATACTCTGAGCTTCGTTCTAGTGCTGTATTT
Source organism: Eleutherodactylus coqui (assembly GCF_035609145.1). NCBI lineage: Eukaryota > Metazoa > Chordata > Amphibia > Anura > Eleutherodactylidae > Eleutherodactylus > Eleutherodactylus coqui. Next base: position 535,579,136 of record NC_089837.1, on the reverse strand, counting down.
ATGTACTACGGTTGGTTCTGGTGCTGTATTTATGTACTGAGGTTGGTTCTAGTGCTGTATTTATGTACTGAGTTTGGTTCTGAATTTATGTACTGAGCTTGGTTCTAGTGCTGTATTTGTACTCTGAGCTTGGTTCTAGTGCTGTATTTATGTACTGAGGTTGGTTCTAGTGCTGTATGTATGTACTGAGGTTGGTTCTGGTGTTGTATTTATACGCTGAGCTTGGTTCTATGGTTGTATTTATGTACTGAGGTTGGTTCTGGTGCTGTATTTCTACTTTGAGCTTGGTTCTGGTGCTGTATTTATGTACTGAGCTTGGTTCTAGTGCTGTATTTATACTCTGAGCTTGGTTCTAGTGCTGTATTTATGTACTGAGCTTGGTTCTGGTGCTGTATTTATGTACTGAGCTTGCTTCTAGTGCTGCATTCATGTACTGAGCTTGGCTCTAGTACTTTATTCATGTACTGAGCTTGGTTCTAGTGCTCTATTCATGTACTGAGCTTGGCTCTGGTGCTGCATTCATGTACTGAGCTTGGTTCCAATACTGTATTTATGTGCTGAGCTTGGTTATAGTGCTGTGTTTATACCCTGAGCTTGGTTCTAGTGCTGTATTTATACTCTGAGCTTGGTTCTGGTGCTGTATTCCTGTACTGAGCTTGGTTTTAAAACTGTATTTATGTACTGAGCTTGATTCTAGTGCTGTATTTATACTCTGAGCTTGGTTCTAGGGTTGTATTTATGTACTGAGGTTGGTTCTAGTGCTGTATTTATGTACGGAGCTTGGTTCTAGTGCTGTATTTATGTACTGAGCTTGGTTCTAGTGGTGTATTTATGTACTGAGCTTGGTTCTGGTGCTGTTTTTTATACTCTGAGCTTGATTTTAGTGCTGTATTTATGTACTGAGCTTAGTTCTGGTGCTGTATTTATGTACTGAGCTTGGCTCTAGTACTGTATTCATGTACTGAGCTTGGTTCTAGTGCTCTATTCATGTACTAAGCTTGGCTCTGGTGCTGCATTCATGTACTGAGCTTGGTTCCAATACTGTATTTATGTACTGAGCTTGGTTTTAGTGCTGTGTTTATACTCTGAGCTTGGTTCTAGTGCTGTATTTATACTCTGAGCTTGACTCTAGTGCTGTATTTATGTACTGAGGTTGGTTCTGGTGCTGTATTTGTACTTTGAGCTTGGTTCTAGTGCTGTATTTATGTCCTGAGCTTGGTTCTAGTGCTGTACTTATACTCTGAGCTTGGTTCTAGTGCTGTATTTATGTACTGAGCTTGGTTCTGGTGCTGTATTTATGTACTGAGCTTGCTTCTAGTGCTGCATTCATGTACTGAGCTTGGCTCTAGTACTGTATTCATGTACTGAGCTTGGTTCTAGTGCTCTATTCATGTACTGAGCTTGGCTCTGGTGCTGCATTCATGTACTGAGCTTGGTTCCAATACTGTATTTATGTGCTGAGCTTGGTTATAGTGCTGTGTTTATACCCTGAGCTTGGTTCTAGTGCTGTATTTATACTTTGAGCTTGGTTCTGGTGCTGTATTCCTGTATTTATGTACTGAGCTTGATTCTAGTGCTGTATTTATACTCTGAGCTTGGTTCTAGGGTTGTATTTATGTACTGAGGTTGGTTCTAGTGCTGTATTTATGTACGGAGCTTGGTTCTAGTGCTGTATTTATGTACTGAGCTTGGTTCTAGTGGTGTATTTATGTACTGAGCTTGGTTCTGGTGCTGTTTTTTATACTCTGAGCTTGATTTTAGTGCTGTATTTATGTACTGAGCTTAGTTCTGGTGCTGTATTTATGTACTGAGCTTGGCTCTAGTACTGTATTCATGTACTGAGCTTGGTTCTAGTGCTCTATTCATGTACTAAGCTTGGCTCTGGTGCTGCATTCATGTACTGAGCTTGGTTCCAATACTGTATTTATGTACTGAGCTTGGTTTTAGTGCTGTGTTTATACTCTGAGCTTGGTTCTAGTGCTGTATTTATACTCTGAGCTTGACTCTAGTGCTGTATTTATGTACTGAGGTTGGTTCTGGTGCTGTATTTGTACTTTGAGCTTGGTTCTAGTGCTGTATTTATGTCCTGAGCTTGGTTCTAGTGCTGTACTTATACTCTGAGCTTGGTTCTAGTGCTGTATTTATGTACTGAGCTTGGTTCTGGTGCTGTATTTATGTACTGAGCTTGCTTCTAGTGCTGCATTCATGTACTGAGCTTGGCTCTAGTACTGTATTCATGTACTAAGCTTGGTTCTAGTGCTCTATTCATGTACTGAGCTTGGCTCTGGTGCTGCATTCATGTACTGAGCTTGGTTCCAATACTGTATTTATGTGCTGAGCTTGGTTATAGTGCTGTGTTTATACCCTGAGCTTGGTTCTAGTGCTGTATTTATACTTTGAGCTTGGTTCTGGTGCTGTATTCCTGTACTGAGCTTTGTTTTAAAACTGTATTTATGTACTGAGCTTGATTCTAGTGCTGTATTTATGTACTGAGGTTGGTTCTAGGGTTTTATGTATGTACTGAGGTTGGTACTGGTGTTGTATTTATGCACTGAGCTTGGTTCTAGTGCTGTATTTATGTACTGAGCTTGGTTCTAGTGCTGTGTTTATACTCTGAGCTTGGTTCTAGGGTTGTATTTATGTACTGAGGTTGGTTCTGGTGCCGTATTTATACTCTGAGCTTGGTTCTAGTGCTGTATTTATGTACTGAGCTTGGTTCTAGTGCTGTATTTATACTCTGAGCTTGGTTCTAGGGTTGTATTTATGTACTGAGGTTGGTTCTAGTGCTGTATTTATGTACGGAGCTTGGTTCTAGTGCTGTATTTATGTACTGAGCTTGGTTCTAGTGGTGTATTTATGTACTGAGCTTGGTTCTGGTGCTGTTTTTTATACTCTGAGCTTGATTTTAGTGCTGTATTTATGTACTGAGCTTAGTTCTGGTGCTGTATTTATGTACTGAGCTTGGCTCTAGTACTGTATTCATGTACTGAGCTTGGTTCTAGTGCTCTATTCATGTACTAAGCTTGGCTCTGGTGCTGCATTCATGTACTGAGCTTGGTTCCAATACTGTATTTATGTACTGAGCTTGGTTTTAGTGCTGTGTTTATACTCTGAGCTTGGTTCTAGTGCTGTATTTATACTCTGAGCTTGACTCTAGTGCTGTATTTATGTACTGAGGTTGGTTCTGGTGCTGTATTTGTACTTTGAGCTTGGTTCTAGTGCTGTATTTATGTCCTGAGCTTGGTTCTAGTGCTGTACTTATACTCTGAGCTTGGTTCTAGTGCTGTATTTATGTACTGAGCTTGGTTCTGGTGCTGTATTTATGTACTGAGCTTGCTTCTAGTGCTGCATTCATGTACTGAGCTTGGCTCTAGTACTGTATTCATGTACTGAGCTTGGTTCTAGTGCTCTATTGATGTACTGAGCTTGGCTCTGGTGCTGCATTCATGTACTGAGCTTGGTTCCAATACTGTATTTATGTGCTGAGCTTGGTTATAGTGCTGTGTTTATACCCTGAGCTTGGTTCTAGTGCTGTATTTATACTCTAAGCTTGGTTCTGGTGCTGTATTCCTGTACTGAGCTTTGTTTTAAAACTGTATTTATGTACTGAGCTTGATTCTAGTGCTGTATTTATGTACTGAGGTTGGTTCTAGGGTTTTATGTATGTACTGAGGTTGGTACTGGTGTTGTATTTATGCACTGAGCTTGGTTCTAGTGCTGTATTTATACTCTGAGCTTGGTTCTAGGGTTGTATTTATGTACTGAGGTTGGTTCTGGTGCCGTATTTATACTCTGAGCTTGGTTCTAGTGCTGTATTTATGTACTGAGCTTGGTTCTAGTGCTGTATTTATGTACTGAGCGTGGTTCTAGTGGTGTATGTATGTACTGAGCTTGGTTCTGGTGCTGTTTTTATACTCTGAGCTTGGTTTTAGTGCTGTATTTATGTACTGAGCTTAGTTCTGGTGCTGTATGTATGTCCTGAGCTTGGCTCTAGTACTGTATTCATGTACTGAGCTTGTTTCTAGTGCTCTATTCATGTACTGAGCTTGGCTCTGGTGCTGCATTCATGTACTGAGCTTGGTTCCAATACTGTATTTATGTGCTGAAATTGGTTTTAGTGCTGTGTTTATACTCTGAGCTTGGTTTTAGTGCTGTATTTATACTCTGAGCTTGGTTCCAGTGCTGTATTTATGTACTGAGCTTGGTTCTAGTGCTGTATTTATACTCTGAGCTTGCTTCTAGTGCTGTATTTATGTACTGAGGTTGGTTCTGGTGTTGTATTTATACTCTGAGCTTGGTTTTAGTGCTGTATTTATGTACTGGGCTTGGTTCTGGTGCTGTATTTATGTACTGAGCTTGGTTCTAGTGCTCTATTCATGTACTGAGCTTGGTTCTGGTGCTGTATTTATGTACTGAGCTTGGTTCTAGTGCTCTATTCATGTACTGAGCTTGGCTCTGGTGCTGTATTCATGTACTGAGCTTGGTTCCAATACAGTATTTATTTGCTCAGCTTGGTTATAGTGCTGTGTTTATACCCTGAGCTTGGTTCTAGTGCTGTATTTATGTACTGAGGTTGGTTCTAGTGCTGTATTTGTACTCTGAGCTTGGTTCTGGTGCTGTATTTATGTACTGAGGTTGGTTCTGGTGCTGTGTTTATGTACTGAGCTTTGTTCTGTATTTATGTACTGAGCTTGGTTCGGTATTTATGTACTGAGCTTGGTTAAGTACTGTATGTGTACTCAGAGCTTGGTTCTAGTGCTGTATTTATGTACTGAGGTTGGTTCTAGTGCTGTATGTATGTACTACGCTTGGTTCTAGTGCTGTATTAATGTACTGAGCTTGGTTCTAGTGCTGTATTTATACTCTGAGCTTCGTTCTAGTGCTGTATTTATGTACTACGGTTGGTTCTGGTGCTGTATTTATGTACTGAGGTTGGTTCTAGTGCTGTATTTATGTACTGAGGTTGGTTCTAGTGCTGTATTTATGTACTGAGTTTGGTTGTGAATTTATGTACTGAGCTTGGTTCTAGTGCTGTATTTGTACTCTGAGCTTGGTTCTAGTGCTGTATTTATGTACTGAGGTTTGTTCTAGTGCTGTATGTATGTACTGAGGTTGGTTCTGGTGCTGTATTTCTACTTTGAGCTTGGTTCTGGTGCTGTATTTATGTACTGAGCTTGGTTCTAGTGCTGTATTTATACTCTGAGCTTGGTTCTAGTGCTGTATTTATGTACTGAGCTTGGTTCTGGTGCTGTATTTATGTACTGAGCTTGCTTCTAGTGCTGCATTCATGTACTGAGCTTGGCTCTAGTACTGTATTCATGTACTGAGCTTGGTTCTAGTGCTCTATTCAAGTACTGAGCTTGGCTCTGGTGCTGCATTCATGTACTGAGCTTGGTTCCAATACTGTATTTATGTGCTGAGCTTGGTAATAGTGCTGTGTTTATACCCTGAGCTTGGTTCTAGTGCTGTATTTATACTCTGAGCTTGGTTCTGGTGCTGTATTCCTGTACTGAGCTTGGTTTTAAAACTGTATTTATGTACTGAGCTTGATTCTAGTGCTGTATTTATACTCTGAGCTTGGTTCTAGGGTTGTATTTATGTACTGAGGTTGGTTCTAGTGCTGTATTTATGTACGGAGCTTGGTTCTAGTGCTGTATTTATGTACTGAGCTTGGTTCTAGTGGTGTATTTATGTACTGAGCTTGGTTCTGGTGCTGTTTTTTATACTCTGAGCTTGATTTTAGTGCTGTATTTATGTACTGAGCTTAGTTCTGGTGCTGTATTTATGTACTGAGCTTGGCTCTAGTACTGTATTCATGTACTGAGCTTGGTTCTAGTGCTCTATTCATGTACTGAGCTTGGCTCTGGTGCTGCATTCATGTACTGAGCTTGGTTCCAATACTGTATTTATGTGCTGAGCTTGGTTTTAGTGCTGTGTTTATACTCTGAGCTTGGTTCAAGTGCTGTATTTATACTCTGAGCTTGACTCTAGTGCAGTATTTATGTACTGAGGTTGGTTCTGGTGCTGTATTTGTACTTTGAGCTTGGTTCTAGTGCTGTATTTATGTCCTGAGCTTGGTTCTAGTGCTGTACTTATACTCTGAGCTTGGTTCTAGTGCTGTATTTATGTACTGAGCTTGGTTCTGGTGCTGTATTTATGTACTGAGCTTGCTTCTAGTGCTGCATTCATGTACTGAGCTTGGCTCTAGTACTGTATTCATGTACTGAGCTTGGTTCTAGTGCTCTATTCATGTACTGAGCTTGGCTCTGGTGCTGCATTCATGTACTTAGCTTGGTTCCAATACTGTATTTATGTGCTGAGCTTGGTTATAGTGCTGTGTTTATACCCTGAGCTTGGTTCTAGTGCTGTATTTATACTCTGAGCTTGGTTCTGGTGCTGTATTCCTTTACTGAGCTTTGTTTTAAAACTGTATTTATGTACTGAGCTTGATTCTAGTGCTGTATTTATGTACTGAGGTTGGTTCTAGGGTTTTATGTATGTACTGAGGTTGGTACTGGTGTTGTATTTATGCACTGAGCTTGGTTCTAGTGGTGTATTTATGTACCGAGGTTGGTTCTAGTGCTGTATTTATACTCTGAGCTTGGTTCTAGGGTTGTATTTATGTACTGAGGTTGGTTCTGGTGCCGTATTTATACTCTGAGCTTGGTTCTAGTGCTGTATTTATGTACTGAGCTTGGTTCTAGTGCTGTATTTATGTACTGAGCGTGGTTCTAGTGGTGTATGTATGTACTGAGCTTGGTTCTGGTGCTGTTTTTATACTCTGAGCTTGGTTTTAGTGCTGTATTTATGTACTGAGCTTAGTTCTGGTGCTGTATGTATGTCCTGAGCTTGGCTCTAGTACTGTATTCATGTACTGAGCTTGTTTCTAGTGCTCTATTCATGTACTGAGCTTGGCTCTGGTGCTGCATTCATGTACTGAGCTTGGTTCCAATACTGTATTTATGTGCTGAAATTGGTTTTAGTGCTGTGTTTATACTCTGAGCTTGGTTTTAGTGCTGTATTTATACTCTGAGCTTGGTTCCAGTGCTGTATTTATGTACTGAGCTTGGTTCTAGTGCTGTATTTATACTCTGAGCTTGCTTCTAGTGCTGTATTTATGTACTGAGGTTGGTTCTGGTGTTGTATTTATACTCTGAGCTTGGTTTTAGTGCTGTATTTATGTACTGGGCTTGGTTCTGGTGCTGTATTTATGTACTGAGCTTGGTTCTAGTGCTCTATTCATGTACTGAGCTTGGTTCTGGTGCTGTATTTATGTACTGAGCTTGGTTCTAGTGCTCTATTCATGTACTGAGCTTGGCTCTGGTGCTGTATTCATGTACTGAGCTTGGTTCCAATACAGTATTTATTTGGTCAGCTTGGTTATAGTGCTGTGTTTATACCCTGAGCTTGGTTCTAGTGCTGTATTTATGTACTGAGGTTGGTTCTAGTGCTGTATTTGTACTCTGAGCTTGGTTCTGGTGCTGTATTTATGTACTGAGGTTGGTTCTGGTGCTGTGTTTATGTACTGAGCTTTGTTCTGTATTTATGTACTGAGCTTGGTTCGGTATTTATGTACTGAGCTTGGTTAAGTACTGTATGTGTACTCAGAGCTTGGTTCTAGTGCTGTATTTATGTACTGAGGTTGGTTCTAGTGCTGTATGTATGTACTACGCTTGGTTCTAGTGCTGTATTAATGTACTGAGCTTGGTTCTAGTGCTGTATTTATAATCTGAGCTTCGTTCTAGTGCTGTATTTATGTACTACGGTTGGTTCTGGTGCTGTATTTATGTACTGAGGTTGGTTCTAGTGCTGTATTTATGTACTGAGGTTGGTTCTGAATTTATGTACTGAGCTTGGTTCTAGTGCTGTATTTGTACTCTGAGCTTGGTTCTAGTGCTGTATTTATGTACTGAGGTTTGTTCTAGTGCTGTATGTATGTACTGAGGTTGGTTCTGGTGCTGTATTTCTACTTTGAGCTTGGTTCTGGTGCTGTATTTATGTACTGAGCTTGGTTCTAGTGCTGTATATATACTCTGAGCTTGGTTCTAGTGCTGTATTTATGTACTGAGCTTGGTTCTGGTGCTGTATTTATGCAGTGAGCTTGCTTCTAGTGCTGCATTCATGTACTGAGCTTGGCTCTAGTACTGTATTCATGTACTGAGCTTGGTTCTAGTGCTCTATTCATGTACTGAGCTTGGCTCTGGTGCTGCATTCATGTACTGAGCTTGGTTCCAATACTGTATTTATGTGCTGAGCTTGGTTATAGTGCTGTGTTTATACCCTGAGCTTGGTTCTAGTGCTGTATTTATACTCTGAGCTTGGTTCTGGTGCTGTATTCCTGTACTGAGCTTGGTTTTAAAACTGTATTTATGTACTGAGCTTGATTCTAGTGCTGTATTTATGTACTGAGCTTGGTTCTAGTGCTGTATTTATACTCTGAGCTTGGTTCGAGGATTGTATTTATGTACTGAGGTTGGTTCTAGTGCTGTATTTATGTACTGAGCTTGGTTCTAGTGCTGTATTTATGTACTGAGCTTGGTTCTAGTGGTGTATTTATGTACTGAGCTTGGTTCTGGTGCTGTTTTTTATACTCTGAGCTTGATTTTAGTGCTGTATTTATGTACTGAGCTTAGTTCTGGTGCTGTATTTATGTACTGAGCTTGGCTCTAGTACTGTATTCATGTACTGAGCGTGGTTCTAGTACTCTATTCATGTACTGAGCTTGGCTCTGGTGCTGCATTCATGTACTGAGCTTGGTTCCAATACTGTATTTATGTGCTGAGCTTGGTTTTAGTGCTGTGTTTATACTCTGAGCTTGGTTCTAGTGCTGTATTTATACTCTGAGCTTGACTCTAGTGCTGTATTTATGTACTGAGGTTGGTTCTGGTGCTGTATTTGTACTTTGAGCTTGGTTCTAGTGCTGTATGTATGTCCTGAGCTAGGTTCTAGTGCTGTATTTATACTCTGAGCTTGGTTCTAGTGCTGTATTTATGTACTGAGCTTGGTTCTGGTGCTGTATTTATGTACTGAGCTTGCTTCTAGTGCTGCATTCATGTACTGAGCTTGGGTCTAGTACTGTATTCATGTACTGAGCTTGGTTCTAGTGCTCTATTCATGTACTGAGCTTGGCTCTGGTGCTGCATTCATGTACTGAGCTTGGTTCCAATACTGTATTTATGTGCTGAGCTTGGTTATAGTGCTGTGTTTATACCCTGAGCTTGTTTCTAGTGCTGTATTTATACTCTGAGCTTGGTTCTGGTGCTGTATTCCTGTACTGAGCTTTGTTTTAAAACTGTATTTATGTACTGAGCTTGATTCTAGTGCTGTATTTATGTACTGAGGTTGGTTCTAGGGTTTTATGTATGTACTGAGGTTGGTACTGGTGTTGTATTTATGCACTGAGCTTGGTTCTAGTGGTGTATTTATGTACTGAGCCTGGTTCTAGTGCTGTATTTATACTCTGAGCTTGGTTCTAGGGTTGTATTTATGTACTGAGGTTGGTTCTGGTGCTGTATTTATACTCTGAGCTTGGTTCTAGTGCTGTATTTATGTACTGAGCTTGGTTCTAGTGCTGTATTTATGTACTGAGCGTGGTTCTAGTGGTGTATGTATGTACTGAGCTTGGTTCTGGTGCTGTTTTTATACTCTGAGCTTGGTTTTAGTGCTGTATTTATGTACTGAGCTTAGTTCTGGTGCTGTATGTATGTCCTGAGCTTGGCTCTAGTACTGTATTCATGTACTGAGCTTGTTTCTAGTGCTCTATTCATGTACTGAGCTTGGCTCTGGTGCTGCATTCATGTACTGAGCTTGGTTCCAATACTGTATTTATGTGCTAAACTTGGTTTTAGTGCTGTGTTTATACTCTGAGCTTGGTTTTAGTGCTGTATTTATACTCTGAGCTTGGTTCCAGTGCTGTATTTATGTACTTAGCTTGGTTCTAGTGCTGTATTTATACTCTGAGCTTGCTTCTAGTGCTGTATTTATGTACTGAGGTTGGTTCTGGTGTTGTATTTATACTCTGAGCTTGGTTTTAGTGCTGTATTTATGTACTGGGCTTGGTTCTGGTGCTGTATTTATGTACTGAGCTTGGTTCTAGTGCTCTATTCATGTACTGAGCTTGGCTCTGGTGCTGTATTCATGTACTGAGCTTGGTTCCAATACTGTATTTATTTGCTCAGCTTGGTTCTAGTGCTGTGTTTATACCCTGAGCTTGGTTCTAGTGCTGTATTTATACTCTGAGCTTGGTTCTGGTGCTGTATTCCTGTACTGAGCTTGGTTCTAAAACTGTATTTATGTACTGAGCTTGGTTATAGTGCTGTATTTATGTACTGAGGTTGGTTCTAGGGCTGTATGTATGTACTGAGGTTGGTACTGGTGTTGTATTTATGCACTGAGCTTGGTTCTAGTGCTGTATTTATACTCTGAGCTTTGTTCTAGTGCTGTATTTATGTACTGAGCTTGGTTCTAGTGCTGTATTTATGTACTGAGCTTGGTTCTAGTGCTGTATTTATGTACTGAGCTTGGTTCTGCTGCTGTATTTATGTACTGAGCTTTGTTCTGGTGCTGTATTTATGTACTGAGCTTTGTTCTGCTGCTGTATTTATGTACTGACCTTGGTTCTGGTGCTGTGTTTATGTACTGACCTTGGTTCTGGTGCTGTATTTCTGTACTGAGCTTGGTTCTGTTGCTGTATTTATGTACTGAGCTTGGTTCTGCTGCTGTATTTATGTACTGAGGGTGGTTCTGGTGCTGTATTTATGTACTGAGCTTGGTTCTGCTGCTGTATTTATGTACTGACCTTGGTTCTGGTACTGTATTTATGTACTGACCTTGGTTCTGGTGCTGTATTTCTGTACTGAGCTTGGTTCTGGTGCTGTATTTATGTACTTAGCTTGGTTCTGGTGCTGTATTTACATACTGATCTTGGTTCTGGTACAGTATTTATTCACGGAGCCGATGCTGTGGGTATGTTGCCGCTTCTCTTTGCACAAGTTAGGTTTTTGAACAATATCTATATAGGATTTTTTTCATAATGTGGGCGGGGCATAACCGCAGGCTCAGTGTGAACTCAGACATAGCAGCCTTATGTGCTGAGGTTTATAAGAGTCCTCCACGCCCAGATGTACGGACGTCCGCTTCCTGGTATCGTCAGCCTCCGTGGGTGACCTGCTGGTCTGATACTTGAATCACTGGTGCCTTCGGGACGGCGGGGCCTTCTACACTGATTGTGGTTGATGCGTTTGGCGGTTCACACGCGGCTCCCCGGCCGGTACACTACTAACAACATCACTGACACATGGTCACCGCTGGGAGGGAAATGACACGATGCAGCATAACTGCAGCTACTCCTTGTGGAAAGCGGTCGTTACAGAAGGCAAACTGAAAAAGGTTCGGTCTGGAGTCGCCAGCAGAGCAAAATGTGATTGTTTTCATTAAGAGAAACCAAGTAATCCCGTAGATATGATACATTGTATCGGGTAACAAGAATACATGATGTTATAGCGGCTTTGGAACTTCTTGGGGTCCTTCATCAGGCAAAATGAAATAGATCCGAAGAGGCATACATATATATTGTGACAGTGCAGTAGCAAGAGTGGCCTGTAGGGGGCCTCTGAGCACAGTCACTGGGTTTGGTTTAGTTTAGCTGCACCAACAAGGGTGGGCTACACAGGTTAAATTTCCCCTCCCTCACAAACTCAGGGTCCTTGAAGCCTCTGGAGCTTAGGTCCATGGAGGCCTGTGGGGCCTGAGGTCTATGTAGACCTGGAAGCACGGAGCGGAACGGGGTAGTCGGCCCCTCGCTCATCTTATGCCGTGAAATGCCTTTAATGAGACGGCATGGGACTAGGGACAAGGTCAGTGTAGGGTTAATAGTATAGCGAGCTTACATAGGGGGCGGAGCTAGGACAGGAAGGGGAAAGGGTGGAGAAGAGGGAAGTGGATTCAGTGCAGCGACGAAAGGAGAGGAAGAAGGATGCAGCAAGAAAGACACCCGCCCACACGCCCTGAGGTAGGGTGAGGAGGGAGCAGCAAATTTTAATTTTAATTTTACAATTGGAGTGATGTTGGAAGTTGTCACAGCTACGTTAGGCCTGGAGTTTTTTCCATGCTGGAGAAGGAGAGTTGAGGAAGGTTAGCAGCCACAGGACCTGGGCTCACGAACTTCCTCGGGACTGTTATGGACTCAAAAGTTTGGACGTTTACGGCATGGAAAGGTTTTCATAAAGTTAATAAGGTTTAGATAAGCATTTTGGTTAATAAAGCTGTGGCCTACCCCACAATTTACCCAGCAAGAAGACTGATGATTATTTTGATAAGTAAGTGAGCACATAATTAATGCTAGTGTCCCTAGTCTCTCCTGTCGGGGCGAAGTCACCTTCCTGGAAGGTCCGCTGAAGGAAGAGGTACGTGTCGCTGTGTGCACTGTGACGGACAACAGTGTGCAGTTGCATATGATTTGCTGGACTGTATGTAGACTGAATACGCTGCTATGCTGAAATAAACGCTGGAGGAACTGGCGTTTGGACTTTACCCAGTGTTTCATCATGTCATTGCAGTGCCGCCATCCCTGGGCAGAAAGCAGGAGATCCCGGGCAAGTAACCCCAACTTGCCACATATGGTGGAGGATGCGGGCAGTGAATTTTTACACCGATGATGTCCATTAAAAGTAACATCCTGTGTGTGGAGCTAGAGAGCCAGCAGGCTGAAGTTTAAAGGGCCAGGAGGCCGAAGTCTGTGGTCGCCATGGGCAAAAGACGTCGACAGTGGGAGGCGATTGCCAGGAGACAGATGGACAGTGTCTTGAGTTGCGACCATATGGATGGTTGGGCACCAGAGACTCCAGTGGCCAGGAGGCCAGTGCGAGGGGAGGTGAGAACCTGCCAGCTGATAGTGGGTGGGATCCCACTGTTGGTGGACTTGGATCCACAGCATGACCGGTCAGCAGTTAGGCCAGACATCTTGCCATTCCTTCATTGCGGTCCAGAGACTGACAAAGTGGTGAGTCTGACCTTTGAGACTCCATGTGGCACTGGGACCTGGGACTTGACTAAATGTGAGAGTCTGCAAGTGGAGTTTGTGTCGAGCACGGACTTTCCCCATTTTTTTAAGCTGTGGGAGGGAAAGGATCCGCTGCAGTCTCATACAAAAACTGCAGGTGTGAACAGGGGTCAAGGACTGTCACCGGTGTGCCCAGAGGAGAAGCGGCAGTGCCACACATCAACTCGGGGGAGTGAGGAGAGCGCTCCGAGGACTGATGAAAGGGGGCCAAATGGACTGTCACCTGTGTGTCCAGAGGAGCGGCTGCAGGGCCACACATCAACTTGGGGGAGTGAGGAGAGCGCTCCGAGGACTGATGAAAGGGGGCCAAATGGACTGCCACCTGTGTGCCCGAGGAGCGGCTGCAGGGCCACACATCAACTCAGGGGAGTGAGGAGAGCACTCCAAGGACTGATGAAAGGGGGCCAAATGGACTGCCACCGGTGTGCCCAGAGGAGCGGCTGCAGGGCCACACATCAACTTGGGGGAGTGAGGAGAGCGCTCCGAGGACTGATGAAAGGGGGCCAAATGGAGTATCACCTGTGTGCCCAGAGGAGCAGCTGCAGTACCACACATCAACTTGGGGGAGTGAGGAGAGCACTCCAAGGACTGATGAAAGGGGGCCAAATGGACTATCACCTGTGTGCCCAGAGGAGCAGCTGCAGTACCACACATCAACTTGGGGGAGTGAGGAGAGCGCTCCGAGGACTGATGAAAGGGGGTCAAATGGACCGTCACCTGTGTGTCCAGAGGAGCGGCTGCAGGGCCACACATCAACTCGGGGGAGTGAGGAGAGCTCTCCGAGGACTGATGAAAGGGGGCCAAATGGACCGTCACCTGTGTGCCCAGAGGAGCGGCTGCAGGGCCACACATACTCAGGGGAGTGAGGAGAGCTCTCCGAGGACTGATGAAAGGGGGCCAAATGGACTATCACCTGTGTGCCCAGAGGAGCTGCTGCAGGGCCACACATACTCAGGCGAGCGAGGAGAGCACTCAGAGGACTGATGAAAGGGGGCCAAATGGACTGGAACATTCTGGTAATGTGGTTTTCTTGCATGATGGGGAAAACTTAATAATGCAATATCGTATGAAGTGCATAACATGTCTTTGTTGCAGGTTGGTGCCGGGAAATCTGCACAATGTGAACTGGTGTCTAACAATGCAGATGTGGGGAATTGCTCAGGCATGGTTAGACTAGATAGTAAGCATGAAGAGGTGCTGTGTGGCACACCTAGAGTTAAAGGGATTAACCCCTCAGGTCCTGACACTTCAGTTCAGCTGCAGGAAGAAGAAAAGTTACTTTCTGCTGCTAGAAATGAAATTGCCTTATTGAAGGGTCGGTGTAGTCAACAGGAATCCAACACGGTGGAAGCAAATGCAAGAGAACTAGAGATGAGCTAGCACCAAAATGCTCGGGTGCTCGTTACTCGAGTCGAACTTTCCGCGATGCTCGAGGGTTCGTTGAAGTCAATGGGCGACCCGAGCATTTTTGTATTTCGCCGATGCTCGCTAAGGTTTTCATTTGTGAAAATCTGGGAAATTCAAGAAAGTGATGGGAACGACACAGCAACGGATAGGGCAGGCGAGGAGCAACATGTTGGGCTGCATCTCAAGTTCCCAGGTCCCACTATTAAGCCACAATAGCGGCAAGAGTGCCCCCCCCCCACCAACAATTTTTACTTCGGACAAACCCTCATTAGCAAGGCAGACCTTAGCTAAGCACCACACTACCTCATACATGACACTCCGCTGCCACTTCTCCTGGGTTACATGCTGCCCAACCCCCTGCATGACCCAGTGTCCACAGCGCACACTAAAGTGTCCCTGCATAGCCTTCAGCTGCCCTCATGCCACACGCTGCCCTCATGCCACACCACCCTCATGTCTATTTATAAGTGCGTCTGCCATGAGGAGGAACCGCAGGCACACACTGCAGAGGGTTGGCACGGCTAGGCAGCGACCCTCTTTAAAAGGGGCAGGGCGATAGCCCACAATGCTGTACAGAAGCAATGAGAACTCCAATCCTGTGCCACCTCCATCAGGAGCTGCACACGTGGGCATAGCAATGGGGAACCCATGTGCCACACACTATTCATTCTGTCAAGGTGTCTGCATGCCCCAGTCAGACCGGGGTTTTTTATAAATAGTCACAGGCAGGTACAACTCCTCAATGGGAATTCCGTGTGGACCCACAGCATGGGTGGCTCCCTGGAACCCACCGGCGGTACATAAATATATCCCATTGCAGTGCCCAGCACAGCTGAGGTAACGTCAGGTTTAATGCAGGTGGGCTAAAAATTACTAGGATTACACTGTAGGCGAGGGCCCCAAAAAATTGGTGTACCAACAGTACAAATGTACCTCAGAAAAATTGCCCATGCCCAACCAAGAGGGCAGGTGACACCCATTAATCGCTTTGGTTAATGTGGCTTAATTGGTAACTAGGCCTGGAGGCAGCCCAGTTAAAATAAAAATTGGTTCAGGTGATAGTTTCAACGCTTTAATGAGCATTGAAACATATAAAAATTGTTTACAAAAGTAATATGACTGAGCCTTGTGGCCCTAAGAAAAATTGCCCGTTCGGCGTGATTATGTGAGGTTTCAGGAGGAGGAGCAGGAGGAGGAGGAGGAATATTATACACAGATTGATTAAGCTAAAAGGTCCCCGTTTTTGATGGTGATAGAGAACGATGCTTCCATCCGCGGGTGCAGCCTACGTATTGCTTAGGTATCGCTGTTGTCCGCTGGTGGAGAAGAGAAGTCTGGGGAAATCCAGGCTTTGTTCATCTTGATGAGTGTAAGCCTGTCGGCACTGTCGGTTGGCAGGCGGGTACGCTTATCAGTGATGATTCCCCCAGCCGCACTAAACACCCTCTCTGACAAGACGCTAGCCGCAGGGCAAGCAAGCA
Organism: Eleutherodactylus coqui; assembly: GCF_035609145.1. Classification (NCBI taxonomy): domain Eukaryota; kingdom Metazoa; phylum Chordata; class Amphibia; order Anura; family Eleutherodactylidae; genus Eleutherodactylus; species Eleutherodactylus coqui. The sequence goes on along the minus strand of NC_089837.1, from coordinate 535,563,188 downwards.
CCTCCAGGGCATACAGCGCGAGTTCAGGCCACGTGTCCAGCTTCGACACCCAGTAGTTGTAGGGGGCAGAGGCGTCACGGAGGACGGTCGTGCGATCGGCTACATACTCCCTCACCATCCTTTTACAGTGCTCCCGCCAACTCAGCCGTGACTGGGGAGCGGTGACACAGTCTTGCTGGGGAGCCATAAAGCTGTCAAAGGCCTTGGATAGTGTTCCCCTGCCAGTGCTGTACATGCTGCCTGATCTCCGCGCCTCCCCTGCTACCTGGCCCTCAGAACTGCGCCTTTTGCCACTAGCGCTGTCGGATGGGAATTTTACCATCAGTTTGTCCACCAGGGTCCTGTGGTATAGCATCACTCTCGAACCCCTTTCCTCTTCGGGTATGAGAGTGGAAAGGTTCTCCTTATACCGTGGGTCGAGCAGTGTGTACACCCAGTAATCCGTAGTGGCCAGAATGCGTGTAACGCGAGGGTCACGAGAAAGGCATCCTAACATGAAGTCAGCCATGTGTGCCAGGGTACCTGTACGCAACACATGGCTGTCCTCACTCGGAAGATCACTTTCAGGATCTTCCTCCTCCTCCTCAGGCCATACACGCTGAAAGGATGACAGGCAAGTAGCATGTGTACCCTCAGCAGTGGGCCAAGCTGTCTCTCCCCCCTCCTCCTCATGCTCCTCCCCCTCCTCCTCCTCCTCAACACGCTGAGATATAGACAGGAGGGTGCTCTGACTATCCAGCGACATACTGTCTTCCCCCGCCTCCGTTTCCGACCGCAAAGCGTCTGCCTTTATGCTTTGCAGGGAACTTCTCAAGAGGCATAGCAGAGGAATGGTGACGCTAATGATTGCAGCATCGCCGCTCACCATCTGGGTAGACTCCTCAAAGTTTCCAAGGACCTGGCAGATGTCTGCCAACCAGGCCCACTCTTCTGTAAAGAATTGAGGAGGCTGACTCCCACTACGCTGCCTATGTTGGAGTTGGTATTCCACTATAGCTCTACGCTGCTCATAGAGCCTGGCCAACATGTGGAGCGTAGAGTTCCACCATGTGGGCACGTCGCACAGCAGTCGGTGCACTGGCAGATTAAAGCGATGTTGCAGGGTGCTCAGGGTGGCAGCGTGCGTGTGGGACTTGCGGAAATGTGCGCTGACCCGGCGCACCTTTCCGAGCAGGTATGACAAGTGGGGGTAGCTTTTCAGAAAGCGCTGAACCACCAAATTAAAGACATGGGCCAGGCATGGCACGTGCGTGAGGCTGCCGAGCTGCAGAGCCGCCACCAGGTTACGGCCGTTGTCACACACGACCATGCCCGGTTGGAGGCTCAGCGGCGCAAGCCAGCGGTCGGTCTGCTCTGTCAGACCCTGCAGCAGTTCGTGGGCCATGTGCCTCTTCTCTCCTAAGCTGAGTAGTTTCAGCACGGCCTGCTGACGCTTGCCCACCGCTGTGCTGCCACGCCGCGCGACACCGACTGCTGCCGACGTGCTGCTGCTAACACATCTTGATTGCGAGACAGAGGTTGCGGAGGAGGAGGAGGAGGGTGGTTTAGTGGAGGAAGCATACACTGCCGCAGATACCACCACCGAGCTGGGGCACACAATTCGGGGGGTGGGTAGGACGTGAGCGGTCCCAGGCTCTGACTCTGTCCCAGCCTCCACTAAATTCACCCAATGTGCCGTCAGGGAGATGTAGTGGCCCTGCCCGCCTGTGCTTGTCCACGTGTCCGTTGTTAAGTGGACCTTGGCAGTAACCGCGTTGGTGAGGGTGCGTACAATGTTGCGGGAGACGTGGTCGTGCAGGGCTGGGACGGCACATCGGGAAAAGTAGTGGCGACTGGGAACCGAGTAGCGTGGGGCCGCCGCCGCCATCATACTTTTTTTTTTTTAATCAATTCAGATTTTATTAGTTTTTCAAAAAACACGTATACATACAAATAAAGTTGTCTGCAATCTCAAGGGAGATAGGAATAATAATCTTAACGCTAGTAGTAACAGCAAATCAACATGTCGAGTACTGCTGAGTGGGAAAGGCACATGCAGGGAGAGGGAAGATCAGCACGCCATTATCAGCTATCTCTGCCTCTTCTCTCCCTGTACAGCGGCGTGATAGAACACTGTGTTTCGGTGCTGAAGGGGATGAGCGTAGGACCGAGCCACAGTCACTCGCCTCCCCTTTCTAGCATCCTCACCCTACATATGGCCAAGTTACCCACACAAAACACAACCTTAGGTTATACAGAGGGGGGGGGAGGATGGGGGTGGGAAAGAAGGGGGGTGTGTGAAGGGGGGGGGGGGGGGGAGAAGAACCTTGGGATGTGGCAGACCTCTAGCCGGAAACTGAGTAGAGAACAGGTGTACCCTGTCACGTTAGTCCCACAACGCCAGGAGCCGGACCTCGCGCCATGGAGCCCAGGTTACGATAAACTTGTCGTAGGTGTTGTTTGACCAGCTGTGTAATTCCTCCAATGAGTATAGGTTATCAATTCTCTCTCTCCATTGACCCAACGTAGGGGGGGTGCTTTGCAGCCAAAGACGGGGGATTAGTGATTTAGCTATGTCCAGGAGCAGGGCTATCAGTTTGTTCCTAATGGGGTGAAAATGTTTCTGTGGTCTCCATAGCAGGACTAGGTCTGGGGAAATAGTTGTCTTTGGGGAAATCTTCCTGATGATTGTATCTACGCCTCTCCAGAAGGGGGTCAAGAGCGGGCAAGACCACCATATGTGAAGGTATGTCCCTTCCTCGGACTTGCATCTCCAGCAAATTTTCTGGGTGGAGAGTTTGTGATCGAATAACCACTGGGGGGTCCGATACCACCTTGCAAGCAATTTATTATGTGCCTCCTGGGCTATGATGCAAGGGGACAGACCAAATGAAGTGTTTAAAATTGATCTAGCCTCCTCTGCATTAATGTGTATACCCAGTTCCTTCTCCCATGAGGAGAGGAAGGCTGGTTTGTAGGGCTGGCCTGGGGAGACAAAATTCCTCCGGAGGCAAGAGATGCTTTTTTGAGATGCTTTATTTTCCAGCCAGGCCTTTTCAAAGGGAGTAGAAGGTCTAGTGGACTTGTGCTTATTGAGAAATATTCTGATTGTGCCTGTCACTTGTGCCTTCTCTAGGAATGAGAAATTCTCACCTGGTCGCAACTCTTGGAGGATGCTATTCGGGTCAAGGTGGGCAAAGGCCTGAAGATTTGCTATGTGGAGGGATTTAAATTTCTCCCATACTGGAGCTATGTCCCGACACAAGAGGGGATTCAGAATTTTCGGAACGGAGGACAGCGGGAGTATAGGTGAGGGGGCCGGAGCCAATTCCTCTCTAAGCCTGTCCCAGACCTCGCAGGGGCCCCTAAGAAGCGGGTTGTAGGTCCTGGACTGGTAGCGTGCGCTGACTGGGAACCATAGGTCGTCCTCAAGTGGGAATTTGTTGTAACCCTCCACTAAGCTCGTGAGGATCTTATCCCCCTCCCTCTGCGTAAGGTCCCACCAGTAGCGGAGTTGGGATGCTCTGTAGTAGTCGCAAAGGTTGGGGAGGTCAATGCCGCCCTCTCTGCGGCTCCTTATCATAAAGCTATGTGCCAGTCTTGGTCTCCTCCGCCTCCGCACAAAACCCGAAAAGGCCGAGCGTAGTTCTTTAAAGAAGCTGGCGGGGAGATGGATAGGAAGCATCCTGATCTTATACAGTATGATGGGGAGAATGTAGGTTTTGATGATGTTTTTCCTCCCAAACCATGACACACGCGGTATGTCATAAGATTTGAGAAGCTGTTTGACCTTAACGATGAGAGGGTCGAAGTTCGCTTTATATAAATCTTCCGCCTTTTTGGTTAACCTGATACCCAAGTATTCCAGACCGGAGGGGGCCCAGGACAAGGGTGAGTTAGCTCTTATTTAGTCTAACTGCGTTGGGGGGATAGAGATGTTTAATGCGGTCAACTTTGCTAAATTGATCTTGAAGTTTGACAATCCTCCGAATTCATCCAGGATTTCCAGTAGCCTGGGCAAACTCTTCTGAGGCTCGGTAACTATAAATGCCGTGTCATCCGCGAAGGCCGCCACCGAGAGTTGTCGCCCCCCAATAGCTAGGCCCTTAACCCCAGAATCCCGTCTTATCCTCAGTAATAGAGGCTCTAAGGACAGAATAAAGAGGGAAGGAGAGAGGGGGCACCCCTGCCGAGTTCCATTTTTTATGAGGAAGGGAGGAGAGAGAATCTCATTTACCCTCAGTCTTGCATGGGGGCACGCATAAAGCGAGAAGATAGCTCGGATGAATTGCCCAGGGAGGTTGAAATGGTGCAACACTCTCTCCATATATAGCCAATCCACTCTATCAAAGGCCTTTTCGGCGTCCGTACCTACTAAGGCGAGCGGGATCTTGTGGTGTTGAGCATATCTGGCCGCGTGGAGAAGTCTGAGGCAATTGTCTCTCCCCTACCTTCCCTTGACGAAGCCTGCCTGCTCCCTGTCTATCAGGGAAGGTACACAGGGGCAAGTCTGTTTGCAAGCCCAGAGCTTCATATCTTGGTTAATCAATGATATGGGGCGGTAGTTCCCGCATAATTCTGGGTTTTTATTGTCTTTCTGTATCAAGACAATGTGGGCCTCCAAGGCTTGTCTCGGCAGGGATGCCCCTCCCATCAGGTCATTGAACAGAGCCATCAGCTTCGGACCAATCACCCGAAGGAAGGTTTTATAATATTTGAGGGGGAAACCATCGGGGCTGGGGCTTTTATTCAGGGGGCTAGACGATATCAAATCCTCTACTTCGGTGAGTGTTACCTGGTCAGTTAGCGAAGAGGTCTTCGCTGAATCAAGTCTGGGCATTTGAATCTGTCTAAGAAACCCGTCTACCAGGTCAACCTTTTTTCCCGGGGGGAGAGCGTCACCCTCTTTTTTTAAATTGTATAAGGCCGAGTAATACTTCCGAAATTCTTCTGCTATATCCATGGAGGTGGTCATAGTTACTCCCGTGGGGGACTTGATAGCCCTAATCTGGGTCTTAGCGCGGGCTTTTTTAATCAGCGCAGTCATAAGTCTACTGCCCTTGTTGCCTTGGGCATATATCTTATGTCTGAAATACAACTGGTTTTTGTTAAATTTAGAGTTTAACAATAATTTCAGGTCGGCTCTTACCTCCGCTAGTTTAGCCAGGTTCTGTTTTGTTTGGGACAGTTTCGCAGAGAACTCTAGTTTAGCAATTTGTAAAAGTTTGTCATCAATGGCTTTCTGCGTGCGCTTTTTGACCCGAGAACCAAGGTCAATCAGCAGTCCCCGCATGTAGGCCTTATGGGCCTCCCATACCAACGGGGAACTAGACTCCTCTGTTGAGTTAAGGTGGAAGTACTCCTCGATCTGCTTGGTCAAATATTCCCTATCCTCTATTTGGTCAAGAAGAGAGGTGTTAAGGGACCATCTCCATTCTCTAGCGTGTGATTGTGGTGGGCGAATCGTCACATGCACGGGGGCATGATCCGATATCGTCATGGTGTCTATGTCGGCTCTAATCAACGTCGTGAGGAGGGCAGAGGAGACCAGGATATAATCCAGACTTTGGTATGTTGAATGTACCGAGGATAGATATGAGAAATCTCTCGTGGTGGGGTTTAGAGAGTGCCATGAGTCCACCAAGCCGAGCTCCTGAATCCGTTTGCCTAGCTTTCTCAGTTTGCCCTGCGAGATCTGAGAACGGCCCGAAGACGAATCCAGCGCGGGGTTGAAGGTAATATTAAAGTCGCCCGCTAAGATGATCTGGCCTGCGCTAAAATTTCTCAGATTTTCCAGCTGCTTTAATAGCCAGGGTATCTGCTCCGTGTTGGGGGCGTAGATGTTCGCTAGGGTCAACTTGGTGTTGTTCAGTGTGCCTCTCAAAAAGAGGACTCTGCCCTCGTCGTCCCGGAACCGAGCCTCCTCCACAAAATTAACCGATTTGTGTAGGAATATGGAGACTCCCTTCGAGGCCGACGAGGGGTGAGTGCTGTGATATGCGCTGGGAAAACACTTCCCCAGAAGGGGGAAGGATTTGGTTCCCTTAAAATGGGTCTCTTGGAGGAAGAGAATTTTAGTATCGTACCTTTTCAGAAGTAGCTCCAGGTCATGGCGTTTCTGTGGGGAGTTGAGGCCCCTGACGTTGAAGGAGGTGAGACGCAATCCGGCCATGGCAGGGCTCCTGTGCTAAAGAGGGAAAGAGCAGAGATTTAGAGAGCAAGGTTATACGAAGGTGTCGGGCGAAAAGGGCCCCGACGAAGCTCAATCGTGAGGTCACCACACTGGCCAGCAGTAGGGGGGATAGCTCGGTTCGTGTGGGAGTGGGAAGGAAGGTGGGGGGAGGAGAGGGGATGGGGAAGGACACGCACAAGTCTCGCTGTTGGAAAGAAAGGCTAGACTCCCTACGCGGGGAGACTCAGCCCAACAGTGCAACTTATAGACTATAAGCAATAATAAATCAGATTGTGCTTGATATCTGAGGACGGTATTCCGAAGTCCCGGGGAGTCGCTGACTCCGGCGGTAGAACCGAATATCAGTTACTGCCTGGACAGTACAGAACAGGCACCCATCGGATCCTTCGGAGGAGAAGCGGACGGGTAAGCACCCATAAAGAAAGAGAAAATGTTATGCAACGGCAAAAGCATCTTAAAAACGCGTCTTGCTACAGGCATGTATGAGCTGTAACATTAGCGATTTTAACAAAAATGGCAATATTAGCAATGATACCAAAATAGCAATAGTAGCAATAATATCAGTAACCATAATAAAAGACAATAAAAGACAATAGACAATAGGGCAAAACTTAAGGTAACAGTCACCAGTCTCGAGTCGAGGGCCGGGGAGGGGGGGGGGGGGTAGTAAGAAGTGTAGACCTTCAGCGTCCTTCTGGAAACAGTCCTCCACCCTCAGGCCCTGACGTACTGGTTGAAGCAACAGAGATCTGGAAAAAGAAGGGAAGAAACGGCAACAGGGCGGGAAACCCCAGACCAACAGCAGAGCGGGAGCGAACCCCCTTCAGTTGGCAGCCACTGCAGGTGGAACTAAGGCTGCCTCTGGGGTACGCTCCGGCCCCGGCCAGCAATGGAAGATGGACCGCGTGTTCACGATCTCTAGGTTCACGGGTCCTGGCGCGTCTTCTTCTTCTTCCCCTTAGGGGACTTGGAGCTACTCGCTACCAACCAGTCCCCCGGGTCCTCAAGCGGCTGGAACTGGAGCGGGTCCGGGATCGACTGCCAGTTGGGGAGGACAATAGGCTCAATTTCTAAGAGCTCCCACAATTTTTGCATTTCTTCCTGGGTGCGGATGTTGACGCGTTTGCCTTGAATAGAGATGCTAACGCCAAACGGAAACAACCAGGCGTAGCGTAGCTCCCTGGACCTAAGGACCTCTAGTAGTGGGCGTAAGGCTTGGCGCTTAGCAAAGGTAGAGGGTGCTAAGTCCTGGAAAATCCGATTCAGAGAGTCCGAATATTTCAGTTCTCCGTGCAGTCTGGCTGCCCTCAGTACTGCAGTTGTGTCGGGAAATGCAAGCAGTTTACAAATTACATCCCTGGGGAACTCAGTAGTGCCAGGTGGGGGTCTGAGAGCTCTATGGATTCTCTCAATGTTAATGCAGGATGCCCTTTCTTCCCCCAGCAAAATGGCGAAAATTTCTTTGGCGACTTTCGCTAAACTTTTGCTGGCATAGGATTCCGGGATCCCCTTTAGGGCGCCCACCCACTGGCGTTTGCGTTTTTCGCGCGTTTTTCACGGCGTTTTTTGCCGCGTTTTCTTGGCTTTTCCATTAATTTCCATTGACTTTCATGGGTGCATTAGGAGAAAAATAAGGACACATATGCAACTGACAGTTCCTATGTTAAAAAACGCAACGCAGCGCAAAACGCCAGTGGACAGGAGTACATTCAATTCTAATTGCTCTGCAGAAAAAACGCAAAACGCAAAGAAAAAAAAATCGCCAGTGGGTGGGCGCCCTTAGGCGCAAATTGTTACGCCTATTTCTATTCTCCAGATCTTCTTGGAGTAAGAGCACTCTGTTAAGGTGTACATGCTGATCCTTAACTGCTTGCTCTAGCTGCAGGGAGTGTGACACGATAGCAGCAGAGGAGGTCTCTAAGTCCTCTGCCCTGTGCCCCAGCTGTCTTAACTCGTCCTTTATCTCAGCCAGGTCAGAGCTGATGGGGCGCAGGGCTTGGGAGAGTAAGCTCTTCATAAACCCTCTGGAAACAGACTCACCCTCCTCTCCATCCGAGGGCAGCTCTTCTTCCTCCGTCTGGTTAGATGCAGGGATGAGCTCACGTGCCGGTGCCATCTTGGACGGGGGCCGCGGGGAACGAGACGGACGTTCTTTAAAGAAGCGCTGCATGTCTACCTGCGTTTTAGCCGGTCGAGGAGTGCTCTGCAGGTCTGTCCTTCTATCTTTTGAAGTTTTGCCCATTTTTGCTGATATTTGCCGTTGCTGTGAGGCTCCGTGGGTGACTGTCTGCAGGAGCGCGGCTCTCAGTCAGCCATCCCGCTCGGCGTCCACGCTCCGCCCACGCCATCATGTTTTTGAAAGCCTCTGTTTCCACAACCCTATACGGCAGCATCTCCAGGCTGATCAATTTGGCAATGTGCACGTTTAACGCTTGAGTGTGCGGGTGCGTGGCTCAAACACTTGCGCTAGCGACGTCTGGACGGTTCGCTAAGAGATATTGGTGGATGGGGCCGAGGACAGCGGAGATGAGGGTGTGGGTTCAGGCCAGGAGACGGTAGTGCCTGTGTCCTGAGAGGGGGGTTGGATCTCAGTGGCAGGTTGGGGCACAGGGGGAGAGGCAGGGGTGCAAACCGGAGGCGGTGAACGGCCTTCGTCCCACCTCGTGGGGTGCTTGGCCATCATATGTCTGCGCATGCTGGTGGTGCTGAGGCTGTTGGTGGTGGCTCCCCGGCTGATCTTGGCGTGACAAAGGTTGCACACCACTGTTCGTCGGTCGTCTGCACTCTCAGTGAAAAACTGCCACACCTTTGAGCACCTCGGCCTCTGCAGGGTGGCATGGCACGAGGGGGCGCTTTGGGAAACAGTTGGTGGATTATTCGGTCTGGCCCTGCCTCTACCCCTGGCCACCGCACTGCCTCTTCCAACCTGCCCTGCTGCTGCACTTGCCTCCCCCTCTGAAGACCTGTCCTCAGTAGGCTTAGCAAACCAGGTGGGGTCAGTCACCTCATCGTCCTGCTGCTCTTCCTCCGAATCCTCTGTGCGCTCCTCCCTCGGACTTACTCCAATTACTACTACCTGAGTGATAGACAACTGTGTCTCATTGTCATCGTCCTCCTCACCCACTGAAAGGTCTTGAGACAGTTGCCGGAAGTCCCCAGCCTCATCCCCCGGACCCCGGGAACTTTCCAAAGGTTGGGCATCGGTCACGTCAAACTCCTCCGGTGTGAGAGCAACCATTGCTGCCCATTTTGGGCAGGGGCCCGAGAACAGTTCCTGGGAGTCTGGCTGCTCCTCAGAATGTGTCATTGTAATGGAGTGATGAGGCTGGGAGGAAGGAGGAGCAGCAGCCAGAGGATTCAGAGTTGCAGCAGTGGACGGCGCAGAACTCTGGGTGGTCGATAGATTGCTGGATGCACTTTCTGCCATCCACGACAGGACCTGCTCACACTGCTCATTTTCTAATAAAGGTCTACTGCGTGGACCCATTAATTGTGAGATGAATGTGGGGACGCCAGAAACGTGCCTCTCTCCTAATCCCGCAGCAGTCGGCTGTGATACACCTGGATCAGGAGCTCGGCCTGTGCCCACACCCTGACTTGGGCCTCCGCGTCCTCGCCCCCGTCCACGTCCTCTAGGCCTACCCCTACCCCTCAGCATGGTGTATTACCAGTAGTGCAGAAACAGAACGCTGTGATTAAATGTGCCGCTTATTGGCCTGTGGTTGGAGGCTGACTTCGCTTACGGAACGCACAGCAGAGCCAGGAAACAATTTTGCGCAAGCCTGTAGTGAGATGTAGGTGCGTATGACTGAGCTAGTGGAATTCACAGCGCAGAAGTAGTCAAGTGGCCAAAGGGCAGTGGTACGCCTTAAGTATTTTGCTTCAATTTTTTTAAAGGCTGAGCTGAGACAACAGACAGATACTGTAGACAGCGTATATATGTATACTGTTTCCCTCTGGACGGGATGACGGCGGTGATGTAACGGGCAACGCAGAGCCAGGAAACAATTTTGTGCAAGCCTGCTGTAACACTTAGCTGCGTATTAATTAGGACTACTACCCCCAGCAGACACGCAGTACACTCAAGACGGTCACAGGCAGCCCAAATATAGTATTTTTCCCAAATTTGTTTGAAAAGGCCCACTGCCTATATAGCCTGAATATCTCTTTCCCTGTACCACTGTCCCTGCCTCACCAGTACTGCCCCTATACTCTGTACAATGACTGCAGACTGCGGACGCAATGCTCTGCACGCCCGATATACAAAAAAAAAAAAAAATGCAACACTGCTAAAAGCAGCCTCCACAGTACTGCACACGGTTAGATGTGGCCCTAAGAAGGACCGTTGGGGTTCTTGAAGCCTAAAATCACTCCTAACGCTCTCCCTATAGCAGCTCCGGCATCAGCAGCACTGTCCCTGATCTATGTCAGAATGCATCTGTGGCGAGCCGCGGGAGGGGCCGATTTATATACTCGGGTGACACCTGATCTCCCCAGCCACTCACTGCAGGGGGGTGGTATAGGGCTGGAACGTCGCAGGGGGAAGTTGTAATGCCTTCCCTGTCTTTCTATTGGCCAGAAAAGCGCGCAAATGTCTCAGAGATGAAAGTGTAAGTAACTCAAACATCGCGTGGTGCTCGCCTCTAGTAACGAGCATCTCGAACACGCTAATACTCGAACGAGCATCAAGCTCGGACGAGTACGTTCGCTCATCTCTAAAGAGAACGCATCAGCGGGTTGGAGGAAGAACGGAATGATGAAAACAGCCGCTGAGGACAAGAGGTTGTTCGTGTGAATGCGGTACGGCAGAAACGTATGGAGGGTTCCAGAGAAACCTGGGAGCAGCGGACTGCGGGGCTGGAGCAGCGGACTGCGGGGCTGGAGCAGCGGACTGCTGGGCTGGAGCAGAGATGGGAAGCTGAAGGTGTGCTGCTGAAGAGTAGTCATGAGCAAGAAGTGCAGCAGTGGTGTGCAAGACTGACCATGGAGGAACAGAAGCAGGAGAGGCTTCAGGATGAGCCGGGGAGAAAGTCAGAGGACTTAAAGGGCCAGCGTGCCATCCTCCAAGCATCACAAGGAGACCTAGCTCAGGTGAAGCTCCAGCTGTCACAGGTACAAGCAGAGAGGGAGAACGTCAAAGCTATGGCGGCGGTGTCTGAGAACGCCAGGCAGGAAGCTGAAGACAAAGTGAGAAACCAATGGCAGGACAAGGTATGCCAGCTACAAGAGAGCTTATATGAGGAATAGAGATGAGCGAGCACACTGGTCTGAGCTTGATGCTTGCTCCAGTATTAGGGTGTTCGAGTATTAGGGTGTTCGAGATGCTCGTTACTCGAGACGAACACCACGCGGTACTCGAGTCAATTCCATTTCCTTCCCTGCATGTTTTGCGCCATTTTCTGGCCAATAGACTTGCAGGTAAGGCATTACCACTTCCTCCTGTGACGTTCCAGCCCTATCCCACCCCCCTGCAGTGAGTATCTGGTGAGATCAGGTGACTGCCGAGTATATAAAGCGGTTCCGCCCGCGGCTCGCCTCAGATACACACTGGGAGAGTATAGGGAGAGTGGTGCTGCTGGTACTATAGGGAAAGTGTTAGAGTAGGATCCTGTCCTCAAGAACCCCAACGGTCCTTCTTAGGGCCACATCCGACTGTGTGCATTACTGTTGTGGCTGGCTGGGAGCAGTAGTGCACCAATATTTTTTCTTTAAGCATCTCAGGCTGTGCAGGCCATTACATCTATAGCATTCTTAGTCTGCGGTGCATAACGCTGAGTTTAGGGACAGAGCTGCCTATATAGGGAAAGTCTTACAGTCCTCTTGATCATCTGTACAAGAACCCCAGCAGTCCTTCTTAGGGCTACATCTCATCGTGTGCATTATAATTGTGGCTGGCTGGGAGCAGTAGTGCATCCATTTTTGTATTACGCATCTAGGCCTGTTCCCAGCCTTTCAGTAATAGCGTTCTCAGCCTGCAGTGCCGTACAACCAGCTCTCACCATTAAACTGCACTCCTAGCATCCTAAACATCTCCTAGCCTACTGTGAATGACTTCATTTATACCGTTCTGTGTCTGCAGTGCATTAGACAGAGGTCTCACCGCTAAACAGTACTGTAATATTACCGGGGCCACTGCAGAGTATTTCAGCTCAGCCGCTGTGCAGAGCGTCTCACAATACCCTTTCCTTGGTGGGGTTGAGATCGCCGCAGTTACCAGCACTATCCACTGGCTTTAGAGTCTTCTCCCCCTCCACACAGCCTCTATTATCTACAAGGATAGGGCTGGAATGTGGGAAGGGCGAGGCCCCCTAAAATGGAAGCCCAGCCCTGCCACTCGCTAATTTGGTGGTTTCCCCGTTAGGTGTGGTGCCGAAAAAGGAGATTGGTAAATTTCGTCTAATTCACCATTTGTCCTTTCCAGAAGGAGAATCGGTAATGACGGTATGGCTCCCGATCTGTGTTCGGTGGTCTATACATCATTTGATTCGGCAGTAAAATGGGTACAGAGGTGTGGTAAAGGGGCGCTCTTGGCAAAAACAGATGTAGAATCTGCGTTTCGTTTGTTGCCGGTTCACCCCGATAGTGTACATTTGTTGGGGTGTGTTTGGGAGGCGCAGTTTTTTGTGGACCGTTGTCTACCTATGGGGTGTTCGATTTCCTGCGCCTATTTTGAGGCGTTCAGTCCTTTTTTGGAGTGGGTCGTTCGGGACGTGTCTGGTTTGCAGTCAATTCTGCATTATCGGGACGATTTTTTATGTATTGGCCCTGCAGATACTAATATTTGTAGTTCTCTCTTGGGTGCGGTGCAATGGGTGGCCAAAAAATTTAGTATCCCATTGGTGCCTGAAAAAACAGAGGGACCAGCGACTTGTTTGAGTTTTTTCTGTATCATGATTGACACTGAAAAAATAAAGTGTAGACTGCCTGGGGACAAGGTGGAGGCGTTGCGCCAAGAGTTGGCGAGAACATCTCGTTCCAAGGAAATTACCCTGCGGGATTCACAATCGTCGTTAGGCAAATTAAATTTAGCCTGCCGGATCATACCTATGGGCCAATTTTTTTGAAGGAAAATGGCAGAGGAAACGGCGGGCGTGAAGGCAGGGCATCACTTTATTCGGATCTCCGCTGAGATTCGGGCAGATTTGGCGGTTTGGGCCTCTCTTTTGGGTAGTTACAACGGTCGCTCGTTGTTTATTATCAGGCTGTGAACAGTTTTGATTGCGAGTTGTTCACTGATGCGTCAGGGGAAGTTGGTTTTGGAGCCTTTTTCAGGGGACAGTGGTGTGCAGGGCGTTGGCCTGAGGAGTGGAAGCGCAGTGGGGCGGTTAAAAATTTCGTTTTGTTAGAATTGTTTCCAATTGTGGTGGCGGTATCAGTTTGGGGAGATTGGTTCAGAAATAAAAAGGTACGGTTCCACTGTGATAATTTGGGAGTGGTACAAGCAATCAATGCTGTGACGGCTCGGTCACCTCCGGTGGTTGATCTGCTGCGGCACTTGGCCCTGAGCTGCTTGTTCTTGTATGCATGAGTGGTAGCGGTTCACGTACCAGGGGTTCACAATAGTGTAGCTGATGCCCTTTCTCGTTTTCAGTGGCAGCGATTTTGGGCACTGGTGCCAGAAGTGGAACAGGAAGGTCTGCCTTGTCCATCGGAGTTGTGGAATGTGGTCGACATGCTGCGGAACATTTGATCGAAAATTCGCTGGCACGGGGGACAAGGAGTGTTTATCAGGTAGCATGGGATCGCTGGCAAGAGTGGGTGAGAGCTTTGGGGATACAGTTGTCAGAGAAGGAGGAAGAGTTAGCACTGTTGGCTTGGTTAGGTGATGTAGCAGCTAAGGGGTGGTCAGTGGCGAAGGTGACTCGGTACATGGCTTGTTTGGCTTTTTGTTTTAAGCTTCATGGGCGACGGGATTTGACTAAGTCCTTTTTAGTAAGACAGGCGTTGCGGGGGTTCAGAAAAGGTAAGGCTTGTAAGGACGCGAGACGCCCAATTACATACGGTTTGTTGAAAAAGATGGCAGGCATGTTAGGGGGAGTTTGTAAGGACAGTTATGAGGCGATCTTATTTCGGTGTGCTTTCGCATTTGCATTTTTTGGCGTGTTTAGGCTGGGGGAGTTAGTATCCCCCAGCAAAGGGGTGCAAGGTGGCTTGGCGGCTAAGGACGTGGTATTACTGGATGGAAGGGTTGAGATTTGGCTAAGAAGGTCAAAACCGGATCAGTTTGGCAGAGGTAAACGAATCTCTTTGGGACAAGTTCAGGGGGCAGTTATGTGCCCGGTACACTGTTTAGGGGAGTACAGGCAGCGGCAGATGTCGGGAGTTGGGCCGTTGTTCCGACATGAGGATGGGTCGTTTTTGTCCCAGTTCCAATTTAATAGGGTGTTGAGGAAAGTGGTGGCGGCGCTTGGGTTGTCTGGGGCCAGGTATTCGTCACACTCTTTTAGAATTGGTGCTGCGACCGAGGCGTCTAGTTGGGGATTACCGGGTGAGGTAGTCCAGAGAATTGGCAGATGGACTTCAAAGAGGTACCAGTTGTATGTTCGCCCGGAACTGGTGGACTGTTAGTGGGGCGTTGAATGCAGGAGGAGGCTTGTGTGTTTGTGTGATATGGTATTGGGGGGGGGGGGGGGGGAGAAGGTGTATTGATTTGTGGTTTTCTTTTAATTTTCTTCCAGGTCGGGAGTATCCTGTGCTTGTGTGGCTGATGGGACATTCCTATGTGTATTGGGGGGCAGAGAGGGCTAAGCTGCGGCCTTCAGGGCGGCAGCTGGGTTTCAGCAGAGATGTAGCGTTGGTGAGGTGGTTAGGCATCAGGGGTATGAAGTGGTGCCAGGTATTGCGGGAGTTAGAGGATTTTGTGCTGTTGGATCGAAGTCCAGATATTTTAGTGCTGCATGTTGGCGGCACCGATTTGGGTAGTCGCCCGGCGCGTGAGCTGCACAGGGATATCCAGTATGATTTCCTTCGAATTTGCACTCTCTTTCCACAGATTATTGTACTCTGGTCGGAAATCATTCCGAGGAAGTGTTGGCGATATGCACGATCCATGGAGGGGATTAATAGAGCAAGGGTGAAATTGAACCGTCATGTGTCAGCCTTTGTGTACAGAAATGGGGGAGTGAGCGTTAGGCACTTGGAATTAGAAAAAGGAATGGGGAGCTATTGGGTGGAGGACGGGATCCATCTGAATGACGTGGGGATTGATCTATGGGCTTTAGGGATTCAGGAAGGAATAGAGAGAGCCTTAGTGCTGTTGGGGGCTGTGCAGGCTTAGGTATAAGCCGTGCTGGCTATGGCGGGTGGGGGGTTCCTTGGAGTCGGTGGAAATTGTGTGGGGGGAATCCCTCCGTGTTAAATTTTATGTGATCTGGTGCAAGTGACTTGGCTGGTGAGGGGGCGGCAGTAGACTCCCTCTGGCTATAAGTCACAATAGTTGTTGCCACCCTTTGGGCGGCTTGGTGGCTCCTGAGCCTGTCGGTCCGGTGGGGGGCAGTTGTTGCGGTTCCTGTTATGGTTGCACCAGATTTTTCGTGACTCCAAGGACTCCCTCTCATTTGTTGTTCATTTTATGTACTGTTTTGTTAATAAACTGGCTGCTGTAGCCATTTTAGCCAAACAAGAAGGAGTGGCGTCTTTATTGGTGGAAAGAGGGGTGGTGGGCTACAGCGGAGGCATTCTAGCCTCCCTGGGTCAAGTCTCTGCAAGCGGTAAATTACCCCTAGGAATCAGCGCAAGACAGCCGGTTACTTTTTTCTAGTCACAGCATAGAGCCTCCGCTATCTACAAGTCTCTGTGTGCAGTGAATTATGCCACAGTTGTCAGCGCTGTACAGTGGGGTAATTTTTTGGGGCCCTGCTCTATTCTCAATCCGCCATGATGAGGAGTAGGGGTAAGGGTCGAGGAAGCGGACACGGGCGTCCAAGTGAGGGTGTGGGCACAGGCCAAGTTCCTGGTCGTGGTGAATCACAGCCGGCTGCTGCGGGATTAGGAGAGAGTCAAGTTTCTGGGCTCCCCAGCTTTATATCACAATTTATGGGTCCACGTGGTAGACCTTTGTTACAAACAGAGCAGTGTGAGCAGGTCCTGTTGTGGATGGCAGAAAATGCATCCAGCAATGTATCGACCACCCAGTCTTCGACGCAACTCTGAATCCTCTGGCTGCTCCTCCTTCCTCCCAGCCACCTCACTCCGTGAAAATGACAGATTCTGAGCAGGCAGATTCCCAGGAACTGTTCTCGGGTCCCTGCCATGAGTGGGAAAAAATGGTTCCTCTCTCACCTGAGGAGTTTGTCGTGACCGATTCCCAACCTTTGGAAAGTTCCCGGGATCCGGGTGAGGAGACTGGGGACTTCCGGCAACTGTCTCAAGAGCTTTCAGTGGGTGAGGAGGACGATGATGATGAGACACAGTTGTCTATCAGTGAGGTAGTAGTAAGGGCAGTTAGTCCGAGGGAGGAGCGCACAGAGGATTTGGAGGAAGAGCTGCTGGACGATAAGGTGACTGACCCCACTTGGTTTGCTAAGCCTACTGAGGACCGGGCTTCAGAGGGGGAGGCAAGTGCAGCAGCAGGACAGGTTGGAAGAGGCAGTGGAGTGGCCAGGGGTAGAGGCAAGGCCAGAGCGAAGAATTCCCCAACTGTTTCCCAAAGCACCCCTTCGCGGCAAGCCTCCGTGCAGAGGGCTAGGTGTTCAAAGGTGTGGATGTTTTTCAGTGAGAGCGCTGACGACCGACGAACAGTGGTGTGCAACCTGTGCCACACCAAGATCAGCAGGGGAGCCACCATTACTAGCCTTACCACCACCAGCATGCGCAGGCATATGATGGCCAAGAACCCCACAAGGTGGGACGAAGGCCGTTCACCGCCTCCGGGTCACAGCACTGCCTCTTCCCCTGTGCCCCAACCTGGCACACAGATCCAATCCATCTCCCAGGACACAGGCACGAGTGCCTTCCGGCCTGCACCCACACCCTTACCTCCACGGTCCTCCACTCCATCCAGCAATGTCTGTCAGTGCAACGTTCAGCGAAAGCGCAAATACGCCGCCACCCACCCGCACGCACAAGCTTTAAATGTGCACATTGCCAAATTAATCAGCCTGGAGATGCTGCTGTACAGGCTTGTGGAAACGGAAGCTTTCAAAAACATGATGGCGGCGGCGGTCCCGCGCTACTCGGTCCCCAGTCGCCACTATTTTTCCCGATGTGCCGTCCCAGCCCTACACCAACACGTTTCCCGCAGCATAAATCGTGCCCTCAACAACGGGGTTACTGGGAAGGTCCACTTAACCACAGACACATGGACAAGTACTGGCAGGTAGGGCCACTATATCTCCCTGACGGCACATTGGGTGAACTTGGTGGAGGCTAGGACTGAGTCAGATCCTGGGACTGCTCACGTCCTACCCACACCCAGAATAGTGGGTTCTACCTCGGTGCTGGTATCTGCGGCGTTTTATGCAACCTCCTCCAAACCTTCCCCCTTCTCCTCCTCCGCCACCTCTACCTCTCAATTAAGAAGTGTGAGCACGTCGCCAGCAGTCGGTAGCGCGTGGCGCAGCAGCATAGCGGTGGGCAAGCGTCAGCAAGCCGTGCTGAAACTAATCAGCTTAGGTGACAAGAGGCACACAGCTGCTGCAGGCTCTGACAGAGCAGACCGACCGCTGGCTTTCGCCGCTGAGCCTCCAACCGGGCATAGTCCTGTGTGACAACAGCCGTAACCTGGTGGCGGCTCTGCAGCTCGGCGGGCTCACACACTTGCCATGCCTGGCCCACGTCTTCAATCTGGTGGTTCAGCAGTTTCTGAAAAACTAGCCCCACTTGTCTGACCTCCTCGGCAAGGTGCGCTGCATCTGCGAACATTTCCGCAAGTCCACCACGGACGCTGCCACCCTGAGGACCCTGCAATGTCGGTTTCAGCTGCCAGAGCACTGACTGCTGTGCGACGTGCCCACATGCTCGAATTCTACGCTGCACATGTTGGCCAGGCTGTATGAGCAGCGTAGAGCAATAGTGGAAAACCAGCCACAACATGGGCGGCGGAGTGGTAGTCGGCCTCCACAATTCTTTACTGAGAAGTGGGCCTGGATGGCAGATATCTGCCAGGTTCTCGGAAGCTTTAAGGAGTCTACCAAGATGGTGAGCGGTGATGCGGCAAGCACTAGCGTTGCCATCCCGCTGCTTTGCCTGCTGAGAAATTTGCTGCAAAGCATAAAGGCTGACGTTTTGTGGTTGGAACAGGAGAGGGGGGATGACAGTATGTCGCTTGATAGCCAGACCACCCTCATGTCTATATCTCAGCGCGTTTTGCAGTAGGAGGGGGAGGAGGAGGAGGATCATCTTCTTAGTGAGGACAGTGATGTGTTGCGTACTGGGACCCTGGTACACATGGATGACTTTATGTTAGGCTGCCTTTCTCGTGACGCATTCTGGCCACTACGGATTACTGGGTGTACACCCTTCTCGACCGACGGTATAAGGAGAATCTTTCCACTCTCATTCCCGAAGAGGAAAGGGGTACGAGAGTGATGCAATACCACAGGGCCCTGGTGGAAAAAGTGATGCTAAAATTCCCATCTAACAGCGCTAGTAGCAGAAGACGCAGTTCCGAGGGCCAAGTAGCAGAGGAGGCGCGGGGATCAAGCAGCATGTCCAGCGCAGGCAGGGGAACACTCTCCAAGGCCTTTGCCCGCTTTATGGCTCCCCAGCAAGACTGTGTCACCACTCCCTAGTCAAGGCTGAGTCGGAGGGAGCACTGTAAAAAGATGGTGAGGGAGTACGTAGCCGATCATACCACCATCCTCAGTGATGGCTCTGCTCCATACAACTATTGTGTGTCAAAGCTGGACACGTGGCACAAATTTGCGCTGTACGCCCTGGAGGTGTTGGCCTGCCCTGCCGCTAGTGTCTTGTCAGAGAGGGTGTTCAGTGCAGCTGGGGGAATCATCACGGATAAGCGTACCCGCCTGTCAACTGCCAGTGCTGACATGCTTACACTCATAAAGATGAACAAAGGCTGGATTTCCCCAGACTTCTCTTCTCCACCGACAGAAAGCAGCAGAACCTAAAGATTCTTTTCGCTGCAACAGGAGAAAAATGCATCCTCTATCACCACAAAAAAGGGGGAATTTGTCAATCACTTTCAGATATTATTACTCTTCCTCCTCCTACTCCTCCTCCAAAAACAGCATGTCATCACGCTGAACTGCCAATTTTTCTGCAGGCCAAAAGGCTCTATTTAAAAGGTTTTTACAATTTTTCAAAGTTTCAAAAGTTTTTATACTTTACCAGAAACCAATGTTTTTCACAGGGCTGCCTCCAAGCTCTGTTACAAATTAAGCAACAGCGAGCTGTATTTTTATTAAATATTTATGCGTTTCACCTGCCCTCTCGGTTGAGCAATTTTTCAGGGGTACACTTGTACTCTTGGTACACCAATTTTTCTGGTCCTCGCCTATACTGTTATCTAACTAATTTTAGTGGCCTTCGCCTACACTAATGGTACACCAATGTTTCAGGGGTTCGCCTATACTCTTGCTACAGAAATGTTACAGGGGTTTGCCTATACTCTTGCTACAGAAATGTTACTAGGGTCCGCCTCTACTCTTGGTACACCAATATTTCAAGGGTTCGCCTATACTTTTAATAAGAAAATGTTTCAGGGGTTCGCCTATACTCTTGCTACAGAAATGTTACTGGGGTCCGCCTATACTCTTGCTACAGAAATGTTACAGGGGTCTGCCTATACTTTTACTACAGAAATGTTACTTGGGTCCACCTATATCATTGCTACAGAAATCTTACTGGGGTCCGCATATACTTTTATTACAGAAATGGTACTGGGGCCCGCCTATACTCTTGGTACAGAAATGTTACAGGGGTCCGCCTATACTTCTGCTACAGAAATGTTACTATGTTCCCCCTCTACTCTTGGTACACCAATATTTCAGGGATTCGCCTATACTTTTAATAAGGAAATGTTACTGGGGTCCGCCTATACCTTTGCTACAGAAATGTTACTGGGGTCTCCCTATACTCTTGCTACAGAAATGTTACTGGGGTCTGCCTATACTCTTGCTACAGAAATGTTACTGGGGTCTCCCTATACTCTTGCTACAGAAATGTTACTGGGGTCTGCCTATACTCTTGGTAACCAATATTTTTCAGGGGTCTGCCTATACTTTTGCTACAGAAATGTTACAGGGGTCCGTCTATACTTTTACTACAGAAATGTTACTGGGATCTGCCTATACTTTTACTACAGAAATGTTACTGGGGTCTACCTACACTCTTGCTACAGAAATGTTACTGGGGTCTGCCTATACTCTTGCTACATAAATGTTACAGGGGTCCGCCTATACTGCTGCTACAGAAATGTTACTGGGGTCTGCCTATACTTCTGCTACAGAAATGTTACTGGGGTCCGCCTATACTTGTGCTACAGAAATGTTACTGGGGTCCGCCTATACTTGTGCTACAGAAATGTTACTGGGGTCTGCCTATACTTCTGCTACAGAAATGTTACTGGGGTCTGCCTATACTTTTACTACAGAAATGTTACTGGGGTCTACCTACACTCTTGCTACAGAAATGTTACTGGGGTCTGCCTATACTCTTGCTACAGAAATGTTACTGGGGTCTGCCTATACTTCTGCTACAGAAATGTTACTGGGGTCCGCCTATACTTGTGCTACAGAAATGTTACTGGGGTCCACCTATAGTCTTGCTACAGAAATGTTACTGGGGTTCGCCTATACTTCTACTACAGAGATGTTACTGGGGTCTGCCTATACTCTTGCTACATAAATGTTACAGGGGTCCGCCTATACTGCTGCTACAGAAATGTTACTGGGGTCTGCCTATACTTGTGCTACAGAAATGTTATTGGGGTCCACCTATAGTCTTGCTACAGAAATGTTACAGGGGTCTGCCTATACTTGTGCTACAGAAATGTTACTGGGGTCTGCCTATACTTCTGCTACAGAAATGTTACTGGGGTCTGCCTATTCTCTTGCTACATAAATGTTACTGGGGTCTCCCTATATTCTTGGTAGAGAAATGTTACTGGGGTCTGCCTATACTCTTGCTACGGAACTGTTACTGGGGTCTGCCTATACTCTTTCTACAGAAATGCTACTGGGGTCTGCCTATACTCTTGCTACAGAAATGTTACAGGGGTCTGTCTATACTTCTGCTACAGAAATGTTACAGGGGTCTGTCTATACTTCTGCTACAGAAATGTTACAGGGGTCCGCCTATACTCTTGGTACACCAATGTTTCAGGGGTTCGCCTATACTTTTGCTACAGAAATGTTACAGGGGTCTGCCTATACTTTTACTACAGAAATGTTACAGGGGTCAGCCTATACTTTTACTACAGATATGTTACTGGGGTCCACCTACACTCTTGCTATAGAAATGTTACAGGGGTCTGCCTATACTCTTGGTACACCAATGTTTCAAGGGTTCGCTTATACTTTTGCTACAGAAATGTTTCAGTGGTTCGCCTATACTCTTGTTACTGGAATGTTACAGGGGTCTGCCTATGCTGTGGGTGCACAAAGACTACCCATGGCGGTGTTTTACCTACCTGGCACAAATACACTGACTGACTAGGGCGAAATGTGGGCCGAGGCCGAGGTTCTTGGCGGGGTGAAACTCTGCCATGTTTGGGCACTCTGATTTCTTCCTGTGTAATACCATCTTTGGGCACCCACAGCATAGGCGAGCCCAAGGAACTCAAAGACTTCCCTTTGCAGTGTTGAGCTATCTGACACCTACACAGAATGAATTGTGTGGGGACCCATGGATTTCCCATTGCTATGTAACTCTGGCACCTTGGGTCACACAAGGTGGAGTCTGGGACCGAGCCTGACCCAGGGCCCGCTCACATACTTCCCACACAGAGTATTGCGGGTCCTACCTTGGTCATGGTTTCTTGGCCTTGTTATGCCACGTCCTCCTCCTGCTTGGTGTCTGAGAATCAGCACTGGGCAATATGTATTTTCTCTCGTGTTACCACAGTCATCTGAGACAATGGTTTGGGCCAAACAAAAGGAGCGTTACTGCATTAATGAGACATTCACAGCTGCACTAGCATCCGAGTCCGCTTTATGCCCACTGATGGTCTGAGCCGAGGTTGAGGTCCTTGGCAGGGTGAAACTGCTTTGTTTGGGCACTCTGATTTCTTTATGTGTAATACTTTCCTTGGGTTCCTTGGGCTTGTCTATGCTGTGGGTGTACAAAGACTTCCCATTGCATTGTTTTACCTGTCTGGCACAAATACACTGACTGACTAGGGTAGAAATGTGGGCCGAGGTCCTTGGCGGGGTGAAACTCTGCCATGTTTGGGCACTCTGATTTCTTCTTGTGTAATACCATCTTTGTGCACCAACAGCATAGGCTAGGCCAAGGAACTCAAAGACTTCCCATTGTGGTGTTGAGCTATCTGACACCTACACAGAATAATGTGAGTGGGGACTCATGGATTTCCCATTGCTATGTAACTCGCGGCACCTTGGGTCACACAAGATGGAGGCTGGGACCGAGCCTGACCCTGGGCCCGCTCACTTGCTTCCCACACAGAGTATTGCTGCATTGCGGAGATGTGTAGAAGTGCTGGCACCTGAGTCCCCTTTATGCCCACGTTTGCGGCTCCTGACAATTTTGCGACGGAGGTGGCATGGGATTGGAATGATGATCGAACGTCAATTGATCATCAATTCTCAACAGCATTGTGGGCTATCACCCACACTTTCAAAGAGGGTCGATGCCTGGCCCTGCCAACCCTCTGCAGTGTGTGCCTCTGGATCCTCCTCATCCAGTACGCACTTATAAATAGACATGAGGGTGGTGTGGCATGAGGGCAGCTGAAGGCTGTGCAGGGACACTTTTATGTGCACTGTGGACGCAGGGTGTGTGTGGGGGGGAGGGGGGGGGTGGACAGCAATTCCAGCATGTGCCTTGCTAATAAGGGTTTGTCCCAAGTAAATTGTTAGGAGGGTGATGTCAGACTCTTGCCCCATTTTGGCTTAATAATGGGACCTGGGAGCCTCAGATGCAGCCATGCATGCTGCCCCTGCCCTTCTATATCCGTTTCTGTGGTGTTTACATGACTTTTGGATGTTTTCTGCTGTTTGACAAGTCATTAGCTATGCGGAGCATCGGTCCCATACAAAAATGCTCGAGTAGCCCATTGACTCCAATGGGGTTCGTTACTCGAAACGAACTTTCGAGCATCGCGGAAAGTTTGACTCAAGCAACGAGCACCCGAGCATTTTGGTGCTCGCTCATCTCTAATGAGGAAGCTAAAATACATGAAGCTCAAGTCCAGGAGCTGAAACAGAAGCAGGTGAAACAAATGGTGAATGTGCAGCAGGACATGCAGGTTCTACAACAAGAAAACAAAGGTCTTAAGGGGTCTGCTGTTGACTTGCAAGGCAAATTAAATCAAAATCTAGAAAGGTTTGCAGCCTTCACTCAGAGTATGTGTTCTGTCCAAAAGGATAGAGACCGTGTTCTAGAAGGATCCAGAACATGGAGTGAGACATTCACAGATGCAATGCAGAAAAAGGAAATGGAGATCGGGGTATTGGAGGAGAAACTTTTTGACACTGAAGAGTTAAAGAGAGTAACATGAAGTGTGTCGTCTTCTGGAGCCGGAGATGCAGCAGCAGAATCAGTGGAAGGAGACCTGGCAAGAAGCAAGTGAACGGTTTAGAGAGTCTGATGAAGGGTAAAGAGGCTGAAGTCCAGAGGTTGGACAGAAAACTGACAGACCTGATGGTGGCCAACCAGCAGATGGAAGTAGAGGTGACCCAGATGCAGGAAGAGCTTGCAATGGCAGACTGTGCCAGAAGACAAGAGCAACAGGAGACAGATGAACTAACTGGTGAGACTGCAAGTGGCAGAAGGAAAGATGCTCTAGTTGTGGAGGAAAAGAAATGGTAAGAATCCAGCAGGCACAACTAGAGGAAGATGGAGTCACTGGGAGAGCGTTAGCGGCTCTCACTATCTCATATGTGGAGACCATTCAGAGGGGAACATTTCTCTGTATAGCGAACACAGAAGCTGTGCAAAACGCACTCTCAACGTATGAGTGTGAATATGGCCTGAAGACACAGCAAGAGATCCTGAACATACACAGGGGAGGTGAGGAAGAGGCCATGAAGGATTCTTGGGACGTTCATCAACAATGCGGTGGGGCATTGTTCTAGAGACTCACACAGCACAGAGCAGATGAGAGTCATCATACTGAAGGGCATCACAGAAGAATTGGGGAGTACACATTTATGGCCATGTTTGATACCCTTAAGAATGGAATGAACCTTGGAGCGAGGTTCCAGCTGATCCAGGATAGGGCTGGAATGGGGGGGGAGGCGAGGCCCCCACCTAAAATGGAAGCCCTTCATGACACGTGGGGGGAGATAGCCGGAGTTAGAATTATTTGGGGAGTATGGGGTTAATTTTGTTAGTGTTGGGGAGAATTTTCTAGATTTAGGGGGATAGCTGTGGGGGATTGGTGGATAAAGTAAGGGGTGGGGGAGTATTTAAGGAAGGGGGGAGTGGCAGCGGCACCTTTTCAGGGAATACGAGAGAGTCCCGCCCGCCCGAGGGTTTGGGGTTGGAATTGGGGGATTATACCATTTGTCATGGCAGCTTGGCGGGTGGGGGGTCCTTGGAGTCGATGGAAATTGTGTGGGGGGAATCCCTCCGTGTTACATTTTGATGTCATATGGTGCAGGTGACGTGGCTGGTGAGGGGGCGGCAGTAAGCTCCCTCCGGCTATAAGTCACAATAGTGGTTGCCAGCCTTCGGGCGGCGTCGTTGGCCCCTGAACCTGTAGTCCGGTGGGGGGCAGTTGTTGCATTTTTCCCGGTTATGGTTGCACCAGATCTTTGTGACTCCAAGGACTCCCCCTCGTTCATTGTTCATTTTATGTACTGTTTGTTAATAAACTGGCTGCTGTGGCCAATTTAGCCAAAGAAGAAGGAGTGGTGTTGTTATTGGTGGTAAGAGGGGTGGTGGGCTACAGCGAGGTATTCTGGCCTCCACGGGTCATGTCTGGTATTGTTTTAAGCGCAAATGAGTCTTACTATGTCGGTGCCTTTTCATATGTGTACATTTGTGTGTACGTATGTATGTATGTATGTATGGGTAGTGTGTGTGTGTGTATATATATATATATATATATATATATATATATATATATATATATACACTACCGTTCAAAAGTTTGGGGTCACCCAAACAATTTTGCGTTTTCCATGAAAAGTCCCACTTATTCCCCACCATGCGTTGTGAAATGAATAGACAATAGAGCCAAGACATTGACAAGGTTAGAAATAATGATTTGTATCTGAAATAACATTGTTTTTACATCAAACTTTGCTTTCGTCAAAGAATCCTCCTTTTGCAGCAATTCCAGCATTGCACACCTTTGACATTCTAGCTGTTAATTTGTGGAGGTAAGCTTGTGAAATTGCACCCCACGCTTCTAGAAGCATCTCCCACAAGTTGGATTGGTTGGATGGGCACTTCTGGCGTACCATACGGTCAAGCTGCTCCCACAACAGCTCAATGGGGTTCAGATCTGGTGACTGCGCTGGCCACCCCATTACCGATAGAATACCAGCTGCCTGCTTCTGCTGTAAGTTCTTGCACAATTTGGAGGTGTGTTTAGGGTCATTGTCCTGTTGGAGGATGAAATTGGTTCCAATCAAGCGCTGTCCACTGGGTATGGCATGGCGTTGCAAAATGGAGTGATAGCCTTCCTTCTTCAGAATCCCTTTTACCCTGTACAAATCTCCCACCTTACCAGCACCAAAGCAACCCCAGACCATCACATTACCTCCACCATGCTTAACAGATGGCGTCAGGCATTCTTCCAGCATCTTTTCAGTTGTTCTGCGTCTCACAAACGTTCTTCTTTGTGATCCAAACACCTCAAACTTGGATTCATCCGTCCACAACACTTTTTTCCAGTCTTCCTCTGTCCAATGTCTGTGTTCTTTTGCCCATCTTAATCTTTTTCTTTTATTGGCCAGTCTCAGATATGGCTTTTTCTTTGCCACTCTGCCCTGAAGCCCAAAATCCCGCAGCCGCCTCTTCACTGTAGATGTTGACACTGGTGTTTTGCGGGTACTATTTAATGAAGATGCCAGTTGGGTACCGGTTAGGCGTCTGTTTCTCAAACTAGAGACTCTAATGTGCTTATCTTCTTGCTTAGTTGTGCAACGCGGCCTCCCACTTCTTTTTCTACTCTGGTTAGAGCCTGTTTGTGCTGTCCTCTGAAGGGAGTAGTACACACCGTTGTAGGAAATCTTCAATTTCTTAGCAATTTCTCGTATGGAATAGCCTTCATTTCTAAGAACAAGAATAGACTGTCGAGTTTCAGATGAAAGTTCTCTTTTTCTGGCCATTTTGAGCGTTTAATTGACCCCACAAATGTGATGCTCCAGAAACTCAATCTGCTCACAGGAAGGTCAGTTTTGTAGCTTCTGTAATGAGCTAGACTGTTTTCAGATGTGTGAACATGATTGCACAAGGGTTTTCTAATCATCAATTAGCCTTCTGAGCCAATGAGCAAACACATTGTACCATTAGAACACTGGAGTGATAGTTGCTGGAAATGGGCCTCTATTCACCTTTGTAGATTTTGCACAAAAAAACAGACATTTGCAGCTAGAATAGTCATTTACCACATTAGCAATGTATAGAGTGCATTTGTTTAAAGTTAGGACTAGTTTAAAGTTATCTTCATTGAAAAGTACAGTGCTTTTCCTTCAAAAATAAGGACATTTCAATGTGACCCCAAACTTTTGAACGGTAGTGTATATATTCTACCTCATCCAAATCTGTGTAATTATGCCTGATGAGCAACCCTGTGAGGCTGGAAAGCTCGCTGTAACATCATGTATTTTTGTAGCCATTAAAAGCTCTCATATCTACAAGATGACTTGGTTTCTCTTGCTGGAAACAATCACAGATGGCGAACTGCGACAGCGAGCATCACGAATATCACCACGTCCCAACGCAAACACGGCGCTGCTCAGTTACATACAGTGTCCGCCCAACAATTGTATAAACAACATGTCTGACTGCATGTGAAGCAGCATATAGGGGGCGCTCAAGAGTGCACGAGGCTCCGGCACAGGGAGGGCACATATTAACTAGAGATGAGCGAACGTACTCGTCCGAGCTTGATATTCGTGCGAATATTAGGGTGTTCGGGATGCTCGTTACTCGTAACGAGTACCACGCGGTGTTCCGGTTACTTTCAGTTTCCTCTCTGAGACGTTAGCGCGCTTTTCTGGCCAATTGAAAGACAGGGAAGGCATTACAACTTCCCTCTGTGACGTTCAAGCCCTATACCACCCCCCTGCTGTGAGTGGCTGGGGCGATCAGATGTCACCCGAGTATAAAAGTCGGCCCCTCCCACGGCTCGCCACACATGCCTTGTGAGTTAGCTGAGGGACAGTGCTATCGTGTTGGAGCTGCTGTAGGGAGAGCGTTAGGAGTCAGTGTAGGCTTCAAGAACCCCAACGGTCCTTCTCAGGGCCACATCTAACTGTGTGCAGTACTGTGGAGGGTGCTGTTAGCAGTGTTTTTTTTTTTTCTCAAAATCGGCAGTGCAGAGCATTGCACCCGGTATTAGGGACAGAAGTGCTGCATAGGCAGGGAGAGTGTTAGGAGTTAGTGTAGCCTTCAAGAACCTCAGCGGTCCTTTCTAGGGCCACATTTAACCGTGTGCAGTACTGTGCTGGCTGCTGTTAGCAGTGTTGCTTATTTTTTTTTTTCTAAAAACCGGCTGTGCAGAGCATTGCACCCTCCATTGATACTACAGGGATAGAATTGTGTAGGCAGGGCCACAACACAGTTATTGTTCATTGAATACACGCAGTGGGTCCTTCCCTTTGCAAAAAAGGAAAATAATTTATATTTGGCCAGCCTGTGTCAGTCCTAAGGTCTCCGTGTACGTGTGTGCTGCGTGGACAACGTACAAAAATCAGACGCAACCAGCTACGGTTTACTGCAGGCTTGCGCCATTGTCTTTCCTGACTGGCAAATACCTGCTCTGCTAGAGTTAATAACTCTGCTACACTATAGTTGTGTGACACTTTTTGAGGGCCACACCACAGATATTAAACTTCTTGTTCATTGAATACACGCAGTGGGACCTTCCCTAAGCTAAAAAGGAAAAGAAATTATATTTGGCTGCAGTCTTGCGCCAATTTATTTCCTGCCTGGGAAATCAAATCACTGGTAATACAGCATGCTGAGGGGTAGGGGTAGGCCTAGAGGACGTGGACGCGGCCGAGGACGCGGAGGGCCAAGTCAGGGTGTGGGCACAGGCCGAGCTCCTGATCCAGGTGTGTCGTAGCCGACTGTTGCGCGATTAGGAGAGAGGCACGTTTCTGGCGTCCCCACATTCATCGCCCAATTAATGGGTCCACGCGGGAGACGGTTATTAGAAAATGAGCAGTGTGAGCAGGTCCTGTCCTGGATGGCAGAAAGTGCTTCGAGCAACCTATCGTCCAGCCACAGTTCTGCGCCGTCCACTGCTGCAAATCCGAATCCTCTGTCTGCTGCTCCTCCTTCCTCCCAGCCTCCTCACTCCACTACAATGACACCTGCTCAGGAGCGGGAACACTCCCAGGAACTGTTCTCGGGCCCCTGCTTAGATTGGGCAGGAGTGGTTCCTCTCCCACCAGAGGAGTTTATCGTCACTGATGCCCAACCATTCGAAAGTTCCCGGGGTCCGGGGGAAGAGGCTGGGGACTTCCGCCAACTGTCTCAAGAACTTTCTGTGGGTGAGGAGGACGATGCCGATGAGACACAGTTGTCTTGCAGTGAGGTAGTAGTAAGGGCAGTAAGTCCGAGGGAGCAGCGCACAGAGGATTCGGAGGAAGAGCAGCAGGACAATGAGAATTTTAAAAGAAGCAGAAAAACTCACTTAATGCGCTCCATCCAACTGTATCAACAAGTGAAAATCTTACTTGATGTGGGGTGCCTTGGACTCCTGGCACCCCAATATCCAAAGAAGCAGGGAAATTCCAACGATGCAGAGGTGTGTTTCATAGAACAATTTATTATACACATACAAAGGCAAGTGGATATATATCGCAACGCGTTTCGGCTTTTTGTAAGCCTTTTTCATGCTTGAAAAAGGCTTACAAAAAGCCGAAACGCGTTGCGATATATATCCACTTGCCTTTGTATGTGTATAATAAATTGTTCTATGAAACACACCTCTGCATCGTTGGAATTTCCCTGCTTCTTTGGATATTGGGGTGCCAGGAGTCCAAGGCACCCCACATCAAGTAAGATTTTCACTTGTTGATACAGTTGGATGGAGCGCATTAAGTGAGTTTTTCTGCTTCTTTTAAAATTTTCATTTCTTTCCTCCTTGACAACACTGTTTCGGAGTCGCTCGCTGCTGCTCTCCCCTAGGGGATGTCCCAGGACCACCAACGTTGATTTGAAATACCTCAGTGGACCCACGAACTGACCGGTTTCCTTTCATTAGGACCGGTTCAGTTGCGGTGAGTCCCCTTTTAGATTGTTCCTGTCTGTAATTTCGTTGTACACCATTGGAGCGCCGCTTCTGATTTACTGTTTATTCCTAGCAGGACAATGAGGTGACTGACCCCACCTGGTGTGCAACGCTTACTTAGGACAGGTCTTCAGAGGGGGAGGCAAGGGCATCAGCAGGGCAGGTTGCAAGAGGCAGTGCGGTGGCCAAGGGTAGAGGCAGGGCCAGACCGAATAATCCACCAAGTGTTTCCCAAAGCACACCCTCGCGCCATGCCACCCTGCAGAGGCCGAGGTGCTCTAAGGTCTGGCAGTTTTTCACAGAGACGCCTGACGACCGACGAACAGTGGTGTGCAACCTTTGTCGCGCCAAGATCAGCCGGGGAGCCACCACCAACAGCCTCACCACCACCAGCATGCGCAGACATATGATGGCCAAGCACCCCACAAGGTGGGACGAAGGCCGTTCACCGCCTCCGGTTTGCACCGCTGCCTCTCCCCCTGTGCCCCAACTTGCCACTGAGATCCAACCTCCCTCTCAGGACACAGGCATGACCATCTCATGGCCTGCACCCACACCCTCACCTCCGCTGTCCTCGGCCCCATCCAGCAATGTCTCGCACCGCACAGTCCAGCCGTCGCTAGCGCAAGTGTTGGAGCGCAAGCGCAAGTACGCCGCCACGCACCCGCACGCTCAATCGTTAACTGTCCACATCGCCAAATTTATCAGCCTTGAGATGCTGCCGTATAGGGTTGTGGAAACGGAGTCCTTCAAAGCTATGATGGCGGCGGCGGCCCCGCGCTACTCGGTTCCCAGTCGCCACTACTTTTCCAGATGTGCCGTCCCAGCCCTGCACGACCACGTCTCCCGCAACAATGCGGTTAGTGGCAAGGTCCACTTAACTACGGACACGTGGACAAGCACAGGCGGGCAGGGCCACTATATCTCCCTGACGGCACATTGGGTGAATTTAGTGGAGGCTGGGACAGAGTCAGAGCCTGGGACCGCTCACGTCCTACCCACCCCCAGAATTGCGGGCCACAGCTCGGTGGTGGTATCTGCGGCGGTGTATGCTTCTTCCACTAAAGCACCCTCCTCCTCCTCCTCCTCAACCTCTGTCTCGCAATCTAGATGTGTCAGCATCAGCAGGACGTCGCCAGCAGTCGGTGTCGCGCGGCGTGGCAGCACAGCGGTGGGCAAGCGTCAGCAGGCCGTGCTGAAACTACTCAGCTTAGGAGATAGGAGGCACACGGCCCACGAACTGCTGCAGGGTCTGACAGAGCAGACCGACCGTTGGCTTGCGCCGCTGAGCCTCCAACCGGGCATGGTCGTGTGTGACAACGGCCGTAACCTGGTGGCGGCTCTGCAGCTCGGCAGCCTCACGCACGTGCCATGCCTGGCCCACGTCTTTAATTTGGTGGTTCAGCGCTTTCTGAAAAGCTACCCACGCTTGTCAGACCTGCTCGTAAAGGTGCGCCTGCTCTGCGCACATTTCCGCAAGTCCCACACGGACGCTGCCACCCTGCGCACCCTGCAACATCCCTTTAATCTGCCAGTGCACCGACTGCTGTGCGACGTGCCCACACGGTGGAACTCTACGCTCCACATGTTGGCTAGGCTCTATGAGCAGCGTAGAGCTATAGTGGAATACCAACTCCAACATGGGCGGCGCAGTGGGAGTCAGCCTCCTCAATTCTTTTCAGAAGAGTGGCCCTGGTTGGCAGACATCTGCCAGGTCCTTCGAAACTTTGATCAGTCTACCCAGGTGGTGAGCGGCGATGCTGCAATCATTAGCGTCACCATTCCTCTGCTATGCATCTTGAGAACTTCCCTGCAAACCATAAAGGCAGCCGCTTTGCGCTCGGAAACAGAGCCGGGGGAAGACAGTATGTCGCTGGATAGTCAGAGCACCCTCCTGTCTATATCTCAGCGCGTTCAGGAGGAGGAGGAGGAGGATGAGGAGGAGGGGGAAGAGACAGCTTGGCCCACTGCTGACGGTACCCATGCTGCTTGCCTATCATCATTTCAGCGTGTATGGCCTGAGGAGGAGGAAGAGGAGGAGGAGGATCCTGAAAGTGATCTTCCTAGTGCGGACAGCCATGTGTTGCGTACAGGTACCCTGGCACACATGGCTGACTTCATGTTAGGATGCCTTTCTCGTGACCCTCACGTTACACACATTCTGGCCACTACGGATTACTGGGTGTACACACTGCTCGACCCACGCTATAAGGAGAACCTTCCCAGTCTCATTCCCGAAGAGGAAAAGGGTTCGAGAGTGTTGCTATACCACAGGACCCTGGCGGACAAGCTGATGGTAAAATTCCCATCCGACAGCGCTAGTGGCAGAAGGCGCAGTTCCGAGGGCCAGGTAGCAGGGGAGGTGCGTAGATCGAGCAGCATGTACATCCCAGGCAGTGCAACAGTCTTTAAGGGCCTGGCCAGCTTTATGGCTCCCCAGCAAGACTGTGTCACCGCTCCCCAGTCAAGGCTGAGTCGGCGGGAGCACTGTAAAAGAATGGTGAGGGAGTACGTAGCCGATCGCACGACCGTCCTCGGTGACGCCTCTGCCCCCTACAACTACTGGGTGTCGAAGCTGGACACGTGGCCTGAACTAGCGCTGTATGCCCTGGAGGTGCTTGCTTGTCCTGCGGCTAGCGTCTTGTCAGAGAGGGTGTTTAGTGCGGCTGGGGGAATCATCACGGATAAGCGTACCCACCTGTCAACCGACAGTGCCGACAGGCTTACACTCATCAAGATGAACAAAGCCTGGATTTCCCCAGACTTCTCTTCTCCACCAGCGGACAGCAGCGATACGTAAGCAATACGTAGGCTGCACCCGCGGATGGAAGCATCGTTCTCTATCACCATCAAAAATGGGGACATTTCTGCTTCATCAATCTGTGTCTAATATTCCTCCTCCTCCTCCTCCTGCTCCTCCTCCTGAAACCTCACGTAATCACGCTGAACGGGCAATTTTTCTTAGGGCCTCAAGGCTCACTCATATAATTTTTCGAAACAATTTTTATATGTTTCAATGCTCTTAAAAGCGTTGGAACTTTAACTTGAACCAATTTTTCGTTAAACTGGGCTGCCTCCAGGCCTAGTTACCACTTAAGCCACATTAACCAAAGCGATTCACCTGCCATCTTGGTTGGGCATGGGCAATGTTTACTGAGGTACATTAGTACTGTTGGTACACCAATTTTTTGGGTCCCTCGCCTACAGTGTAATCATAGTAATTTCTATGTTCTTCGCCTGCACTCATGGTACAGAAGTGTGTGTGGGGTTGGCCTACACTTTAGCTACATAAATGTAACTTGGGCCTTGGCTATACTGCAGCTACTGAAATGGAACGAAGACTGCGCTCCCACTATACTGCTGCTTCGGAATTGTTACTGGGGCCTGTCTTGAGTGCTACTATTGCTGACATGGAACGAAGACTGCGCTCCCGCTATAATGCTGCTAGCGATATGTTAGTGGGGCCTGTCCTAATGCTACGGCTGAAATGTTACGAATTCTGGGCTCTGCCTATACCGCTGCTAATGGTATGTCTCTGGGGTGTGGAAACAGAGGCTTCCCAAAGACATGATGGCGGCGAGGCCATTTCCCACCAACGCGGTTACTGTAAAGGTGCATATAACCACGGACACGTGGAGAGGACACGTAGTGCCTCAAAAACATCCCCCTCCTCCTCCAACAGGGAAAACAAACATTCTTGGCAAATGCCTTTGCATTGGTTCATCTGGTGGCAGTCCAAGAATTTCACCTTTACCGACACAACAAGAGAGCCCCCCCACCATCCCCCCGCCACGGCCCACTTAATCCTGGCCACATTCCGAAAACCAACAAAATACAACCGCGCTACCAGGTCCGCAGTCACCACCACATTACCACCAACGCGGTTACTGTTAAGGTACATATTACCAGTCTGACTGGGGCATGTAGACACCTTGACAGAATGAATAGTGTGTGGCACATAGGTTCCCCATTGCTATGCCCACGTGTGCAGCTCCTGATGGCGGTGGCACAGGATTCTATTTCTCATTGCTTCTGTACAGCATTGTGGGCTATCGCCCCGCCCCTTTTAAAGAGGTTCGCTGCCTAGCCGTGCCAACCCTCTGCAGTGTGTGCCTGCGGTTCCTCTGGCAGACGCACTTATAAATAGACATGAGTGTGGCGTGGCATGAGGGCAGCTGAAGGCTGCGCAGGGAAAATTTGGTGTGCGCTGTGGACACTGGGTTGTGCGGGGGGGTTGGGCAGCATGTAACCCAGGAGAAGTGGCAGCGGAGTGTCATGCAGGCAGTGATTGTGCTTTGTTGGAGGTAGTGTGGTGCTTAGCTAAGGTATGCATTGCTAATGAGGGCTTTTCAGAAGTAAAAGTTTTTGGGAGGGGGGGGGGCCCACTCTTGCCGCTATTGTGGCTTAATAGTGGGACCTGTGAACTTGAGATGCAGCCCAACATGTAGCCCCTCGCCTGCCCTATCCGTTGCTGTGTCGTTCCCATCACTTTCTTGAATTGCCCAGATTTTCACACATGAAAACCTTAGCGAGCATCGGCGAAATACAAAAATGCTCGGGTCGCCCATTGACTTCAATGGGGTTCGTTACTCGAAACGAACCCTCGAGCATCGCGAAAAGTTCGTCCCGAGTAATGAGCACCCGAGCATTTTGGTGCTCGCTCATCTCTAATATTAACCCTTTATTTTGAGTACAAGGAAACGTGATGGACATGACATTTTTTCCGCTCTGTCCTGAGGGTTCATTTTCCTCTTTGATGATCAGAATTTCTAACTTTATTTTTCACTTTATTAACAGCGTGTATAACAGAGGCACATGCGGTGGTGGAAAAGCTTTACACACTTCTTTCTAATTTATACTACCTGCTGGTTGGCTTCATTTGCGCACAATGTCACATTAGAGCCACACCCACTTCTGATAAACCATGTCTACTTCGAATAAGTATCACACACTTCTAATAAGCCACGTCCCTTGTGGAGTGAAGATCAGTATGTGGCGCATCGGGGGTTAATACAGCAGGCTAGCAGGGGTTGTAGTTCCTATGTCATGTAGTGGCTTCACTAACCTGAGGGGCCCGGCTGCACACCATACCTTTTGTTAAGGGAGCAGCTTCAGTTATATGGAGCGCAGGATGACTTTACTGTAAGTGGTTCTGCACATTCCAGGTTATAACAGTCCATTATAGCATAACGTGAGGCATTACAACAGCAGTAGATGGGGGATCATTTGGTTATCATCACTGTAAAGTTGGCTGCTTCAGCAGAGTTACTGGAGCGACAGCCTGTAATGCTCTGGGGAATGTCTCCTACTTGGTTGGTAGCAGGAATATCTTTGCTAACAGTTACTGATTCAGTTCTTAACATGCACAGTCCAATTTAGATTAACCCCTGCTGTGGGGCTCCACTCACATTTAGGCCGCCTGCAGACGAGCGGGTCGGATCCGGCAGCGAGAATTCTCGCCGCGGGACCCGACCCGAGAGCCAGCGGGGACGAGCACATACTCACCCGCGCCTGGCGGCCCCGGCTCTTTCATGTGCCGGCTGCCGGGCAGCTGGCGCATGCACAGACCGCGGCCGGGTGAGTGATGTTTCTGTGCGGGGCTCGATAGGACATGCCCTCGGTTTGTTTGCCATGCGAGATTTCGCACGGCCAAACCGCGGCCGTCTGCATAGGAGTGCGTATTGTAATGCATTCCTATGCAGGCTTTCAGTGGCGGAAATCCCGCCGCAGGATTTCCGCCCGTGTGCAGGCGGCCTTAATCACAATTCAGTTCCGTCATGCGGTACCTAGAAGGATGCATGCGGGGGGATTCATTAGCGTGGTAGCTGACTAAAATAAATAAATCTTGGTATCTGTATAGCGCCAACTTATTCCGCAGCGCTTTCAGGTAATTATTACTTATTACCCCCCACAAAGCTCAGTTCTCATTTTACCAACCTCAGAAGGATGGAAGGCCGAGTCAACCTTGAGCCGCCTACCTGAATTACACCGGAATTGAACTTGTAACCTTCAGGTCGTAGGTGAGAGCTTACACTCTGCACCACACAAGGCTGACTAGCACTGTTCCCATCGGATGTTAGAAATCAGAGTGCGCAGAGGGGTCCTTGTTCAGCTTCTTCTCTCTGTCTATAGCTTCAGCTCTATTCCTTTTCCTCAGAGCTCACTAACCAGTAGTCACCATCACAGCGTGGACTGGCACAAACGGCGGGGTGCGTGAGGATTCCGGGGGCCTTTTCTCATGGCTTGACCTTCTTTCCTCAGACGTTTACATGGATCTCTCTGGTCTTCTCACTGGGCTGTTCGGTTGCTTCTTCTCTCTCTCTTCATCCTAAACTGAACTCAGCCCGCCTGCTGTCTGGCCCCTCCCACATTTCAGGGACTGTGCTGCTTTACAAAA
Source organism: Eleutherodactylus coqui (assembly GCF_035609145.1). Lineage (NCBI taxonomy): Eukaryota > Metazoa > Chordata > Amphibia > Anura > Eleutherodactylidae > Eleutherodactylus > Eleutherodactylus coqui. Next base: position 535,527,065 of record NC_089837.1, on the reverse strand, counting down.
CGGAGGCACCCTGCAAAATCTACTGGAAGTGTCACTAATAACCCAAATCACACTTCATCTGTACAATTTAACCCTTAAGTCTCTGCACACCCTGAGCTTATGCAACGTGCTGCAAGTATAAGACAATACAAGGTACAAACAATATGTATTATTATGTGGGCTGTGACAGGGACACTACAAGTTAATGACTAAAGTGTCACAGCGCAGACCCCTCCTCAGCGCCCCTCCTCATGTCACAGTGCGGACCCCTTCGCAGCCTCCCTCCTCATGTCACAGTGCGGACCCCTCTGCGGTCTCCATCCTCATTTCACAGTGCAGACCCCTCTCCAGCCTCCCTCCTCATGTCACAGTGCAGACCCCTCTCCAGCCTCCCTCCTCATGTCACAGTGCAGACCCCTCCGCAGCCTCCCTCCTCACGTCACAGTGCAGACCCCCCTCCAGCCTCCCTCCTCATGTCACAGTGCAGACCCCTCCCCAGCGCCCCTCCTTATATCACAGTGCGGACCCCTCCTCATGTCACAGTGCGGACCCCTCCGCAGCCTCCCTCCTCATGTCACAGTGCAGACCCCTCTCCAGCGCCCCTCCTCATGTCACAGTGCGGACCCCTCCTCAGCGCCCCTCCTCATGTCACAGGGCAGGCCCTCCTCCAGCCTTCCTCCTCATGTCACAGTGCAGACCCCTCCCCAGCGCCCCTCCTCATGTCACAGTGCGGACCCCTCTCCAGCGTCCCTCCTCATGTCACAGTGCGGACTCCTCCACAGCCTCCACCCTCATGTCACAGTGCGGACGCCTCTCCTGCCTCCCTCCTCATGTCACAGTGTGGACCCCTCTCCAGCGCCCCTCCTCATGTCACAGTTCGGACCCCTCCACAGCCTCCACCTTCATGTCACAGTGCGGACCCTTCCACAGCCTCCACCCTCATGTCACAGTGCGGACCCCTCTCCAGCGCCCCTCCTCATGTCACAGTGCGGACCCCTCCGCAGCGCCCATCCTCATGTCAAAGTGCGTACCCCTCTCCAGCCTCCCTCCTCATGTCAGAGTGTGGACCCCTCCTCAGCACCCCTCCTCATGTCACAGTGCGGACCCCTCTTCAGCCTTGCTGCCATGTCATGGTGCAGATGCCTCCACAGCCTCCCTCCTTATGTCACAGTGCGGACGCCTCCGCAGCCTCCCTCCTCATGTCACAGTGTGGACCCCTTCGCAGCCTCCCTCCTCATGTCTCAGTGCGGATCCCTTCTCAGCCTCCCTCCTCATGCCACAGTGCGGACCCCTCTCTAGCGCTCCTCCTCATGTCACAGTGCGGACCCCTCTTCGGCCTTGCTGCTCATGTCACAGTGTGGACCCCTCCGCAGCTTCCCTCCTCATGTCACATTGCGGACCCCTCCGCAGCCTCCCTTCTCATGTCACAGTGTGGACCCCTCTCCAACCTCCCTCCTCATGTCACAGTACGGAACCCTCTTCAGCGCTCCTCCTCATGTCACAGTGCGGACCCCTTTCCAGCCTCCCTCCTCATGTCATGGTGCTGACCCCTCCGCAGCCTCCCTCCTCATGTTACAGTGCGGACCCCTCTCCAGCGCTCCTCCTCATGTCACAGGGCGGACCCCTCTCCAGCCTCCCTCCTTATGTCACAGTGCGGACCCCTCTTCGGCCTTGCTGCTCATGTCACTGTGCGGACCTCTTTCCAGCCTCCCTCCTCATGTCATGGTGCGGACCCCTCCGCAGCCTCCCTCCTCATGTCACAGTGCGGACCCCTCTCCAGCGCTCCTCCTCATGTCACAGGGCGGACCCCTCTCCAGCCTCCCTCCTCATGTCACAGTGCGGACCCCTCTTCGGCCTTGCTGCTCATGTCACAGTGCGGACCCCTTTCCAGCCTCCCTCCTCATGTCATGGTGCGGACCCCTCCGCAGCCTCCCTCCTCATGTCACAGGGCGGACCCCTCTGCAGCCTCCCTACTCATGTCACAGTGCGGACCCCTCTTTGGCCTTGCTGCTTATGTCATAGTGCGGACCCCTCCGCAGCCTCCCTCCTCATGTCACAGTGCGGACCCCTCCGCAGCCTCCCTCCTCATGTCACAGGGCAGACCCCTCTGCGGTCTCCCTCCTCATTTCACAGTGCGGACCCCTCCGCAGCCTCCCTCCTCATGTCACAGTGCGGACCCCTCTCCAGCGCTCCTCCTCATGTCACAGGGTGTACCCCTCTCCAGCCTCCCTCCTCATGTCACAGTGCGGACCCCTCTTTGGCCTTGCTGCTTATGTCACAGTGCGGACCCCTCCGCAGCCTCCCTCCTCATGTCACAGTGTGGACCCCTCCGCAGCCTCCCTCCTCATGTCACAGTGTGGACCCCTCCGCAGCCTCCCTCCTCATGTTACAGTGCAGACCCCTCTCCAGCGCCCCTCCTCATGTCACAGTGCGGACCCCTCCGCAGCCTCCCTCCTCATGTCACCGTGCGGACCCCTCCGCAGCCTCCCTCCTCATGTCACAGTGCGGACCCCTCCGCAGCCTCCCTCCTCATGTCACAGTGCGGACCCCTCTCCAGCGCTCCTCCTCATGTTACAGGGCGGACCCCTCTCCAGCCTCCCTCCTCATGTCACAGTGCGGACCCTTCTTTGGCCTTGCTGCTTATGTCACAGTGCGGACCCCTCCGCAGCCTCCCTCCTCATGTCACAGTGTGGACCCCTCCGCAGCCTCCCTCCTCATGTCACAGTGTGGACCCCTCCGCAGCCTCCCTCCTCATGTTACAGTGCGGGCCCCTCTCCAGCGCCCCTCCTCATGTCACCGTGCGGACCCCTCTGCAGCCTCCCTCCTCATGTCACAGTGCGGACCCCTCAGCGTCCTCCCTGCTCATGTCACAATGCTGGTTAGACCACCACAGATAACACCATTAACCCCTCCTTGTCTAAGCCACTGCAGAGCACTGGTAAATTAACCATCATTACTCTCATTATTACTGACTCCAGTAGCGCCCTCATATGGTGAAACGCATGATGAAAGTTGGCTCAGTGAGTATAATTGTTGGAGGTTTGGAGCTGCTCCTTAATGCGCCCCCTGGAGGATGCAGGAACTTCTGTGGAACTTGGCTGCAGCTGAGGTGACTGAGGCTCCCATTCTCCCCCTCCCTTTTATCCCCTCATTGGAGAATCGTCATCCATGACCACAGAGACGCCTTTGTCTCTGTCTCATCAGCCGTCTCTTCTCCTCTCGGGACAGCTTCAGGATTTCACGACTTGAAGGGTTTATTCTCTTCTCATCCTCAAACATGAGAAGTGAATCCCTCGGTTCAGTGACTATTATGTTCTGGGATATGTGGCCCCCGAGGGACTCTGTTTGGGGATGGCTCCTGAGATGAGAGACCTTCATAGACGTAGCTTGAGGATTTACATCTAGAGACTGACTGACGTTGCAGAGACTCCAAAGAAAGAACACGGGAACGAGAATCGGCAGAAGCATAGCTGAACACATTCTGTTTATTACATTGACTTCCATCCTCGCTCCACACATCATGGCGGCTTCTAATGGAGGCTGCTCGGGGGCGTGTCCAGTCGAGGGGAAGCCCCTGCACAGCATTGCTGAATCTGTACCAGAGCCCCCCACCACATGCCATTTATAGCACTGGGGTCTTCTTACTGGGCATGGGGCCTGCCTACATGTAAGAGAGGTGAGTGGTGACCCAAACTGAGCAGCCAAAGCACTCTGACAAGTAGCTCCGTCAGCACACCAAGCCTTGCACCCTTTGGCTAGTGATGTGGCCAGGAGAGGAGAAGAGAGAGAACAGAAAGCTTACAATGCTGATTAGACATGCCCTGTGGAGCACCGGAAGAGGAGGATCTGCCCTCTTGGTGATATGGCTAGCGTGGCACTGCTGGGAAACGGTCTCCTCAATAAGACATAATGGGCAGGGCTGAGCTTCACCCGCTTGGAAAGGTCTGGGAGCCTTCTTGGTGCAACAGGCACCCTATAAAAGAGAGAGCAGGGGAGTGAAAGTGGCGGAGGGCAGCCTTAAAATGGCAGAGGCAGCTGTCTTGCCATGTTGGGGCATGGCCTATAGCATAGTATAGGATGAGTGGCTGCGGTCACTGTTATTATTGGGTCACTATAGAAACTCTATTACTGCGAACACTATTAGAGTCATTATTACTACAGTTGTCACTATATAGACACTAATACTACTGGGGGCACGATGGGGGTCCTTATTACTACTGGCGTCATTATAAAGATGCTATTACTACTGGGGACACTATGGGGGTCACTATTACTACTGTGGGGTTCAATATAGAGACACTAGTACAACTGGGAATACTATAGGGCCACTATTACTAATGCTGATACTATAGAGACACTATTACTACTTGGGCCACTGTGGGAGTCACTATAGAGACACTATTACTACTGCGGCTGCTATGGGGGGTACTATTACTACTGGGGCCAATATGGGGATTACTTTTACTGCTGGGGCCACTATTGGTGTCACTTTTGAGACACTATTGCTACTGGGTATACTATAGGGACACAATAACACAATTACTGCTGGGGCCACTATGGGAATTGCTATTACTACTGGGGTTAGTATTACTCCCTAGCATGACTATGGGGTCACTATTAGTACTGGGGATACTATAGAGACACTATAACTACTGGGGCCACTATAGATACCCTATTACTGCTGGGGACACTATGACTTTTGGGGACACTATTGCTACTGAGGTCACTATAACTACTGGGGTCACTTTAGAGACACTATAACTACTGGGGGTCATTATTACTACCTGGTTCACTGTAGAAACATAATTACTACTGAGGTCACTATGGGGGTGAATATAGAAACACTACTATAACTGGGAATACTATAGGGTCACTATTACTAATGCAGAAACTATAAAGACACTATTACTACTGGGGCCACTATGGGGGTCATTATTACTACTGGGGCCACTATAGAGACACTATTACTACTGGGGCCACTATGGGGGTCATTATTACTACTGGGGCCACTATAGAGACACTATTACTACTGGGGCCACTATGGGGGTCATTATTACTACTGGGGCCACTATAGAGACACTATTACTACTGGGGCCACTATTACTACTGGGGCCACCATGGGGGTCACTATTACTATTGGGGTCACTATAGAGACACTATTACTACTAGGGACACTATTACTACTGGGGCCACCATGGGGGTCACTATTACTATTGGGGTCACTATAGAGACACTATTACTACTGGGGCCACTATAACTACTGGGGCCACTATGGGGGTCACTATTACTATTGGGGTCACTATAGAGACACTATTACTACTAGGGACACTATTACTACTGGGGCCACTATGCGGTCACTGTTATTACGGGGGTCTTTATACAGGCACTATAACTACTGGGGGTCATTATCACTACTGGGGTCGCTATAGAGACACTTATAACTGCGGCCACTGTTATCGGACCACACTGGTACCGGTCTGATGACCTTATTGTCAGGTGCCAAATTGGTAGATATGGAAGTCTGTAATGAGAAGATTGCTCGCCGTATCTATGAATAGTGCGAAGCACTTCGTGTTAGGGTGCGGGCAGACGAGCGTAGGCGTATTTACGTTCGCACGAGCGCAACGTATAATCGCCCGAGCGATCGTTTTTCACCGATCACGACCAGAGCTAGAAAGCGTATTTTCGTTTGTTCCTACTTTGCAAACGGTCTTTTCGGCGATCGAATATGCGTTGGCGCGTATTTCGGTCGCATATGTTCCGTTTTTTTTCGAATTGCCGTTTTTACGCGCCGTAAAATCGCCCATGTGAACGAATACATTCGAAACCATTGCCTCAGATGGTCACGTATATACGTTTGGTCGCAAAAACGCGCCGTTTATGCGCTCGTCTGCCCGCACCCTTATAGCAAGATTCTTCTAATGGGAACTCTGTTTAATTGAAGACATTACACATTCTTATCCAGAAAGAGGCTGTTATCACACAATAGTTACTGTTACAGAGGTTACAAAGACCATCGGTCATAAGGCTTATTGACATCTGCAAAACAAAGCTCTTAAGGCTCATCTAGACAAGACAATGGCTGCAATCAGGGTATTATCTAATCATGGTCTTATTTCTGTTGACTAACTACCGTGTTTCCCCGAATTAGGTCCTACCCCGATAGTAAGACCTACCGGGTTTTCGGGGGAGGCTAACATGCCCCCTCCCTCCCAAAAAAAATCAATACTCGCCTGGTCCGTGGCATCTTGATGGTCTCCGGCGGTGTTGCGGCAAACTGCAGAGTCCTCCTCGTCTGCCATCTCAGCTTTGCTGGTGACGGGGCTTTGAATACCCCGCTTCCAGCATTCATTCACTGAGTAGCTGTGATTGGCTCATTGAGCGCCGGCTGTGATTGGAGGCAGGGTATTCAAAGCCTCATCACACTAATACTGTTGTTGCCCCTATAAAGACACTAGTACTACTGAGGCGACTATGGGGGTCACTGTTACTATTGGGGTCACTATTACTACTGGGAAAACTATTAGGGTCAGTATTACTACTAGGGTCATTATAGAGACACTATTACTACTGGAGACACTATGGGGGTTACTATTACTACTGGGGTTAATATAGGGACACTATTACTACTGTGGCCCCTATAGAGACATTATTACTTCTGAGACCACTATGGGGGCCACTATGGAGACAGTAGTACAACTGGGAATACTATAGGGTCACTATTACTAATGTGGACACTATAGAGAAACTATTACTACTGGGGCCACTATGGGCAACACTATTACTACTGTGGGCACTATTATTACTGGGGCTACTATGTGGGTCACTATTACTACTGGGCCACTATGGGGATTACTTTAAACAACTGGGGCCACTATGGGGGTCTCTATAACTACTAGGGTCACTATAGAGACAGTATTGCTATTGGGGCCACTATAGGGGTCACTATTACTACCAGGTCACTTTTGAGACACTATTACTACTGGGTATACTATGGGAACACAATTACTGCTGGGGTTACTATGGGGCCAATATTATTACTGGGGCCACTATACTACTGGAGCCACTGTGGGGTCACTATTCTTACTTGGGTCACTAAAGAGACAATATTACTACTGGGAATACTATAAGTACACTATCAATACTGGGGATACTATGGGAGTCGCTATTACTAGTGGGGTTACTATAGAGACACTATTACTACTGGGGACACTATGCGATACTATTACTGCTGTTGCTGCTATCCAAGTCACTATTACTACTGCGGTCACTACAGAGACATTATTACTACTGGGGGAACTATGAGGATTAGTATTACTAGTACGGTCACTACAGAGACATTATTACTACTGGGGGAACTACGAGGATTAGTATTACTAGTACGGTCACTACAGAGACATTATTACTACTGGGGGAACTATGAGGATTAGTATTACTAGTACGGTCACTATAGAGACATTATTACTACTGGGGGAACTATGAGGATTAGTATTACTAGTACGGTCACTACAGAGACATTATTACTACTGGGGGAACTATGAGGATTAGTATTACTAGTACGGTCACTACAGAGACATTATTACTACTGGGGGAACTATGAGGATTAGTATTACTAGTACGGTCACTATAGAGACATTATTACTACTGGGGGAACTATGAGGATTAGTATTACTAGTACGGTCACTACAGAGACATTATTACTACTGGGGGAACTATGAGGATTAGTATTACTAGTACGGTCACTACAGAGACATTATTACTACTGGGGGAACTAGGAGGATTAGTATTACTAGTACGGTCACTATAGAGACATTATTACTACTGGGGGAACTATGAGGATTAGTATTACTAGTACGGTCACTACAGAGACATTATTACTACTGGGGGAACTATGAGGATTAGTATTACTAGTACGGTCACTACAGAGACATTATTACTACTGGGGGAACTATGAGGATTAGTATTACTAGTACGGTCACTATAGAGACATTATTACTACTGGGGGAACTACGAGGATTAGTATTACTAGTACGGTCACTACAGAGACATTATTACTACTGGGGGAACTATGAGGATTAGTATTACTAGTACGGTCACTATAGAGACATTATTACTACTGGGGGAACTATGAGGATTAGTATTACTAGTACGGTCACTACAGAGACATTATTACTACTGGGGGAACTATGAGGATTAGTATTACTAGTACGGTCACTATAGAGACATTATTACTACTGGGGGAACTATGAGGATTAGTATTACTAGTACGGTCACTACAGAGACATTATTACTACTGGGGGAACTATGAGGATTAGTATTACTAGTACGGTCACTACAGAGACATTATTACTACTGGGGGAACTATGAGGATTAGTATTACTAGTACGGTCACTACAGAGACATTATTACTACTGGGGGAACTATGAGGATTAGTATTACTAGTACGGTCACTACACAGACATTATTACTACTGGGGGAACTATGAGGATTAGTATTACTAGTACGGTCACTACAGAGACATTATTACTACTGGGGGAACTACGAGGATTAGTATTACTAGTACGGTCACTACAGAGACATTATTACTACTGGGGGAACTATGAGGATTAGTATTACTAGTACGGTCACTACAGAGACATTATTACTACTGGGGGAACTATGAGGATTAGTATTACTAGTACGGTCACTACAGAGACATTATTACTACTGGGGGAACTATGAGGATTAGTATTACTAGTACGGTCACTACAGAGACATTATTACTACTGGGTGAACTATGAGGATTAGTATTACTAGTACGGTCACTACAGAGACATTATTACTACTGGGGGAACTATGAGGATTAGTATTACTAGTACGGTCACTACAGAGACATTATTACTACTGGGGGAACTATGAGGATTAGTATTACTAGTACGGTCACTACAGAGACATTATTACTACTGGGGGAACTATGAGGATTAGTATTACTAGTACGGTCACTACAGAGACATTATTACTACTGGGGGAACTACGAGGATTAGTATTACTAGTACGGTCACTACAGAGACATTATTACTACTGGGGGAACTACGAGGATTAGTATTACTAGTACGGTCACTACAGAGACATTATTACTACTGGGGGAACTATGAGGATTAGTATTACTAGTACGGTCACTACAGAGACATTATTACTACTGGGGGAACTATGAGGATTAGTATTACTAGTACGGTCACTACAGAGACATTATTACTACTGGGGGAACTACGAGGATTAGTATTACTAGTACGGTCACTACAGAGACATTATTACTACTGGGGGAACTACGAGGATTAGTATTACTAGTACGGTCACTACAGAGACATTATTACTACTGGGGGAACTATGAGGATTAGTATTACTAGTACGGTCACTACAGAGACATTATTACTACTGGGGGAACTATGAGGATTAGTATTACTAGTACGGTCACTACAGAGACATTATTACTACTGGGGGAACTAGGAGGATTAGTATTACTAGTACGGTCACTACAGAGACATTATTACTACTGGGGGAACTAGGAGGATTAGTATTACTAGTACGGTCACTATAGAGACATTATTACTACTGGGGGAACTATGAGGATTAGTATTACTAGTACGGTCACTACAGAGACATTATTACTACTGGGGGAACTATGAGGATTAGTATTACTAGTACGGTCACTACAGAGACATTATTACTACTGGGGGAACTACGAGGATTAGTATTACTAGTACGGTCACTACAGAGACATTATTACTACTGGGGGAACTATGAGGATTAGTATTACTAGTACGGTCACTACAGAGACATTATTACTACTGGGGGAACTATGAGGATTAGTATTACTAGTACGGTCACTACAGAGACATTATTACTACTGGGGGAACTATGAGGATTAGTATTACTAGTACGGTCACTACAGAGACATTATTACTACTGGGGGAACTACGAGGATTAGTATTACTAGTACGGTCACTACAGAGACATTATTACTACTGGGGGAACTACGAGGATTAGTATTACTAGTACGGTCACTACAGAGACATTATTACTACTGGGGGAACTACGAGGATTAGTATTACTAGTACGGTCACTACAGAGACATTATTACTACTGGGGGAACTATGAGGATTAGTATTACTAGTACGGTCACTACAGAGACATTATTACTACTGGGGGAACTACGAGGATTAGTATTACTAGTACGGTCACTACAGAGACATTATTACTACTGGGGGAACTACGAGGATTAGTATTACTAGTACGGTCACTACAGAGACATTATTACTACTGGGGGAACTATGAGGATTAGTATTACTAGTACGGTCACTACAGAGACATTATTACTACTGGGGGAACTATGAGGATTAGTATTACTAGTACGGTCACTACAGAGACATTATTACTACTGGGGGAACTAGGAGGATTAGTATTACTAGTACGGTCACTACAGAGACATTATTACTACTGGGGGAACTAGGAGGATTAGTATTACTAGTACGGTCACTATAGAGACATTATTACTACTGGGGGAACTATGAGGATTAGTATTACTAGTACGGTCACTACAGAGACATTATTACTACTGGGGGAACTATGAGGATTAGTATTACTAGTACGGTCACTACAGAGACATTATTACTACTGGGGGAACTACGAGGATTAGTATTACTAGTACGGTCACTACAGAGACATTATTACTACTGGGGGAACTACGAGGATTAGTATTACTAGTACGGTCACTACAGAGACATTATTACTACTGGGGGAACTACGAGGATTAGTATTACTAGTACGGTCACTACAGAGACATTATTACTACTGGGGGAACTATGAGGATTAGTATTACTAGTACGGTCACTACACAGACATTATTACTACTGGGGGAACTATGAGGATTAGTATTACTAGTACGGTCACTACAGAGACATTATTACTACTGGGGGAACTACGAGGATTAGTATTACTAGTACGGTCACTACAGAGACATTATTACTACTGGGGGAACTACGAGGATTAGTATTACTAGTACGGTCACTACAGAGACATTATTACTACTGGGGGAACTATGAGGATTAGTATTACTAGTACGGTCACTACAGAGACATTATTACTACTGGGGGAACTATGAGGATTAGTATTACTAGTACGGTCACTACAGAGACATTATTACTACTGGGTGAACTATGAGGATTAGTATTACTAGTACGGTCACTACAGAGACATTATTACTACTGGGGGAACTATGAGGATTAGTATTACTAGTACGGTCACTACAGAGACATTATTACTACTGGGGGAACTATGAGGATTAGTATTACTAGTACGGTCACTACAGAGACATTATTACTACTGGGGGAACTATGAGGATTAGTATTACTAGTACGGTCACTACAGAGACATTATTACTACTGGGGGAACTACGAGGATTAGTATTACTAGTACGGTCACTACAGAGACATTATTACTACTGGGGGAACTACGAGGATTAGTATTACTAGTACGGTCACTACAGAGACATTATTACTACTGGGGGAACTACGAGGATTAGTATTACTAGTACGGTCACTACAGAGACATTATTACTACTGGGGGAACTATGAGGATTAGTATTACTAGTACGGTCACTACAGAGACATTATTACTACTGGGGGAACTATGAGGATTAGTATTACTAGTACGGTCACTACAGAGACATTATTACTACTGGGGGAACTACGAGGATTAGTATTACTAGTACGGTCACTACAGAGACATTATTACTACTGGGGGAACTATGAGGATTAGTATTACTAGTACGGTCACTACAGAGACATTATTACTACTGGGGGAACTATGAGGATTAGTATTACTAGTACGGTCACTACAGAGACATTATTACTACTGGGGGAACTATGAGGATTAGTATTACTAGTACGGTCACTACAGAGACATTATTACTACTGGGGGAACTATGAGGATTAGTATTACTAGTACGGTCACTACAGAGACATTATTACTACTGGGGGAACTAGGAGGATTAGTATTACTAGTACGGTCACTACAGAGACATTATTACTACTGGGGGAACTACGAGGATTAGTATTACTAGTACGGTCACTATAGAGACATTATTACTACTGGGGGAACTATGAGGATTAGTATTACTAGTACGGTCACTACAGAGACATTATTACTACTGGGGGAACTATGAGGATTAGTATTACTAGTACGGTCACTACAGAGACATTATTACTACTGGGGGAACTACGAGGATTAGTATTACTAGTACGGTCACTACAGAGACATTATTACTACTGGGGGAACTATGAGGATTAGTATTACTAGTACGGTCACTACAGAGACATTATTACTACTGGGGGAACTATGAGGATTAGTATTACTAGTACGGTCACTACAGAGACATTATTACTACTGGGGGAACTACGAGGATTAGTATTACTAGTACGGTCACTACAGAGACATTATTACTACTGGGGGAACTACGAGGATTAGTATTACTAGTACGGTCACTACAGAGACATTATTACTACTGGGGGAACTACGAGGATTAGTATTACTAGTACGGTCACTACAGAGACATTATTACTACTGGGGGAACTATGAGGATTAGTATTACTAGTACGGTCACTACAGAGACATTATTACTACTGGGGGAACTATGAGGATTAGTATTACTAGTACGGTCACTACAGAGACATTATTACTACTGGGGGAACTACGAGGATTAGTATTACTAGTACGGTCACTACAGAGACATTATTACTACTGGGGGAACTATGAGGATTAGTATTACTAGTACGGTCACTACAGAGACATTATTACTACTGGGGGAACTATGAGGATTAGTATTACTAGTACGGTCACTACAGAGACATTATTACTACTGGGGGAACTATGAGGATTAGTATTACTAGTACGGTCACTACAGAGACATTATTACTACTGGGGGAACTAGGAGGATTAGTATTACTAGTACGGTCACTACAGAGACATTATTACTACTGGGGGAACTAGGAGGATTAGTATTACTAGTACGGTCACTATAGAGACATTATTACTACTGGGGGAACTATGAGGATTAGTATTACTAGTACGGTCACTACAGAGACATTATTACTACTGGGGGAACTACGAGGATTAGTATTACTAGTACGGTCACTACAGAGACATTATTACTACTGGGGGAACTACGAGGATTAGTATTACTAGTACGGTCACTACAGAGACATTATTACTACTGGGGGAACTACGAGGATTAGTATTACTAGTACGGTCACTACAGAGACATTATTACTACTGGGGGAACTATGAGGATTAGTATTACTAGTACGGTCACTACAGAGACATTATTACTACTGGGGGAACTATGAGGATTAGTATTACTAGTACGGTCACTACAGAGACATTATTACTACTGGGGGAACTACGAGGATTAGTATTACTAGTACGGTCACTACAGAGACATTATTACTACTGGGGGAACTATGAGGATTAGTATTACTAGTACGGTCACTACAGAGACATTATTACTACTGGGGGAACTATGAGGATTAGTATTACTAGTACGGTCACTACAGAGACATTATTACTACTGGGGGAACTATGAGGATTAGTATTACTAGTACGGTCACTACAGAGACATTATTACTACTGGGTGAACTATGAGGATTAGTATTACTAGTACGGTCACTACAGAGACATTATTACTACTGGGGGAACTATGAGGATTAGTATTACTAGTACGGTCACTACAGAGACATTATTACTACTGGGGGAACTATGAGGATTAGTATTACTAGTACGGTCACTACAGAGACATTATTACTACTGGGGGAACTATGAGGATTAGTATTACTAGTACGGTCACTACAGAGACATTATTACTACTGGGGGAACTACGAGGATTAGTATTACTAGTACGGTCACTACAGAGACATTATTACTACTGGGGGAACTACGAGGATTAGTATTACTAGTACGGTCACTACAGAGACATTATTACTACTGGGGGAACTACGAGGATTAGTATTACTAGTACGGTCACTACAGAGACATTATTACTACTGGGGGAACTATGAGGATTAGTATTACTAGTACGGTCACTACAGAGACATTATTACTACTGGGGGAACTATGAGGATTAGTATTACTAGTACGGTCACTACAGAGACATTATTACTACTGGGGGAACTACGAGGATTAGTATTACTAGTACGGTCACTACAGAGACATTATTACTACTGGGGGAACTATGAGGATTAGTATTACTAGTACGGTCACTACAGAGACATTATTACTACTGGGGGAACTATGAGGATTAGTATTACTAGTACGGTCACTACAGAGACATTATTACTACTGGGGGAACTATGAGGATTAGTATTACTAGTACGGTCACTACAGAGACATTATTACTACTGGGGGAACTAGGAGGATTAGTATTACTAGTACGGTCACTACAGAGACATTATTACTACTGGGGGAACTAGGAGGATTAGTATTACTAGTACGGTCACTATAGAGACATTATTACTACTGGGGGAACTATGAGGATTAGTATTACTAGTACGGTCACTACAGAGACATTATTACTACTGGGGGAACTATGAGGATTAGTATTACTAGTACGGTCACTACAGAGACATTATTACTACTGGGGGAACTACGAGGATTAGTATTACTAGTACGGTCACTACAGAGACATTATTACTACTGGGGGAACTATGAGGATTAGTATTACTAGTACGGTCACTACAGAGACATTATTACTACTGGGGGAACTATGAGGATTAGTATTACTAGTACGGTCACTACAGAGACATTATTACTACTGGGGGAACTACGAGGATTAGTATTACTAGTACGGTCACTACAGAGACATTATTACTACTGGGGGAACTACGAGGATTAGTATTACTAGTACGGTCACTACAGAGACATTATTACTACTGGGGGAACTACGAGGATTAGTATTACTAGTACGGTCACTACAGAGACATTATTACTACTGGGGGAACTATGAGGATTAGTATTACTAGTACGGTCACTACAGAGACATTATTACTACTGGGGGAACTATGAGGATTAGTATTACTAGTACGGTCACTACAGAGACATTATTACTACTGGGGGAACTACGAGGATTAGTATTACTAGTACGGTCACTACAGAGACATTATTACTACTGGGGGAACTATGAGGATTAGTATTACTAGTACGGTCACTACAGAGACATTATTACTACTGGGGGAACTATGAGGATTAGTATTACTAGTACGGTCACTACAGAGACATTATTACTACTGGGGGAACTATGAGGATTAGTATTACTAGTACGGTCACTACAGAGACATTATTACTACTGGGGGAACTAGGAGGATTAGTATTACTAGTACGGTCACTACAGAGACATTATTACTACTGGGGGAACTAGGAGGATTAGTATTACTAGTACGGTCACTATAGAGACATTATTACTACTGGGGGAACTATGAGGATTAGTATTACTAGTACGGTCACTACAGAGACATTATTACTACTGGGGGAACTACGAGGATTAGTATTACTAGTACGGTCACTACAGAGACATTATTACTACTGGGGGAACTACGAGGATTAGTATTACTAGTACGGTCACTACAGAGACATTATTACTACTGGGGGAACTACGAGGATTAGTATTACTAGTACGGTCACTACAGAGACATTATTACTACTGGGGGAACTATGAGGATTAGTATTACTAGTACGGTCACTACAGAGACATTATTACTACTGGGGGAACTATGAGGATTAGTATTACTAGTACGGTCACTACAGAGACATTATTACTACTGGGGCCACTAAAATCGGCTGTTGTAATAAGCCACACCCCTTTTAACTTGGCCAGTGTTTTGGAATGACAAAGGTGGCAAGCCTACAGAATCTAGTGAATGGGGGCAAAATGAGGTCACATTGTACTGTATATAGTGGTAATACACTGTATACAGTGAGGTCACATGGTACAGTATACAAAGACAACCAACTGAATGTATATGGTGACATACTAGTGTAAATAGAGAGGTCACACTGTGCTGTATATAGTGCCATCACACTGTAGGAGGAAGCGCTAGCAGGCAGGAGAGGCTCCCCGCGGTGCACAGAGGGGAGGAGTCTGAGCGGAGGTCCAGGAGGAAGCGCTAGCAGGCAGGAGAGGCTCCCCGCGGTGCACAGAGGGGAGGAGTCTGAGCGGAGGTCCAGGAGGAAGCGCTAGCAGGCAGGAGAGGCTCCCTGCGGTGCACAGAGGGGAGGAGTCTGAGCGGAGGTCCAGGAGGAAGCGCTAGCAGGCAGGAGAGGCTCCCCGTGGTGCACAGAGGGGAGGAGTCTGAGCGGAGGTCCAGGAGGATGCCCTAGCAGGCAGGAGAGGCTCCCCGCGGTGCACAGAGGGGAGGAGTCTGAGCGGAGGTCCAGGAGGAAGCGCTAGCAGGCAGGAGAGGCTCCCGGCGGTGCACAGAGGGGAGGAGTCTGAGCGGAGGTCCAGGAGGTCCAGAACTAACAGCTGACATGAGAATCAACGCAAGGAGAAAGCGTCTACTCGAATGTCTGAGACGCCGGAGCAAACTATCGACCGACTCAAGAATCAACACATTCGACAAAATCTTTTTGTTTCGGCTCCTGATGGAAAACCCAGAAACATTGAGTATCGAAAGGCCTGGCAGTGAAAGTCATATAACAGCAATCTGAAACACAAGGATCATTGGATTTGTCTGTTTTAGGTTAATACATTAACAGCATTAATCAGCAGAGGTGTCCTGTTCTGTATTGCACGCGTCCTGTATCGGGTAGCCGGGCTAGTACTGCCGGTTTACCCCGAAAATAAGCCCTAGCCGCTGGTGTCTGTGCCCCTGGCGCTGGTCTCCGGCACTGTGGCAGGCTGCAGTCCTTAGTGCTGACAGCGCAAGGGACACAGATTTCAGCACCAGGGTAAGTGTAAGACACCCCCAAAAATAAGACACTGTGCCTCTTTTAAAGCAAAAAAATAATATAAGACGGTGTCTTATTTTTGGGGAAGCACAATGTATATATATAGTGAGGCCACATGGTACTATATATATGAGACATTACACTGCATATAGTGACATCACACTGTAATGTATACAGTGACATAATACTGTATATAGTGAGGTCACACGGTACTATATAGAGAGAAATCACACTGTATATAGTGACATTACACCATACTATATATAGTGTCGTCACACTGTAATATATACAGTGACATAATGCTGTATACAGCGAGGTAACATGGTACTATATATAGACTGTATATAGTGAGGTCACACCATATTCTATAGTGTGACATCACGCTAAAAATATGATAATTAGGATATCTAATTCTGATCATTGGGACCTGATCGAGATCTGATCACTAGGTTGTGTGGATCTGATAATTGGGACATCTAGAGGTGGTCAATGTCTAGACCTGGTCATTGGAACATGTAGATCTGGTCATAGGGACGTGTTGATCTAGATATTGGTATGTGTAGTTCTAATCATTGGAACATCTAGAGCTGGTCTTTGGGATGTCTAGATCTAGAAATAGGGGCATGTAGATCTGATCATTGGGACATTTAGATCTGATCATTGGGTTGTGTAAATCTGATAATTGGGATGTCTAGAGCTGGTCAATGGGATGTATTTATCTGGTCATTGGGACATGAATATATGATCATTGAGATGTATAGATGTGGTCATTGGGACATGTGGATGTGGAGATTGCGATGTCTAGATCTGATCATTGGGTTGTGTGGATCTGATCATTGGAACATCAAGATATTGTCATTGGGACATCTAGAACTGATCATTGAGACTTGTGGGTCTGTTCATTGGGATGTCTAGATCTGATCATTGGGACATGTCGATCTGGCCATTGGGATGTGTAGATCTGGTTATTGGTACATCTTGAGCTGGTCCTTGGAATGTCTAGATCTGGTTATTGGGATGAGTAGATCTGGTCATTGGGGCATCTAGATTTGGTCATTGATTCATCTAGATCTCATCATTGGATTGTCTAGATGTGGTCATTGGGTCATGTGGATCAGGTCATTGGGCCATCTAGATATGATCATTGCGGACCTGTAGATCCGGTCATTGGGATGTGTGAATCTGATCACTGGGATGTCTAGATCTGGTCATTGGGACCTGTGGATCTGGTCAGTGTCTGGATCTGCCCATTTCTCATTTTCCATCTCATGTAAACATGTTTTTCCATCTTCGCTGCTGTGGTTTGCACTCTGTACTCAAATTTCACTACATAATATTGATAAAAGTCAGAAGAGACGAGAAGTCACCGGTGGCATTTCCTCAGGTTCATTACAGACATGAAAATGCTTCTGTGCCCCGGAAATGTGTGATGTAAGAAGATTAAACGGAGACGAGCGGCAGCTGAGGAATAATGAATCAGGGGGCGAAATTAACTTTACAAGAGACCAGCGGATAGAGAGCGGTGTTTATTTTAAAGGCCATTCGCACTTCAGCTCCTACCTAATGCGGGATCCAAGGAACAGAAACATTGTGTCCTCTGTGTGTTCCAGGAGATGGAAAGTGCTAATAGCAGGTTCTATGGCAACAGATCAGCATCACAAGCCCCCGCCGCAAAATGCTGCGCCGTCAGAACACCGCACCGAGAGGTTAACAGTAATATATAAAGAGTGGAGATGAGCGAGCACCAAAATGCTCGGGTGCTCGTTGCTCGAGTCGAACTTCCCGCGATGCTCGAGGGTTCGTTTCGAGTAACGAACCCCATTGAAGTCAATGGGCGACCCGAGCATTTTTGTATATCGCCGATGCTCGCTAAGGTTTTCATTGGTGAAACTCTGGGCAATTCAAGAAAGTGATGGGAACGACACAGCAACGGATAGGGCAGGCGAGGGGCTACATGTTGGGCTGCATCTCAAGTTCCCAGGTCCCACTATTAAGCCACAATAGCGGCAAGAGTCCCCCCCCCCCCCCAATAATTTTTACTTCTGAAAAGCCCTCATTAGCAATGCATACCTTAGCTAAGCACCACACTACCTCCAACAAAGCACAATCACCACCTGCATGACACTCCGCTGCCACTTCTCCTGGGTTACATGCTGACCAACCACCCCCCCCCCACGACCCAGTGTCCACAGCGCACACCAAACTGTCCCTGCCCAGCCTTCAGCTGCCCTCATGCCACGCCACCCTCATGTCTATTTATAAGTGCATCTGCCATGAGGAGGAACCGCAGGCACACACTGCAGAGGGTTGGCACAGCTAGGCAGCGACCCTCTTTAAAAGGGGCGGGGCGGTAGCCCACAATGCTGTACAGAAGCAATGAGAAATCCAATCCTGTGCCACCTCCATCAGGAGCTACAAACGTGGGCATAGCAATAGGGAACCCATGTGCCACACACTATTCATTCTGTCAAGGTGTCGCATAGCTCAATCGACACTGCAAGGGGAAAGCCATCAGCACTCTGCCCCCTATCCAAGTCAGTCAGTGTCTTTGTGCCAGACAGGTCAAACACCGCGATGGGAACTAAGTTTGCACCAACAGCATAGGTGGGTCCTAGGAAACCCAAGACATGAACAATTAATAAATCTGAGCGGCCAAACATGGCAGACTTGCCATGGCCTCGGCCCAGAGCTTCAGCAATCCTAGGCTGGAAGCGGACTTTCACTGCACCCAGGACATAGGCCTCTGGACAAACCCTCAGCAATCGCGGGCCTACAGCAGACTCCAATGCTAGCGTAGCTGTGCACGTCTCATTAGCGCTGTATTGATCCTGTAGTTTGTCCCAATGCAGTGCCCCGGATAGTAGAGCTAACATCAGATTAAATACAGGTGGGCTTCGGCCCACACTGCATGCCCCAGTCAGACCGGGGTTTTTTATAAATAGTCACAGGCAGGTACAACTCCGCAATGGGAATTCTGTGTGGACCCACAGCATAGGTGGGTCCCAGGAACCGACCGGCGGTACATAAATAAATCCCATTGCAGTGCCCAGCACAGCTGAGGTAACGTCAGGTTTAATGCAGGTGGGCTTCGGCCCACACTGCATGCCCCAGTCAGACTGGGGTTTTTATAAAAAGACACAGGCAGGTACAAATCCACTATGTGAATTGCGTGTGCACCCACAGCATGGGTGCACACGCAAGGGATCTTCTCAACAGACATAGCAGCGGGATGGTTATGCTAATAATTGCAGCATCGCCGCTCACCATCTGGGTAAACTCCTCAAAGTTTCCAAGGACCTGGCAGATGTCTGCCAACCAGGCCCACTCTTCTGTAAAGAATTGAGGAGGCTGACTCCCACTGCGCCGCCCATGTTGGAGTTGGTATTCCACTATAGCTCTACGCTGTTCGTACAGCCTGGCCAACATGTGGAGCGTAGAATTCCACCGTGTGGGCACGTCGCAAAGCAGTCGGTGCACTGGCAGATTAAACCGATGTTGCAGGGTCCGCGGGGTGGCAGCGTCCGTGTTGGACTTGCGGAAATGTGCGCTGACCCGGCGCACCTTGCCGAGGAGGTCTGACAAGTGTGGATAGCCTTTCAGAAACCGCTGAACCACCAGATTGAAGACGTGGGCCAAGCATGGGACGTGCGTGAGGCTGCCGAGCTGCAGAGCCGCCACCAGGTTACGGCCGTTGTCACACACGACCATGCCCGGTTGGAGGCTCAGCGGCGCAAGCCAGCGGTCGGTCTGCTCTGTCAGACCCTGCAGCAGTTCGTGGGCCGTGTGCCTCTTAACTCCTAAGCTGAGTAGTTTCAGCACGGCCTGCTGACGCTTGGCCACCGCTGTGCTGCCACGCCGCGCGACACCGACTGCTGGTGACGTGCTGCTGCAGACACGTCTTGATTGCAAGGTAGAGGTTGCGTTGGAGGAGGAGGAAGGTTTAGTGGAGGTGGCATACACCGCCGCAGATACCAGCACCGATCTGGGGCCCGCAATTCTGCGGGAGGGTAGGACGTGAGCGGTCCCAGGCTCTGACTCGGTCCCAGCCTCCACTAAATTCACCCAATGTGCCGTCAGGGAGATATAGTGGCCCTGCCCGCCTGTGCTTGTCCACGTGTCCGTTGTTAAGTGGACCGTGGCAGTAACCGCGTTGGTGAGGGCGCGTACAATGTTGCGGGAGACGTGGTCGTGCAGGGCTGGGGCGGCACATCGGGAAAAATAGTGGCGACTGGGAACCGAGTAGCGCGGGGCCGCCGCCGCCATCATGTTTTCGAAAGCCTCCGTTTTCACAAGCCTATACGGCAGCATCTCCAGGCTGATAAATTTGGCAATGTGCACGTTTAAAGCTTGAGCGTGCGGGTGCGTGGCGGCGTATTTGCGCTTTCGCTCCAACCCTTCTGCTAGCGACAGCTGGACGCTGCGCTGAGAGACATTGCTGGATGGGGCCGAGGACAGCGGAGGTGAGGGTGTGGGTGCAGGCCAGGAGACGGTAGTGCCTGTGTGCTGAGAGGGGGGTTGGATCTCAGTTGCAGGTTGGGGCACAGGGGGAGAGGCAGTGGCGCAAGCCAGAGGCGGTGAACGGCCTTCATCCCACCTTGTGGGGTGCTTGGCCATCATATGTCTGCGCATGCTGGTGGTGGTGAGGCTGGTGGTGGTGGCTCCCCGGCTGATCTTGGCGCGACAAAGGTTACACACCACTGTTCGTCGGTCGTCCGCGCTCTCAGTGAAAAACATCCACACCTTTGAACACCTAGCCCTCTGCACGGTGGCTTGGCGCGAGGGGGTGCTTTGGGAAACAGTTGGTGGATTATTCGCTCAGGCCCTGCCTCTACCCCTGGCCACCCCACTGTCTCTTCCAACCTGTCCTGCTGCTGAACTTACCTCCCCCTCTGAAGACCTGTCCTCAGTTGGCTTAGCAAACCAGGTGAGGTCAGTCACCTCATCGTCCAGCTGCTCTTCCTCCGAATCCTCTGTGCGCTCCTCCCTCGGACTTACTGCCCTTACTACTACCTCACTGATAGACAACAGTGTCTCATCGTCATCGTCCTCCTCACCCACTGAAAGCTCTTGAGACAGTTGCCGGAAGTCCCCAGCCTCATCACCCGGACCCCAGGAACTATCCAAAGGTTGGGCATCGGTCACGACAAACTCCTCCGGTGGGAGAGGAACCATTTTTTCCCAATCAAGGCAGGGACCCGAGAACAGTTCCTGGTAGTCTGCCTGCTCATCAGAATATGTCATTCTCATGGAGTGAGGAGGCTGGGAGGAAGGAGGAGCAGCAGCCAGAGGATTCAGAGTTGCAGTCCCTAGGCCAGGAGTAGTGGACTGCGTAGAAGACTGGGTGGTCGATACATTGCTGGATGCACTTTCTGCCATCCACGACAGGACCTGCTCACACTGCTCTGTTTGTTATAAAGGTCTACAACGTGGGGCCATAAATTGTGATATGAAGCTGGGGACCTCAGAAACTGTCCTCTCTCCTAATCCCGCAGCAGCCAGCTGTGATTCACCTGGACCAGGAACTCGGCCTGTGTCCACACCCTTACTTGGAACTCCGCGTCCTCGTCCGCGTCCACGTCCTCTAGCCCTACCCCTCAGCATGGTGGATTATGAATAGAGCAGACACAGAGCGGTGTAAAAAATGTTGAATTCTTATTGGTGTGCAGTTGGAGTGAGACAGCGCTTATGTAATGCAAACTGTCGCCAGGAAAAAAATTATGTGGAAGACTGCAAGCACGCCTAGCTGTGCAATATGCAATACTGATAGTCCTGAGCTCACACCAACCACGCAGTGAAATGCAGAGTCACAGCTAGCCGTAAGGATTTTCAGTTTTTTTTTGGTAATTTTTGTGCAATGCAATGCAGGCTATATTGCACCAATGTGAGTTTCCCTGTATGGGGGTCTGTCACCGTGCGTGCAATTTACAGGAGACACACAGCAATGTAAAATAATGTTTGACTTCTTATTGGCCTGCAGTTGGAGTGAGACAGCGCAAACTGCTGCCAGGAAAAAAATTATTTGGAAGACTGCAAGCACGCCTAGCTGTGCAATAATGAGGTACTACAACTACCAGCAGCCACGGAGTTAAATGCAGACGGTCACAGATAGCCCTAAACAGGTGCTATTTTGGGGTACTTGTTGACAGGATTCTACAGCAGCACTGTCCCTGCCTCACCAATACTGCAGAATTGGCTGCAGACTGAGAGCACAATAGTCTGCAGAGCCCAAGATGAAAGAAAAAATTTGGTGCAAAGCTGCTCCTAGCAGCAACAACTGCAATTCACACGGTAAGATGTGGCCCTAAGAAGGACCATTGGGGTCCTTGTAGACGCTAACACTCTCCCTATAGCAGCACTCTCCCTAATCTCTCCCAGCGTGTGTCTGGGGCGAGCCGCGGGTGGGGAAGATTTAAATACTCGGGTGTCACCTGATCTCCCCAGCCACTCACTGCAGGGGGGGTGGAATAGGGCTGGAATGTCACAGGAGGAAGTGGTAATGCCTTCCCTGTGTTTCTATTGGCCAGAAAATGGCGCTAACATTTCAGGGAAGGAAATGTAATTGACTCGAGTACCGCGTGGTGTTCGTCTCGAGTAACGAGCATCTCGAGCACCCTAATACTGGAGCGAGCATCAAGCTCGGACCAGTGTGCTCGCTCATCTCTAATAAAGAGCATAAGATGCCCCAAGC
Organism: Eleutherodactylus coqui; assembly: GCF_035609145.1. Lineage (NCBI taxonomy): Eukaryota > Metazoa > Chordata > Amphibia > Anura > Eleutherodactylidae > Eleutherodactylus > Eleutherodactylus coqui. Next base: position 535,503,424 of record NC_089837.1, on the reverse strand, counting down.
CAGACACACAGATGTAGCAGAGCTGAGCTTGTCACTTACTCATCCTCATGGTTGTCATTGCATGTTATCTGTGGTGGTAGATAAGTGCCGTTACAGGGTTAGCACCGCTGCAGCGTGACATGCCCTCTGACTGCCAGGGGGTGTCTGCTCCAGTAAGAAGGGAATAGGAGCGCAGGGCAGGCTAGACAGGTCCCGATAGTGGTGGATTCAATTATTAGTGGACAGGCAGGGCAATCTGCCACAAAGCCCGGGATCATCAAACAGTGTTGTCAGGTTTTGCTGCTGGGATCTGTAGTTCTATGGGGTCCCAGGAGCGCACCTCCGCAGGTGTGGGATAATTGAGGTGGGTGAGGAGTTCTCCAGCCAGCCAATCACCGCCAGTCTGCTGCACATATATAACAGCCCTCTGGCTAGAGGATGCTGATTCTCCTGTGACTGTGCGCACCCACTGGTAGACCTCCTATAGACCTCGCTATCTTAAAACAAAGAACTCTCCCTCCTTCTTGTTGCTAGTATTTGTGGGCAGGCCACAGCTTTTATGAACTCTAATAAACTTTATAACTTCCAACTTTACCTTTAATATCGCCAACTCTTCCATGCTTGAAACACTTTTCTTTTCGTAGGTAACCAATCCATCCTGAGGAGTTTGAAAGCCCCGTACTCGTTACATGATTGCCAACCATCCTCGATAAACACCTCAGGCATGGAAGCCTTACACCACCAGGGATGTGGCATACCTCTATGCCACCGGCCGCCCCACCCCATAGGCCCTAACTACCCCATCCTGCAATCCTGATAGAAAAGTATCTAGGCCAACGTCATTTAAATGAATCCCGTCGCGTCTAAGGGCTCCCCTCGCTCTATCCTCTAATTCCCAATGCCTGATCGCACTCCCACCCAAAGACTGCACAAACTGCGACATTTTGCTCAATTGCCTCTGGATTCCTGGCATCTCTCCAATATCGTCTCGCCACAATGTCAGACCAGACCATGACCGATTCACAAAAACAGTCTCTGAAACGGAGCATGTCCTGCTTCATGAGGACCAGGAACTCTCCCATCTTTATCTTCCCCAGGTCGTTCCCCCCGGCATGTACCACGAGAATTACCCTTCGGGGGGTCCACCTGCCGATCTGCATCACTTCCTGTAAGAGCCTCGGCCATAGAAGTCCTCGTATTCCATGCTAGTGCACCTTCGGGCCTTGCAATCCGAGATTCTTCCCCATTGGGCGAATCAATGCCCTCTTCTCCGCCCAATGCCCGTAGGAGTGCCCGACAATCCATACTGTCCATTGATCTCCCACTGGAACAACAAAACTATATTTCTGTACTACCGCAAAGAACCCGGAAATTCCTCCATGACATAACGAGAATATAACATGTCTTACATATAACCTGCACATAACATTACCATGGCATACACCTCATCGAATGATCAAATCCGCTCTGACATACAACTTGTAGGCGTCCGACCTCCATCTACCTAGTCTCTTCACCCCCTCCCCCTGCATGCCGCAACAATCCGCCGTAGTAGCCGCCCCTATCCGGAAAGAGTGGGTGCCGAATTCCAACGGTTGCAAACCTATTTTTTTTAATGCAGAACTTAATAACGCGGAAAACTGGAACCGGGTTAGGGGCGGGCCCGATGAGTGCGCTAAAAACTGCTGGGCCGGTGGCCTGGATGCCATATATTGGGACACTAACTTTATTGGGCACCACGCTGAGCCTTATTTATGGAGATCCACTCTCCCCTTCCGTACTTACCCGTTTTAGATTTTCTAACGCATACCTTTAACATCTCGCCCGACACCAAAACATCCGCGCACTTAAGGCCCCAAGGCTTTCGTTTACTTACTCTAAGGGCCGCCAAAAACGCCCAAACAAAAGCCCCCCTGAATAATAAGGCCTCATGTTCGGCCCGGCATACCGCTCCCAAGCTTTCCAGTAATTCCAACAGAATGGAAAAGGTGATGGGGCGACAGGAGTCCCCCGCCCCCCTCCTGTCCCCCCGCCCCCCTCCTTTGGGGGCACACAGGCAGTATTTATACTATCTGTAGACATTGGGGGCACACAGGGGGTATTTGTACTGTCTATAGAAATTGGGGGCACACAGCGGTATTTATGCTGTCTATAGACATTGGGGGCACACAGGGGGTATTTATACTATCTGTAGACATTGGGGGCACACAGGGGGTATTTGTACTATCTATAGACATTGGGGGCACACAGGGGGTATTTATACTATCTATAGACATTGGGGGCACACAGGGGGTATTTATACTATCTATAGACATTGGGGGCACACAGGGGGTATTTGTACTGTCTATAGACATTGGGGGCACACAGGGGTATTTATGCTGTCTATAGACATTGGGGGCACACAGGGGGTATTTATACTATCTATAGACATTGGGGGCACACAGGGGGTATTTGTACTGTCTATAGACATTGGGGGCACACAGGGGGTATTTGTACTATCTATAGACATTGGGGGCACACAGGGGGTATTTATACTATCTATAGACATTGGGGGCACACAGGGGGTATTTATACTATCTATAGACATTGGGGGCACACAGGGGGTATTTATACTATCTATAGACATTGGGGGCACACAGGGGGTATTTGTACTGTCTATGGACATTGGGGGCACACAGGGGTATTTATGCTGTCTATAGACATTGGAGGCACACAGGGGGTATTTATACTATCTGTAGACATTGGGGGCACACAGGGGGGTATTTATACTATCTATAGACATTGGGGGCACACAGGGGGTATTTATACTATCTATAGACATTGGGGGCACACAGGGGGTATTTATACTATCTATAGACATTGGGGGCACACAGGGGGTATTTGTACTGTCTATAGACATTGGGGGCACACAGGGGTATTTATGCTGTCTATAGACATTGGGGGCACACAGGGGGTATTTATACTATCTGTAGACATTGGGGGCACACAGGGGGTATTTGTACTATCTATAGACATTGGGGGCACACAGGGGGTATTTATACTATCTATAGACATTGGGGGCACACAGGGGGTATTTATACTATCTATAGACATTGGGGGCACACAGGGGGTATTTATACTATCTATAGACATTGGGGGCACACAGGGGGTATTTGTACTGTCTATAGACATTGGGGGCACACAGGGGTATTTATGCTGTCTATAGACATTGGAGGCACACAGGGGGTATTTATACTATCTGTAGACATTGGGGGCACACAGGGGGGTATTTATACTATCTGTAGACATTGGGGGCACACAGGGGGGTATTTATACTATCTATAGACATTAAGGGCACACAGGGGGTATTTATACTGTCTATAGACATTGGGGGCACACAGGGGGGCTTTATACTATCTATAGACATTGGGGGCACACAGGGGGTATTTATACTGTCTATAGACGTTGGGGGCACACAGGGGGTATTTATACTATCTATGGACATTGGGGGCACACAGGGGGTATTTATACGATCTATAGACATTGGGGGCACACAGGGGGTATTTGTACTGTCTATAGACATTGGGGGCACACAGGGGGTATTTGTACTGTCTATAGACATTGGGGGCACACAGGGGGTATTTGTACTGTCTATAGACATTGGGGGCACACAGGGGGTATTTATACTATTTGTAGACATTGGGGGCACACAGGGGGTATTTATACTATCTATAGACATTGGGGGCACACAGGGGGTATTTATACTATCTATAGACATTGGGGGCACACAGGGGGTATTTATACTATCTATAGACATTGGGGGCACACAGGGGGTATTTATACTATCTATAGACATTGGGGGTACACAGGGGGTATTTATACTATCTATAGACATTGGGGGCACACAGGGGGTATTTATACTATCTGTAGACATTGGGGGCACACAGGGGGTATTTGTACTGTCTATAGACATTGGGGGCACACAGGGGTATTTATGCTGTCTATAGACATTGGAGGCACACAGGGGGTATTTATACTATCTGTAGACATTGGGGGCACACAGGGGGGTATTTATACTATCTATAGACATTGGGGGCACACAGGGGGTATTTATACTGTCTATAGACATTGGGGGGCACACAGGGGGTATTTATACTATCTATAGACATTGGGGGCACACAGGGGGTATTTATACTATCTATAGACATTGGGGGCACACAGGGGGTATTTATACTGTCTATAGACATTGGGGGACACACAGGGGGTATTTATACTATCTATAGACATTGAGGGCACACAGGGGGGCTTTATACTGTCTATAGACATTGAGGGCACACAGGGGGTATTTATACTATCTATAGACATTGGGGACACACAGGGGGTATTTATACTATCTATAGACATTGGGGGCACACAGGGGGTATTTATACTATCTATAGACATTGGGGGCACACAGGGGGTATTTATACTATCTATAGACATTGGGGGCACACAGGGGGTATTTATACTGTCTATAGACATTGGGGGCACACAGGGGGGCTTTATACTATCTATAGACATTGGGGGCACACAGGGGGTATTTATACTGTCTATAGACGTTGGGGGCACACAGGGGGTATTTATACTATCTATAGACATTGGGGGCACACAGGGGGTATTTATACTGTCTATAGACATTGGGGGCACACAGGGGGTATTTATACTATCTACAGACATCGGGGGGCACACAGGGGGTATTTATACTATCTATAGACATCGGGGGGCACACAGGGGGTATTTATACTATCTATAGACATTGGGGGCACACAGGGGTGTTTATACTATCTATAGACATTGGGGGTGCACAGGGGGTATTTATACTATCTGTAGACATTGGGGACACACAGAGGGTATTTATACTGTCTATAGACATTGGGGGCACACAGGGGGTATTTATACTATCTATAGACATTGGGGACACACAGGGGGTATTTATACTGTCTATAGACATTGGGGGCACACAGGGGGTATTTATACTGTCTATAGACATTGGGGGCACACAGGGGGTATTTATACTGTCTATAGACATTGGGGGCACACAGGGGGTATACTATCTATAGACATCGGGGGGCACACAGGGGGTATTTATACTATCTATAGACATTGGGGGCACACAGGGGGTATTTATACTATCTATAGACATTGGGGGTGCACAGGGGGTATTTATACTATCTGTAGACATTGGGGACACACAGAGGGTATTTATACTGTCTATAGACATTGGGGGCACACAGGGGGTATTTATACTATCTATAGACATTGGGGACACACAGGGGGTATTTATACTGTCTATAGACATTGGGGGCACACAGGGGGTATTTATACTGTCTATAGACATTGGGGGCACACAGGGGGTATACTATCTATAGACATCGGGGGGCACACAGGGGGTATTTATACTATCTATAGACATTGGGGGCACACAGGGGGGCTTTATACAATCTACAGAAATTAGCGACACACAGGGGGTGTTTATACTATCTATAGACATTGGGGGCACACAGGCAGTATTTATACGATCTATAGACATTGAGGGCACACAGGGGGTATTTATACTATCTATAGACATTGGGGACACACAGAGGGTATTTATACTGTCTATAGACATTGGGGGCACACAGGGGGTATTTATACTATCTATAGACATTGAGGGCACACAGGGGGGCTTTATACTGTCTATAGACATTGAGGGCACACAGGGTGTATTTATACTATCTATAGACATTGGGGACACACAGAGGGTATTTATACTGTCTATAGACATTGGGGGCACACAGGGGGTATTTATACTATCTATAGACATTGAGGGCACACAGGGGGTATTTATACTATCTATACACATTGGGGGCACACAGGGGGTATTTATACTATCTATAGACATTGGGGGCACACAGGGGGTATTTATACGATCTATAGACATTGGGGGCACACAGGGGGTATTTATACTATCTATAGACATTGAGGGCACACAGGGGGGCTTTATACTGTCTATAGACATTGAGGGCACACAGGGTGTATTTATACTATCTATAGACATTGGGGACACACAGAGGGTATTTATACTGTCTATAGACATTGGGGGCACACAGGGGGTATTTATACTATCTATAGACATTGAGGGCACACAGGGGGGCTTTATACTGTCTATAGACATTGAGGGCACACAGGGTGTATTTATACTATCTATAGACATTGGGGACACACAGGGGGGCTTTATACTATCTATAGACATTGGGGGCACACAGGGGGTATTTATACTATCTATAGACATTGGGGGCACACAGGGGGTATTTATACTATCTATAGACATTGGGGGCACACAGGGGGTATTTATACTATCTATACACATTGGGGGCACACAGGGGGTATTTATACTATCTATAGACATTGGGGGCACACAGGGGGTATTTATACGATCTATAGACATTGGGGGCACACAGGGGGTATTTGTACTGTCTATAGACATTGGGGGCACACAGGGGGTATTTGTACTGTCTATAGACATTGGGGGCACACAGGGGGTATTTGTACTGTCTATAGACATTGGGGGCACACAGGGGGTATTTATACTATTTGTAGACATTGGGGGCACACAGGGGGTATTTATACTATCTATAGACATTGGGGGCACACAGGGGGTATTTATACTATCTATAGACATTGGGGGCACACAGGGGGTATTTATACTATCTATAGACATTGGGGGCACACAGGGGGTATTTATACTATCTATAGACATTGGGGGTACACAGGGGGTATTTATACTATCTATAGACATTGGGGGCACACAGGGGGTATTTATACTATCTGTAGACATTGGGGGCACACAGGGGTATTTGTACTGTCTATAGACATTGGGGGCACACAGGGGTATTTATGCTGTCTATAGACATTGGAGGCACACAGGGGGTATTTATACTATCTGTAGACATTGGGGGCACACAGGGGGGTATTTATACTATCTATAGACATTGGGGGCACACAGGGGGTATTTATACTGTCTATAGACATTGGGGGGCACACAGGGGGTATTTATACTATCTATAGACATTGGGGGCACACAGGGGGTATTTATACTATCTATAGACATTGGGGGCACACAGGGGGTATTTATACTGTCTATAGACATTGGGGGACACACAGGGGGTATTTATACTATCTATAGACATTGAGGGCACACAGGGGGGCTTTATACTGTCTATAGACATTGAGGGCACACAGGGGGTATTTATACTATCTATAGACATTGGGGACACACAGGGGGTATTTATACTATCTATAGACATTGGGGGCACACAGGGGGTATTTATACTATCTATAGACATTGGGGGCACACAGGGGGTATTTATACTATCTATAGACATTGGGGGCACACAGGGGGTATTTATACTGTCTATAGACATTGGGGGCACACAGGGGGGCTTTATACTATCTATAGACATTGGGGGCACACAGGGGGTATTTATACTGTCTATAGACGTTGGGGGCACACAGGGGGTATTTATACTATCTATAGACATTGGGGGCACACAGGGGGTATTTATACTGTCTATAGACATTGGGGGCACACAGGGGGTATTTATACTATCTACAGACATCGGGGGGCACACAGGGGGTATTTGTACTGTCTATAGACATCGGGGGGCACACAGGGGGTATTTATACTATCTATAGACATTGGGGGCACACAGGGGTGTTTATACTATCTATAGACATTGGGGGTGCACAGGGGGTATTTATACTATCTGTAGACATTGGGGACACACAGAGGGTATTTATACTGTCTATAGACATTGGGGGCACACAGGGGGTATTTATACTATCTATAGACATTGGGGACACACAGGGGGTATTTATACTGTCTATAGACATTGGGGGCACACAGGGGGTATTTATACTGTCTATAGACATTGGGGGCACACAGGGGGTATTTATACTGTCTATAGACATTGGGGGCACACAGGGGGTATACTATCTATAGACATCGGGGGGCACACAGGGGGTATTTATACTATCTATAGACATTGGGGGCACACAGGGGGTATTTATACTATCTATAGACATTGGGGGTGCACAGGGGGTATTTATACTATCTGTAGACATTGGGGACACACAGAGGGTATTTATACTGTCTATAGACATTGGGGGCACACAGGGGGTATTTATACTATCTATAGACATTGGGGACACACAGGGGGTATTTATACTGTCTATAGACATTGGGGGCACACAGGGGGTATTTATACTGTCTATAGACATTGGGGGCACACAGGGGGTATACTATCTATAGACATCGGGGGGCACACAGGGGGTATTTATACTATCTATAGACATTGGGGGCACACAGGGGGGCTTTATACAATCTACAGAAATTAGCGACACACAGGGGGTGTTTATACTATCTATAGACATTGGGGGCACACAGGCAGTATTTATACGATCTATAGACATTGAGGGCACACAGGGGGTATTTATACTATCTATAGACATTGGGGACACACAGGGTGTATTTATACTATCTATAGACATTGGGGACACACAGAGGGTATTTATACTGTCTATAGACATTGGGGGCACACAGGGGGTATTTATACTATCTATAGACATTGAGGGCACACAGGGGGGCTTTATACTGTCTATAGACATTGAGGGCACACAGGGTGTATTTATACTATCTATAGACATTGGGGACACACAGGGGGGCTTTATACTATCTATAGACATTGGGGGCACACAGGGGGTATTTATACTATCTATAGACATTGGGGGCACACAGGGGGTATTTATACTATCTATAGACATTGGGGGCACACAGGGGGTATTTATACTATCTATACACATTGGGGGCACACAGGGGGTATTTATACTATCTATAGACATTGGGGGCACACAGGGGGTATTTATACTATCTATAGACATTGGGGGCACACAGGGGTGTTTATACTATCTATAGACATTGGGGGCACACAGGGGTGTTTATACTATCTATAGACATTGGGGGCACACAGGGGGTATTTATACTGTCTATAGACATTGGGGGCACAAAGGGGTGTTTATACTATCTATACACATTGGGGGCACACACAGGGGCTTTATACTATACTTGTCATCTAGTCAAGGTAAAGGTGACGGCCCGCAGGATGTGGATGGCTGATAGATGATGACAGATTGGTGGCTGGGGATGTCATTTATTTCCACTTTCTTGTCTGGAGATGATGTGATGAATGGACTGTCAGCCAAGGGTTTCTGGGTGATGTCACTAATAGTAATGAGGAATCTATCAAAGACCCATTAGATTCTCCTCAGGCTGCATGTACCGATGTCTCTCTGCAGAATGTACCACCCCTCCCACTCTCCTCATTCAGGACCTAAATAATGCTTGCGCCAAATTTTACACTTGTACGTAAAAAGGGGTGCACTTACTTTTGCAATTAGCATTGAATAATCTAGTTGTGACCACTTTACTTTTCCTATTTAGGACCTAAAGAATGCTCCTGCCAAATTTCATGTTTGTACGACACCTGGAAGTTAGAGAATTAGTGGCGAGTGAGTCAGTGAGTGAGTGAGTGAGTTAGTCAGTGAGTCGGTCAGTCCGTCCGTCCGTCCGTGAGGGCTTTCGCCTTTATATATATATATATCATTTGTAATGTTGGTCTCGGTATAGTGGGATTTTGTCACTGACAACATGGAGGTGATATGACTGGTGTTATTAACATTTGTACCTTGTATTAGTAACTTGCAGCACAATTTAGGGGTCCGGTCTGGGGTGACATGTCAGTGCTCTACTATCCCTCAGCCTAGTTGCACTTCCCACCATGTGCCGCTTGCACACTCTTGGTATACTCTCCATAATGATGCGTTTTACCACTTGCTGCGTTTTTAGTAAAATGTTTTGGTTTTTTTCTTGAAAACATTTCACTTATGAAAACCCTACATCCAATAAGTGCGTTATAAAGCCGCAGAGAACGCATGAAATCATTGGCGTCTCGCCATACTGTACGCAGCCTCCCAGCAGACACCGCCGTTTCCAATACATGGGGCAGTTGTGATTCTTTCTAATGCTAAAGGGCTATTTTATTGCACCCTGTCCGGCCTGGATGACAATCCCTTCTGACTATGTAATGGAGCATGTTATCACCCAGCTTTCCCGGGAACAGATGGAACTCAGGAATGGCTGGAAGAGCCTGCAGGAGCCCATCGGGGGCGCCGCGGGCTTCCTTGGCCTTTAGACTTCTGTCTGGTGAGATGAGCAGTGTGTGAAGGGGAGAGGCAGACGCTCTCCTGACTGCTCATCCAGGCGGCTCCTCCGTCGCTCTCATTACAGTCAGATGACAGAAGAGTCTTATCTCTCAACAACACATTAGATTTGCATTTAAATGGGATAAATATGAATCCTTCTTGGTTTTCTCATCTCTCCCTCGAGTGGTCACAACGCGATAAACAGAACGCAGTGGTGGGGGTCTTCACAAGGGGAAGAAACATCTGGAAGGTGTAGCAGGGTGAGAGGAGAAGTCAGGGATGGAAGGTATGTGTCGCAGCGGTGGCTCAACTTGGTGATGTAGGCCTCGCATCCTCTCGCCAGTACAGGTTCTCACCTGAGCCAGGGAACCAGGTGGAGCTCAGGCACCTGCTAGATGTAAACGGAGTCCGTCTGCATAGCAGGGTGTGCGTGCGTGCGTTTGTTTGTGGCTTTCTGTGTGTCTGTCTGTCTGTGTGTGTGTGTCTGTGTGTGTGTCTGTGTGTGTGTGTCTGTGTGTGTGTGTCTGTGTGTGTGTGTCTGTGTGTCTGTGTGTGTCTGTGTGTGTGTGTCTGTGTGTGTCTGTGTGTGTGTGTCTGTGTGTGTCTGTGTGTCTGTCTGTCTCTATGTGTGTCTGTGTGTCTGTCTGTCTCTGTCTGTCTCTATGTGTGTCTGTCTGTCTCTGTGTGTGTCTGTCTGTCTCTGTGTGTCTGTCTGTCTGTGTGTGTCTGTCTGTCTCTGTGTGTGTCTGTCTGTCTCTGTGTGTGTCTGTCTGTCTCTGTGTGTGTCTGTCTGTCTCTATGTGTGTCTGTCTGTCTCTATGTGTGTCTGTGTGTCTGCCTGTCTCTGTGTGTGTCTGTCTGTCTCTGTGTGTGTCTGTCTGTCTCTGTGTGTGTCTGTGTGTGTCTGTGTGTCTGTCTGTCTCTATGTGTGTCTGTGTGTCTGTCTGTCTGTGTCTGTGTCTGAGGGCTTCAGACATGTGCGCTGTGGAAGACTAAAACAGGAGTTTGTCTTCCCCGGAGGCTGATGAGATCCCTGTCCCCGCTACTACTGACTAGAGGAAGCTTCTCACAAGTCTACTAAGAGGTGGCTACCAAGGAGGCCCCACCTCAAGCTGCCTGAAGCAGAACCACCGCTGCTATATGGTTTATTGCTATGGATATCGAGGACATTCAGATGTTCAGACTACTTACTGCATTGAACTTGAAGGACTTCTGATTTCTTCCCCTCTTACTGGGATACCAGCTGTTTATGTTGTAACCTCTCCTGTGAATAGACAAACACAAACGGACTGTTGTTTGCCTGGTGTTTAACCCCCTGGAGCATCACAAGTGGTCAGGACTCAATAAGGGTACATTGGACCCTCTGATGGACAATTCTGTTGCTACCAATAACTTTCCTTCTGCAGGTGTGACTGTGGGGGATGACGAAGTCCCAGAACCACAGGTGCTTGATCTGGAGGTGGCTCCGAGTGACTTTCGGTTGGCCCAAATCACTAATCCCACGATGAAAAATGCATTTGAAAATGTTTCGGTGGTAAATGGTACTCCCCAAAATGTGGGGGCTGAGGCTCGCCCCCCCCCCCCTCCGTATAATGAATTGTTGTAGCGAGTAACAGAAGTATGAGGTGAGGTAGTGAAACAACTGCAGGTACCTGGTTGCTATAGACGCAGAGTCTTGGATATGGCTCACACACACGTATTGGGGGATCATCTGGGAGCAGACAAGACACAGGAGCGCATCCTACAAAGGTTCTTTTGGCCAGGATGCATTTGTGAGATAACGTTGTTTTGCCAGTGCTGTCCTGTTTGCCAGGTGATCGCACCTGTTCCTCAATTTAAAAGCCCATTGGTACCGTTGCCCATGATTGAGGTATCCTCTGAACGGATTGCAATGGAAATCGTGGGGCCCCTAGTAAAAAGCGCTAGGGGTCATCGGTATACTGGTAATCTGGATATCTGGTTGCATAATCTACAAGGCGGTTCTGCTACGAAACAACTTGCCCAAAAGCATTGGAAGAGAATTGGTCTTCCTAAAGAGATATTGACTGATCAGGGAACACCTTTTATGTCCAAGATTATGAAGAATCTTGCAGATTAAGCAATTGCGTCTTTCTGTCTACCACCCACAGACCGATGGGCTGCTAGACAGATCCAACAAAACTCTAAAAACCATGTTAAAAAAAGTAGTAGAGAAAATAATCATAGGCTCCGACTTAAACTTAACCCTAAATCCCGCCCTTGATTCATCCTCAGGGAAATCCCAAATACCTCAGAAAGCGAGGAAAAAACTGTTAAGCGCCCTTCAAGACATCCAGGTGATCGACGTATGGAGAACTCTCAACCCATCAACCAAAGATTATTCCTTTTACTCGCAGGTACATAAAACGCATCAAAGAATTGACTACATCCTCACCTCTTCAACCTTAATTCACCAAATAAGAAACCCAAATATAGGAAACATAACAGTCTCTGACCATGCGCCAATAACAGCATCCCTCGCCCTAGCGGGCTCAGTGCGTAAAAGTTGGAGCTGGAGGTTAAACGAGTCATTGCTAGACAAACAAGAAATAGTCCAAACTATATCAAATAATTTATCACTCTTCTTTAAAGAAAACACTATGACCCCAGAAAAACAGCCATTGGTATGGGAGACCCACAAGGCTTACATCAGAGGCCTCTTCATAGCCCTGGGAGCAGCTCAGAAAAAACGCAATCAAAAAGAAATCGACAACATACTCCAACAAATCTCAGCCCTAGAACAGCTAACAAAACAAAAAAAGGCGCAAGAGGCCCAAACCAAACTGATAGAACTCAGAGAAAAACTGAGAGATATATTAAATAGTACGTTTGCAAAATCCCTTCTCTATTTCAAACACCAACTCTACCTGCACGGCAACAAAGGTGGTAGACTAATGACCTCATTCATCAAAAAGGCCAGGGGTAAATCCCATATACACAACATCTTGGACCGAGCAGGGAACACACAACACAGCTCCAGCAAAATAGCGCAGGTCTTCCAGGAATTTTACACAGACCTATACAACTTGAATAAATTAGACAACTACAAAAGCGACGACAAAAAGAAAAAACCGGAAGACTTGCTCTCATCATTAGATCTCCCATCCCTAAGTGGTGATGAGGCTAGCGAACTAGTAAAACCTGTAACGCTAGAAGAACTAACGTTAGTTTTAAACAGCTTCCCACTACACAAGAGCCCTGGTCCTGACGGTTTCCCTCTGGCCTACTATAAAAAATTCCAAAAAATAATACTACCACAATTAGCTACCTCATTTAACGCCCTACTGGGGGGGGGGGGGGCACAATTGCCCAAACAGACCCAAGAAGCATTCATTACACTTATTCACAAAGAGGGCAAGGATCCACTCCAGTGTGGCAGTTACAGGCCCGTTTCTCTCCTAAATCTCGACGCCAAACTGTGGGCAAAACTATTATCAAAAAGAATTAACAAAGTCATCCCCAACCTAATTAGTGAAGAACAATCTGGATTTGTGACAGGCCGAGAGGGAAAAGACAACTCAACCCGCCTCTTACATATCATAAGATACGCCCAAAACAAAAAAATACCACTTATATTCTTAGGTATCGATGCTGAAAAAGCATTTGATAGAGTAGACTGGTCCTTCATGCAGGCAGTACTCGACAAATTCAAATTCCCACCTACATTAATCCAAGCCATATTTACATTATACTCTAACCCACATGCAAAAATAAAAATCAACGAAATATTCTCCCCGCCCTTCACAATAACAAACGGCACAAGACAGGGCTGCCCCCTCTCCCCCACCCTCTTCATCCTCTCATTAGAAATATTACTACAAATGGTCAGACAGTCCAAGGAAATAAAGGGAATAGAGCTGAACCACCACTCAATTAAATCAGTAGCTTTCACAGATGATATACTCTTCATCTTAACGAACCCGGAGGAGAGCCTCGACAAAATCAACAAAATACTGCAAATATACAGTTCAGTCTCCAACTTTAGAGTCAACACCTCCAAATCCACCGTATTAAACATAACCCTGCCGCCGCCAGTTGCGGAAAAACTCAAATTACTCACTCCCTTTAGCTGGTCCGAAACCCAAATAGAATACCTGGGGATACTAATTACAAAAAAAACTGAGAACCTATACAACAAAAATTTCATCCCACTACTAGAAGAAATAACAACACTCCTACGATCATATGACTTACCATTTCTCACCTGGTTCGGCAGGAAAAACCTGATCCAAACATACATAGTCCCAAAGATCTTATACAAGATGCAAATGATACCGATTTCAATTCCAAACGTTTTCTTTAAAAACATCAAAACAATTTTCTCTAGATTTCTTTGGAACAACAGAAGACCCAGATTATCCCACAGGCTGCTGGTCCAGAGAAGGGAGAGAGGGGGTATCAATCTACCCGATATGGCACAATACTATAAGGCAATACAACTAAATAGATGGTTAGAACTAGTAAAACCCTCAAAAAACTCAATAGTAAGCGCCCTAGCGCAGGCAACCCATGGACCAACTTTCTTAAGGGACCTATGGCATCCCCAACGCAAAAATTATAAAAAGACTTCATATGACCCTCTACTAAAGGGTGCATGTGAAACCTGGGATTCCTTGCGGGAAGACTTTGCGCCTCATCCATCCCCTATAGCACCTCTGTCGCTCATTCCAGAGTATTTAGATATCGAGCTGGATAAGCACACAGGACAGATGTGGTGTATTTTCAATAAACTTACCATAGCAGACCTCTGGTCGTACCGCGTAAACAAAGGCTTACAGCTCACTGAAACGTTGTTAACACAAATACAATGCCCTCGCCTCAACCATCTACAAACTCTACACCTAACCAAAATCATAGACAGGTTCAATAAATCCTTTCCTTCCTCACGACCGCTAACTGAACTCGAGCGAATAGCGTCCGCACAAAGTACTGACAGCAGGAAACTCGCTCTTCTCAAGAAAAAATTTACAACACGACAAGACACAATAAGACCTACCTTTATCAGATCATGGGAAATGGAGCTTAAGATACAGCTATCAGATAAAGAAGTGAAATCAATTCTGAGCGGCTCACACGGCTACTGCAGATGCATTAAAATACAAGAAAACCACTATAAACTGCTCACACGCTGGTACAAAACACCAGAATGCCTCTATGCCTACAAACTTACTAACTCCAACAAATGCTGGCGATGCAACAAACACATAGGCTCGTTAGTGCACATCTGGTGGACTTGCCCTTTGATAAGACCCTTTTGGAACCAGATAGAAACTAAAATAAAAGAAGTAACCAGTGGCTCCTTTGACCTCCAGGCAGAACACATATTTCTAGCCAAGGTATCAGAGGATTACAGACCATCGAAATCAAACTTGACCACACACCTTATCTCGGCAGCTAAAACCTTAATACCCATGGCATGGCTCGAACCACGGGCTCCAACTTTTGAACAATGGATAACCAAGGTCAATGAAATCCGTAGATTTGAAGAGCTAACAAGCTGGTCAAGCAGGACACACGAACAATTTAAGAAAACGTGGGAACGCTGGCCAGGAAATCTAACTTCACATCCAAATTAAATCTACGACAGAGCAAAACCATAGCCCTACACACAACAGAGGAACCTAAAATCTCTCGTAGAAACTCTCTCCTCCAAAAGATATAGAATGCGAGAACAAAGCATATGTAGCTCTAGATGTATGCAGCAGTCGGACATAAACTCAAAAGATGCTCCCCCTACCCCCCCCCTCCCCAAACGCTTTCCCTCTCCTCCTATCCCCTTCCCCGACTTCCCACCTGAAAATTGTAAAAAAAAAATTTTTGTTGTAAAGCAATGTTCAACTATAATCTGTTATTATGATCCTGTGTAACAAACAAACAGTTGGCCATCTTTCTTGTAAGCTATCATTTGAATAAAATAAAGAATGTGAAAAAAAAAGTAGTAGAGAAGGATGGTCGTGATTGGGACTGTTGGCTGCCCTATCTGATGTTCTCTATCAGAGAAGTACCTGAAGCCTCCACGGGGCTCTCACCCTTTGAGTTACTATATGCACGGCAACCCCTTGGATTGCTAGACATCACTAAGGAAACCTGGGAGAATGAAGTTACGCCACATAGAAGTGTCATTGAGCATGTGGCAACAATTCAGGAAAGAATAGCCAAAGTATTGCCGCTGGTGAGAGAACACCTCCTCAGGGCTCAAGAAAGACAAGCCAGGGTGTATAACAGGTCAGCAAAAATCAGACCGTTCAGTCCAGGGGACCGGGTGTTAGTCCTGGTGACCACAGTAGAGAGCAAGTTCCTCGCCAAGTGGCAAGGTCCATATGAGATTGTGGGAAAGGTTGGGGAAGTAAACTACAAAGTACACCAGCCAGGAAAAAGGAAGCCCGTACAGTTGTATCAGGGGAATTTATTAAAATCCTGGAGACTCCCTGACCTCGCCTCGCCTGGCGTTGGAGACAAGCAGTGGCATCCATGAAGTGACAGTAGCAGAAACACTGTCAAAACCCGAAAAACAGCAGTGTAGAGAGTTCCTACAGCAGAATACGGATGTTTACAGAGTTACCTGGGCACACTAACGTAATTAAACCTGAAATTATTACAGACCCCCACAACAGTCAATGTAAAACCTTATAGGATTCCAGAGGCCCGCAGAGCAATAGTATCCCAGGAAGAAAAGGCTGGACCTGGGGGTAATCGAGGAGTCAAAGAGCGGGTGGTCAAGTCCAATTGTGCTAGTGCCAAAACCCTCTGGAGAATGGAGGTTCTGTAATGACTATAGGAAACTAAATGGAGTCTGAAAATCAGATGCCTACCCCATGCCAAGAGTAGATGAGCTGATCGAGAGGCGAGGGCCAGCCAGATACATAATTACCCTGGATTTAACAAAAGGGTACTGGCAAATCCCCCTGTCAGCCGGGGCAAGGGAAAAAACAGCTTTTCCCACTCCCGAAGGCTGTTTCCAATATGTAAGGATGCCTTTCAGGTTAAAAGGCGCTCCAGCGACAATTCAGAGGACAATGAATAGAATATTATGTCCCCACAGGAAGTATGCAGGGGCATACCTGGACGATATTGTCATATTAGTCAAGAGTCACCTAGGGAAAGTGCCGGCTGTGCTAGATTCCCTTAGAAGGACTGGGTTTACAATTAACCGCCCAAAAATGTGCCATTGGAATGGAGGAAGTCAAATACCTCGGCTACATAGTGGGAAGGGGTTTGATCAAACCTCAAATCAACAAAGTGGAAGCCATACAAGATTGGCCCCGTCCGTTAACAAAAAAGCAAGTGAGAGCATTCTTGGGGATAGTGGGGTATTACCGGTGCTTTGTTCCTAATTTTGCCACAATAGCAGCCCTCTTAACAGAGCTAACCAAAGGAGAACAGTCAGTGATGGCTCAGTGGTCATCAGAGGCAGAACAGGCGTTCCAAGCCCTAAAACGGATGTTGTGTCAGCAGCCCGTATTGGTAGAGTTTATAGTGCAGCCAGATGCATCAGATGTAGGACTGGGGGCCGTCATGTCGCAGGAAGTGAATGGAGAAGAGCATCCAGTGATGTTTGTAAGCCGGAAACCGTCTCCCTGTGAGAAAAGGTATGCCATCATTGAGAAAGAGGGATTAGCTGTAAAGTGGGCGCTGGGATCACTGAAGTATTATCTCCTAGGGAGGACATGTAAGTTAGTATCTGACCCCTTGAAATGGTTGAGTAAGAGAAAAGGCAACAATGCAAGAATTACAAGGTGGTTTTTGGCCTTACAGGAGTTTGAGTTCAATGTAGAACATAGGCCAGGAAAACTACATGGCAATGCAGATGCCCTTTCAAGGGTCCATTGTTCAGTGGCAGTTGGTGCGCAGCCCCCCGGCTTGGGGCAGAGGGGGAGGATATGTAGCAGGGTGAGAGGAGAAGTCAGGGATGGAAGGTATGTGTCGCAGAGGTTGCTCAACTTGGTGATGTAGGCCTCACATCCTCTCTCCAGTACAGGTTTTCACCTGAGCCAGGGAATCAGGTGAAGCTCAGGCACCTGCTGGATGTAAACGGAGTCCGTCTGCAGAACAGGGTGTGTGTGTCTGTCTGTGTGTGTGTCTGTGTGTGTGTCTGTGTCTGTGTGTCTGTCTGTGTGTCTCTGTGTGTGTGTCTGTGTGTGTCTGTCTGTGTGTCTCTGTGTGTGTGTGTGTGTCTGTCTGTGTCTGTCTGTGTGTCTCTGTGTGTGTGTGTGTCTGTCTGTGTGTCTCTGTGTGTGTGTCTGTGAGTGTCTGTCTGTGTGTCTCTGTGTGGGTGTCTGTGTGGGTGTCTGTGTGGGTGTGTCTGTGTCTGTGTGTCTGTGTGTCTGTGTCTGTATGTCTGTGTGTGTGTGTGTGTCTGTGTGTGTGTCTGTGTGTGTGTCTGTGTGTGTGTCTGTGTGTGTGTCTGTGTCTGTGTGTCTGTGTCTGTGTGTCTGTGTCTGTGTGTCTGTGTCTGTCTGTGTGTCTGTCTGTCTGTGTCTGTGAGCTTCAGACATGTGCGCTGTGGAAGACTAAAATAGGAGTTTGTCTTCCCCGGAGGCTGATGACATCCCTGTCCCCGCTACTACTGACTAGAGGAAGCTTCTCACAAGTCTACTAAGAGGCTGCTACCAAGGAGGCTCCACCTAAAGCTGCCTGAACCAGAACCACCGCTGCTATATGGTTTATTGCTATGGATATCGAGGACATTCAGATGTTCAGACTACTTACTGCATTGACCTTGAAGGACTTCTGAATTCTTCCCCTCTTACTGGGATACCAGCTGCTTATGTTGTAACCTCTCCTGTGAATAGACAAACACAAACGGACTGTTGTTGTTTGCCTGGTGTTTAATTAAACCCCCTGGAGCGTCACAAAGGTAAAAAGGAATGAGCAAAGGAGATGGGAAGAAAGACAGGAAGGAAGGAATGAAGGAAGTAAGGAAGGAAGGGAGGAAGTAAGGGAGGAAGGAAGGAGAGAGAAAAGGAAGAAGGAGGGAAGAAAGGGACCCGGTGATGATACACTGACCACTCCTTTATTATCACCCATTTAGTAGCCCACATTCAGATCCACAGCCATTCGTCATGATGCAGATCCCACTCTGTGATGAAATGGTCCTACAGAAATCTCGGCCCCTTCGGACAGGAAGCAACATGCAGTTGCTGCAGATTAGATGGCGGTGCTGACATGTTCTGACCGGCTGACAGGAAGGGGTCAGCGATTGATGCTGCTTGCGCCAAATTCTGACCTCCCATCAGCAATGGAAATCTGGACCCATCTGACCAAGAGAAGTTTTCCCGCTGCTCAGTGATACAAGTTTTGCGCTCTTTTGCCCGCTGGAGTCTTTCTGTTTCTCTTAGACACAATAGCGCTGGAACTGGTCGTCTGCTGTTATACCATCCGTGAGGAGGAATGGCGAGTTGTGCGTTCGGACACGTTAGTTGGAGCTCCAGCGTTGTATTCAGCTGACTGTGCTGCCTGTTGGTCAGAACGATTCCTGACATCCTCCTCCGACCCCTTTCAGTGATAAGTTGTTTCCGTCCGCAGGATGCCCTCTCGCTGGATCGTGCCATTCTTGGTATACCCTCCACACTGATGCATGAAAAAGCCCCCCCCCCCCCCCCCCCCCACATTTGGCAGTGAGACTCCGGCTAGTCTAGCATCGATGACAGTCCTCGTTGGAAGTCTCTCCGATTTCTGGATTTTCCCATCTAATGTGTACTCACACTGATCTGCAGAAAACTTGTCGTGTGATTTTATGCTCAAGGGTCATGGGGAGAATAACAGTACAGGGAAGCGCCAATTGTGAGAGGTCAGGGCTCTAATAAAGGTGGGAGCTCTAACAAACGGCTGGGAGCTCTAATTGAGGGGCTAGGGGGGCTGTAATGATGTGCCAGGGCTCTAGTAAAGGGCTCGGGGCTCTATAAAAGTCCAGCAGCTTCAGTTTTTGGAGGGCAGGTAAAACAAATGAATCATCACCACAAACTCCTCAGAACCTTCCAGGTGAAGAAATGACCTGAAGCTTTATCGCATTGTGGACAGTTCATTAGCTGTTCCTGCCCATTGAAGAAAGGAAGGCTCAGGAGGAAGAGGATGAGCAGAACAAGATGTATGGATGTTAAGACATATCACACAAGACATTGGTGAGACCTGGTCATGTAGTGGCCAGAAAGAGAAATGGACTGGACAGCATCAACAGTGGTCCTCAGCAGTCCGATGCTCCACTGCAATTCTCAGACAGTGTCTCATTTACTGTATATTTTGCTTCTTTCGGTAGATAAGACTGTTGTGTCAGAGCTGCTCACCCTCGGTCATCATTGAGCCATTCACCCTTGGTCATCGTTGAGCCGCTTCCCCTCGGTCATCATTGAGCCATTCTCCCTCGGTCATCGTTGATCCGCTCCCCCTTGGTCATCGTTGAGCCATTTACCCTCGGTCATCATTGAGCCATTGACCCTCGGTTATCATTGAGCCATTCACCCTCGGTCATCATTGAGCCGCTTCCCCTCGGTCATCGTTGAGCCATTCACCCTCGGCTCCCCCTTGGTCATCGTTGAGCCATTCACCCTCGGTCATCGTTGAACCGCTCCCCCTTGGTCATCGTTGAGCCATTCACCCTCGGTCATCATTGAGCCATTGACCCTCAGTCATCATTGAGCCATTGACCTTCGGTCATCATTGAGCCATTCACCCTGGGTCATCATTGAGCCGCTTCCCCTCGGTCATCGTTGAGCCATTCACCCTCGGCTCCCCCTTGGTCATCGTTGAGCCATTCACCCTCGGCTCCCCCTCGGTCATCGTTGAGCCGCTTCCCCTCGGTCATCTTTGAAACGCTCCCCCTTGGTCAGGATTCAGATGCTCCCCCTCTGTTGATGTTCACCCTTGGCCATCATGTTGCCGCTTATCCTCGGTCATAATTGAGCCAATCACCCTTGATCATCAATTTACCAACATGGTAATGTCAACACCAACTGGACAGAGACCTGCATACTGTAGACTAGATGGACAGACATAACATAGGGACTGACAAAAGACCAAAACACTCACCTTGCATACCTGAGCACATAAGCAGATGTTAGCTATAAAAGTATATTGGTTCGTATAGTGGCCAAAATACTTAAGCCCGCAAGGCGCAATCAAGGCTGCTCATTGTCTTGCAGATCCCTACACTAGCAGGGCAACATGTACCAGAGGACCCTAAGGGCCACCCTAACCCAGATATAGCAAACAAACTCAGCAGGACAAAGCAGAGACAAACTGACAGAAAATAAACGTAAGATTGGTCATGAATTGACAAGACACCAAACACTCAGCAAGCTGCAACAGACAAGGACTGCTCACCCTGAACACCAAACAGACACTGACAGGAGCTGGTATATATGTAAGCAAAGACCCGGGGGATTGGCTAGCAGGAGATCACCACACTCAGCCAGCTCAATCATTCCAAACCTGTGGGGCTGTGCTGCTGGAAACCATAGTACTACAGGTCCCAGCAGCACACACTAACAACCATATTAAGAGCTGTGTCATAGAATCATAGAATAGTAGAGCTGGAAGGGACCTCCAGGGTCATCTGGTCCTCCGGGGTCATTGGAACCTTCAAGGGTCATCGGGTCCAACCCCCTGCTCAATGCAGGATTACTAAATCATCCCAGACAGATGTCTGTCCAGCCTCTGAAGACTTCCATTGAAAGATGAAGGGTGTCCTTCCTTGAGTTTGTCGTCTTCAGACACCGGGAAGCAGACTGCACGGGTCCACAGAAGAGGAGGTCCATAGAAAACGAGGGACAAAGCAATGTGTAAAACCTGAAACATCCTAATGCCAAATGGATGATCGGGAATCCCAAGGCTATCCATCAGCCGCATGAAGAGACCGACTATTATCTATCATGGCTCCTCACAAGATATCAGACCCGCCTCCGTCCTCCCCCATCATGGGTGCGTCTGGGGTGAATATAAGGCCTGTTCACAAGTAGTTTTGGTACAGATTCCTGCACCACTTTAGTATTCCCATTCGATGCGCCTGGAAGACACTGAGGGAGGAACTGGAACCTGTATGAGACTAGAAAGACAGAGATTGGGATTGTGCTACAGTGGCACAAGTCCGGACCCGGCAGAACATCTAGGAGTCTGTTGGCAGCAATGTGTAAGTGAGGCTGGCCTCAGTAAAACTACTGTGTGCGCACTGATGATACGTTAGCGGGCCTGCCATAGGAAGAGCTAATAATACAGACAACATTGTGTGAAACAGGGAAATCTACAGTACAAGTTTGACTGCTTGCTTGTCATTCTCGTGTCATTCACTTTCAGTCCTCTGATTGTAAGTAGACACTAGTTTTCTGCTGCATCTGCACCATGATACAAACCACCTGCAACACTTTACAACAGGGCGTAAGGCCTCCTGCACACGGGCGGGTCAGACGCCACATGCAGGGTTCCTGCAGTGGAGTTCGACCCAGTGCCCGGACGGTGACCCCTACGTACCTGTCCGGTGGCTTCTACCATGCACTCTGTCGCACATGTGCAGTAGCTGCCGGTGCTGGGGGGTGACGCGTAGCGTGTGATATTTCTGCAGTGCTCACTGTGGAAGTGCCGCGGGACGGACAGCTTCCATTGACCTCAATGGAATCCGGCTGTACGTAGCCCGCACAAAAATCGTGGCATACCGCGATTTATTCTCCGCGAGCGAAAAATCCCAATCAATTTCCTCTCCTGGAGATAAAATGGCGTTTTTTTCCATTGATTACTATGGGCTGTATTGGCTGACACCTACCAACTACGCCCGTGTGCAGGAGGCCTAAAAATACGCCCCGGACACATCTGCAGAATCCTTGCCCTACGTCTGACACTGATGTGCCAAGACATTTCTGTGGATTTGCAAAGGGTGAAATCCACAAAAAAATCTGCATATTAAGACACGGAGTGTTCCGCACCAAAAGACGTCTACGGGGGTTTTCTGCCACGAGTCAAGGCATTTTTAGGGTACAGACTGCAGGGTGATCCACTGGGGATAACGTGCAGCGGATGCACAGCGCATCAGACTCCATAAGTCATGGTGGGAATTCGGGAGTGTGTTTGCAGCTGATTTCCCCCGTTCCGTCATGAAGCCAGGGACTTGTTCTGCAATCGGCAGCAAACAGTCGGCATGCTGCTGAGCCGCGTGGTAAGTCGCATCCACATGTCTTGTACGTTCCTTGCAGAAATGCCCGGCCACTTCCATGTTGTGTGAATGAACCCTAACAGGACAACGACAAGGACCGAGGGGAGGAGACAGTAGTGAGCGGGAGACCCGGACCGGAGCGCATGTCCACCTCAGTGTAAAATGGGAAATTACAAAGATAATTGGAAAGTTCGCCCTTTGCCCGGCAGTAAGCGCTTACCCCATCGCTCACCGTGATATTTCAGCCGCCTGCGATGTAATTATCTCTCCGCTGCCCTTATCTGCGCTCCCCAGAAGATCTCGCCACATATCCGGCTGCAGCCACTAAAAGGCGAATGTAAGATGCACAAGCTGAAGTAATCGGGAAACTCTCTGGATATGAACTGTGAGACCACGAAAGGCAAAGCCGAGGTCCAAAGCACTGAGTACAGGCAGGAGGCGCAGGAGAGAAGATCATGACCTCCCACCGTGACACTGCAGGGCCCTCTAGACGTGGGAAGAGCAGAAGTACAGAACACGAAATAAGGCCCAATCAGCAGGAACTAGGAGAGCGACAGAGCCCAAGAGCTTACAATCTATCATGAAGAATAATCGCCGGCCAGCACTTCCCATGGACTGGGATGAGATCCGTTCAAGCTCAATGTGGATCATCGGCTTTGTTTACCTGTGGCCTGCGGTCTCCAGCAGTCACCAAGAAACAGGCGGCAGTTGTGGCGCGGGCGTCCATGTGATACATTCTGAGTCTGTTGTACGGTTTGTCTCACCTGTCCAAGAAGGTTGGGAAATATTGTGAAATGAGATCCTCAAAGCCCAACCGTTACCAATCCCTGAAAGATGGAAGAATGGGAAGCATTTAAAGAGACCCGGATGGATGAACACAGAACTTGTCCACACGTTAAAGGGGTTGTCTCGCGCCGAAACTGTTTTTTTTTTTTTTCCATAGGCCCCCCCCGTTCGGCGCAGGACAACCCCAAGGGATGTGTTAAAAAAAAAAATACATATTACTTACCCGATTCCCCGCTCTGCAACGTCTTCCTTCTTCTTCCTTCACCAAGATGGCCGCCGGGATCTTCACCCACGATGCACCGCGGGTCCTTTCCCATGGTGCACCGTGGGCTCTGTGCGGTCCATTGCCGATTTCAGCCTCCTGATTGGCTGGAATCGGCACACGTGACGGGGCGGAGCTACGCGATGACGCGTAGAAGGGGGCAGAGCCAGAACGCTGCCCGTGCCGGACCGAGCAGAAGGGGAGAAGACCGCACAGCGCAAGCGCGTCTAAAAAAGCAAGAAGACATCGGAATTAGACGGATCCATGGAGACGGGGACGCTAGCAACGGAGCAGGTAAGTGAATAACTTCTGTATGGCTCATATTTAATGCACGATGTACATTACAAAGTGCATTAATATGGCCATACAGAAGTGTATAGACCCACTTGGTGCCGCGGGACAACCCCTTTAAGGAGGAAGAAAATATGTTTATCAAATGGAAAGAAGGAGGAATATCTAAAGAAGGATATAATGGGGTCTGCAGAAACTGTAGGGCAAGGGTCAGAGAAGATAAAGATGATAATGAATGGAGGCTTGTAAGAGAGGTCAGAAGCAATAAAAAAGGGATTTGAGGGTCAAAAGAAAAGTCACAGATACTATTGAATGCTTACAAGATGAAAATGGTGAATTGGTTTAGAATGATGTTGAGAAGGAAGAACTATTAAATTGCTATTTTGTATCTGTTTTCTCTCAGAAAGTAGATGGAACATCAGCTGATCTTCCCTGTGATATTGGGGGAATACAAGAATGCAGGCTATGTATAGGCCTCATGCCCACGGCTGGGTCAGAATCTCCCTGTGAGAATATCACAGCGGAATGCGACCCGTGCCCCGGCATTGACGTGTGGCATCTTCTACCTCCGCTCATGCGCAGAGCGGAGCCGGCATTTCAGAGGTGACAGTTTTTCTTCAGCAGTTAATGCAATTTAAAAGGAGAAAAAACATCAAGTGTCATATTTTTTTCAAATATGTCATTTTAAAAAGTCATTATTTTTTTCTGTAGTGCACATTAAAATTAGGATTTACACCCCAAAATGGATCCCCCTGTTTGTCCCGTGTTCAGAGACATACCCATTGTGGCCCTAATCTTATGTCTGGATGCACAACGGGGCCCAAACCAAAAGGAGCAGCCGGTGGCTTTCAGAGCAGAAGGTGATTCGGGTCCCATTGCCCACTTGTAGAGCCCTTGAGCGGCCAAAACCACAGAAACCCTGACAAATGACGCCATTTTGAAAACTAGAGCCCTTAACGAATTCATTTAAGTATATACTGCATAGTTTGACCCCACAGTTTTTGAAGGAATCTAAGCAAAGCAGAAGGAAAAATAATTAAGTTTTTCATGTTTTTGGCAATTTAAAAACTTTTTTTTTCTATAGTACACATGAATGAAGGCTTTCACCGCACAATGGATTCCCCTGTTTGTCCTGTGTTCAGAAGCATACCCATTGTGGCCCTAATCTACTTACAGGACCCATGGCAAGGCCTATAATGAAGGGAACACCCGCTGGATTTCAGGGCACTACGTAATAAATTCCAGGCCCCATTGCCCACTTAGAGCCATCAAGGTGCCAAAGCAATAGAACACCCCCCAAAAGTGACCCCATTTTTAAATCTAGACCAGAGATGAGCGAACGTACTCGTCCGAGCTTGATGCTTGCTCCAGTATTAGGGTTCTCGAGATGCTCGTTACTCGAGACGAACACCACGCGGTACTCAAGTCAATCCCATTTCCTTCCCCACATGTTTAGCGCCATTTTCTGCCCAATAGACATGCAGGGAAGGCATTACCACTTCCTCCTGTGATGTTCCAGCCCTATCCCACCCCCCTGCAGTGAGTGGCTGGGCCGATCAGGTGACCGCCGAGTATATAAAGCAGTCCCGCCCGCTGCTCGCCTCAGACACACACTGGCAGAGATTAGGGAAAGTG
Source organism: Eleutherodactylus coqui (assembly GCF_035609145.1). NCBI lineage: Eukaryota > Metazoa > Chordata > Amphibia > Anura > Eleutherodactylidae > Eleutherodactylus > Eleutherodactylus coqui. The sequence continues at coordinate 535,477,058 of NC_089837.1, read as the reverse complement.
CTGCTGCTATAAGGAGAGTGTTAACGTCTTCAAGAACCCCAACGGCCCTTCTTAGGGCCACATCTGACCATGTGAATTACTGTTGTGGCTGCTGGGAGCAGTTTTGCACAATTTTTTTGTTTTCATCTTGGGCTCTGCAGACTATTGCGCTCTCAGTCTGCAGCCAATTATACAGAGTATAGGGGCAGTATTGGTGAGGCAGGGACAGTGGTAGTGCAGAATCCTGTCAACAAGTACCACAAAAAAGCTCCTTCTTAGGGCTACCTGTGACCGTGTGCATTACTGTTGTAGTGGCTCACTATTACCCAGCTAGGCCTTTTTGCAGTCCAGCGTATAATTTTTTGCGGACTGCAGTGTGCTTAACATAACAGCTGTCAGCATCCAACTGCACGCCACTAATTGCATAATTATTCAGACCGCTCTGTGTCTGCTCTATTCCTAATCCACCATGCTGAGGGGTAGGGGTAGGCCTAGAGGACGTGGCCATGGACGCGGGCGAGGACACGGAGGTCCAAGTGAGTGTGTGGGCACAAGCCGAGTTCCTGGTCCAGGTGAATCGCAGTGGGCTGATGCGGGATTAGGAGAGAGGCAAGTTTCTGGGGTCCCCAGCTTCATATCACAATTTATGGGTCCACGTGGTAGATCTTTATTACAAACAGAGCAGTGTGAGCAGGTCCTGTCGTGGAGGGCAGAAAATGCATCCAACAATGTATCGACCACCCAGTCTTCTACGCTGTCCACTGCTGCAACTCTGAATCCTCTGGCTGCTGCTCCTCCTTCCTCCCAGCCTCCTCACTCCATGAAAATGACACATTTTGATGAGCAGGCAGACTCCGAGGAACTGTTCTCGGGCCCCTGCCTTGATTGGGAAAAAATGGTTCCTCTCCCACCGGAGGAGTTTGTCGTGACCGATGCCCAACCTTTGGAAAGTTCCAGTGGTCTGGGTGATGATGCTGGGGACTTCCGGCAACTGTCTCAAGAGCTTTCTGTGGGTGAGGAGGTCGATGATGATGATGAGACACAGTTGTCTATCTGTGAGGTAGTAGAATAGGCAGTAAGTCCGAGGGAGGAGCGCACAGAGGATTGGGAGGAAGAGCCGCTGGACGATGAGGTGACTGACCCCAGCTGATTCACTAAGCCAACTGAGGAGAGGTCTTCAGAGGGGGAGGCAGGGGCAGCAGCAGGACAGGTTGGAAGAGGCAATGGGGTGGCCAGGGGTAGAGGCAGGGCCAGAGCAAAGACTCCCCCAACTGTTTCCCAAAGCACCCCCTCGCGCCAAGCCAGAGGCCTAGGTCTTCAAAGGTGTGGATGTTTTTCAGTGAGAGCGCTGAAGACTGACGAACAGTGTTGTGCAACCTGTGTCGCGCCAAGATCAGCCGGGGAGCCACCAGTACCAGCCTCACCACCAGCGTGCGCAGGCATATGATGGCCAAGCACCCCACGAGGTGGGACGAAGGCCGTTCACCGCCTCGGGGTCGCACCACTGCCTCTCCCCCTGTGCCCCAACCTGCCACTCAGATCCAACCCCCCTCTCAGGACACAGGCACAAACGCCTCCCGGCCTGCACCCACACCCTCACCTCCGCTGTCCTCGGCCCCATACAGCGATGTCTCTCAGTGCAGCATCCAGCTGTCGCTAGCGCAAGCCTTGGAGCGCAAGCGCAAATACGCTGCCTAGCACCCGCACGCTCAAGCTTTAAACGTGCACATTGCCAAATTGATCAGCCTGGAGATGCTGCCGTATAGGCTTGTAGAAACGGAGGCTTTCAAAAACAGGATGGTGGCGGCGGTCTCACGCTACTCGGTCCCCAGTCGCCACTATTTTTCCCGGTGTGCCGTCCCAGCCCTACACCAGCATGTCTCCCGCAACATCAATCGTGCCCTCACCAACGTGGCTACTGGGAAGGTCCACTTAACCACAGACACATGGACAAGTACTGGCGGGCAGGGCCACTATATCTCCCTGACGGCACACTGGGTGAATTTGGTGGAGGCTGGGACCGAGTCAGAACCTGGGACCGCACACGTCCTACCCACACCCAGAATAGCGGGTCCTTCCTCGGTTTGGGTATCTGCGGCGATCTATGCCACCATCTCTAAACCCTCCACCTCCTTCTCATACACAACCTTTACCTCTCAATTAAGAAATGTGAGCAGCACGTCGCCAGCAGTCGGTGTGGCGCGGCGCGGCAGCACAGCGGTGGGCAAGCGTCAGCAGGCCGTGCTAAAACTACTCAGCCTAGGTGACAAGAGGCACATGGCCCCCGAGCTCTTGCAGGGTTACTGAGCAGACCGACCTCTGGCTTTCGCCTCTGAGCCTCCAACCAGGCATGGTCGTGTGTGACAACGGCCGTAACCTGGTCTGCAGCTCGAAAGCCTCACATACGTGCCATGCCTGGCCCACGTCTTCAATCTGGTGGTTCAGCGGTTTCTAAAAAACTACCTGCACTTGTCAGACCTGCTCGGCAAGGGGCGCTGTGTCTGCGCACATTTCCGCAAGTCCACCACGGACGCTGCCACCCTGCGGACCCTGCAACATCGGTTTAATCTGCCAGAGCACTGGCTGCTGTGCAATGTGCCCACACAGTGGAATTGTACGCTCCACATGTTGGCCAGGCTCTATGAGCAGCGTAGAGCAATAGTGGAATACCAACTCCAACATGGGCGGCGTAGTGGGAGTCAGCCTCCCCAATTCTTTACTGAGGAGTGGGCCTGGATAGCAGATATCTGCCACGTCCACGGAAACTTTGAGGAGTCTACCCAGATGGTGAGCGGCGATGCTGCAATCATTAGCGTCACCATTCCTCTGCTATGCCTGCTGAGAAGTTCGCTGCAAAGCATAAAGGCTGACGCTTTGCGGTCGGAACAGGAGACGGGGGAAGAGAGTATGTCGCTTGATAGTCAGAGCACCCTCATGTCTATAACTCAGCACGTTTTGGAGGAGAAGGAGGAGGAGGGGAGGAGCAGGAGAAGGAGGGGGAAGAGACAGCTGGGCCCACTGCAGAGGGTACCCATGCTGCTTGCCTACCATCTGTTCAGCGTGTATGGCCTGTGGACGAGGAGGAGGAGGAGTAGGAGGAGGAAGAGGAGGATCCTGAAAGTAATCTTCCTAGTGAGGACAGCCATGGCTGACTTCATGTTAGGCTGCCTCTTTCGTGACCCTCGCGTTAGATGCATTCTGGCCACTATGGATTACTGGGTGTACACCCTTCTCGACCCCTGGTATAAGAAGAACCTTTCCACTCTCATTCCCGAAGAGGAAAGGGGTTCGAGAGTGATGCAATACCACAGGGCCCTGGTGGACAAACTGATGGTAAACTTCCCATCTGACAGCGCTAGCTGCAGAAGGCGCAGTTCCGAAGGCCAAGTAGTAGGGGAGGCACGGAGATCAGGCAGCATGTTCAGCGCAGGCAGGGAAACACTCTCCAAGGCCTTTGCCAGCTTTATGGCTCCCCAGCAAGACTACGTCACCACTCCCCAGTCAAGGCTGAGTCGGAGGGAGCACTGTTAAAAGATGGTGAGGGAGTATGTAGCCGATCGTACCACCATCCTACGTGATGCCTCAGCTCCATACAACTATTGGGTGTCAAAGATGGACATGTGGCACGAACTAGCGCTGTATGCCTTGGAGGTGCTGGCTTGCCCTGCCGCTAGCGTCTTGTCAGAGAGGGTGTTTAGTGCAGCTGGGGGAATCATCACGGAGAAGCATACCCGCCTGTCAACTGCCAGTGCCGACATGCTTACACTCATAAAGATGAACAACGCCTGGATTTCCCCAGACTTCTCTTCTCCACCAGCGGAGAGCAGCGGAACCTAAAGATTCTTCTCGCTCAACCGCAGATAAAAGCACTCTTCTCTATCACCGGGAAAACGGCGCATTTATATTTGTCAATCTGTCTCTGACATTAGTCCTCCTCCTGCTACTCCTCCTCCAGAAACAACATGTCATCGCGCTGAACGGGCAATATTTCTGCGGCCCAAAAGGCTCATCTACATCTACCAATGTTTTTACAATTTTTCCAAGTTTCAAAGTATTGAGACTGTTACATGAACCAATTTTTTCAACAGGGCTGCCTCCAGGCTCTGTTACAAATTAAGCAACAGTGAGCTGTATCTTTAAAAAAATGTTTATGGGTTTCACATGCCCTGTTGGTTGATAAATGTTTCGGAGGTACACTTGTACTCTTGGTACACTAATTTTTGGGGCCCATGCCTACACTCTTATCCAACTAATTTTCCAGCCTTTGCCTACACTCATGGTATCCCAATGTTTCAGAGGTTGGCTTTTACTGGAGTCTGCCTGCCTGCCTATACTTCTGCTACGAGAAAGTTACAGGGGTCTGCCTATACTGCTGCCACTTACATGTTACAGGGGTCTGCCTATACTTCTGCTACAGAAATGTTACTGGGATCTGTCTATAGTGTTACTACTGAAATGATACAGGGGTCTGCGTATACTTCTGCTACAAAAATGTTACTGGGGTCTGCCTATACTTCAACAACAGAAATGGTGGTGGGGTCTGCCTATACTTCTGCTACAGAAATGATACTGGGGTGTGCCTATACTGCTGCTACATAACTGTTGCTGGGGTCTGCCTATACTTCTGCCACATAAATGTTACAGGGGTCTGCCTATACTGCTGCCACTTAAATGTTACAGGAGTCTGCCTATACTGCTTCTACAATAATGTTACTGGGGTGTGCCTATACTTCTGCCACGTAAATGTTACAGGGGTCTGCGTATACTTCTGCTACAAAAATGGTACTGGGGTCTGCCTATGCTTTTGCTACAGAAATGTTACAGGGGTCTGCTTATACTGCGGCAACAGACATGTTACTGGGGTCTGCCTTTACTTCTACAGAAATGGTACTGGGGTCTGCCTATACTGCTGCTACAAAAAAGTTACAGGGGTCTGCCTATGCTTCTGCTACATTAATGTTTCAGGGGTTCGCCTATACACTTGCTACAGACATGTTACAGGGGTCTGCCTATACTGTTACTACTGAAATGTTACAAAAACTGGGCTCTGCCTTTACTGCTGCTACTGAAATGTTACAGGGGTCTGCATATACTGCTGCTACTGAAATGTTACAGGGGTCTGCCAATACTGCTGCTACTGAAATGTTACAGGGGTCTGCCTATACTGCTGCTATAGAAACATTACTGGGGTCTGCCTATACTGTTACTACAGAAATGTTACTCGGCTCTGTCTATACTGTTACAACAGAAATTTTACTGGGGTCTGTCTGTAGTGTTACTACTGACATGTTACAAATAGTGGGCTCTGCCTGTAATGCTGCTACTGAAATGTTACAGGGGTCTGCCAATACTGCTGCTACATAAATGTTACAGGGGTCTGCCTATACTGCTGCCACTGAAATGTTAGAGCGGTCTGCCTATACTGTTGCCACGTAAATGTTACAGGGGTCTGCCTATACTGCTGCCACAAGGATGTTACTGGGGTCTGCGTATACTTCTGCCACGTAAATTTTACAGGGGTTTGCTTATACTGCTGCCACGTAAATGTTACAGGGGTTTGCCTATACTGCTGCTACATAAATGTTACTAGGGTCTGCCTATACTGTTCCTACAGATATGTTACTCCGCTCTGTCTATACTGTTACTACAGAAATGTTACTGGGGTCTGTCTATACTGTTACTACTGAAATGTTACAAATACTGGGCTCTGCCTATACTGCTGCTACTGAAATGTTACAGGGGTCTGCATATACTGCTGCTACACAAATTTTACAGGGGTCTGCCTTTACTGCTGCTACACAAATGTTACAGGGGTCTGCCAATACTGCTATTACATAAATGTTACTAGGGTGTTTGCGTATACTTCTGGTACTAAAATGTTACTGGGGTCTGCCGATACTTCTGGCACGTAAATGTTACAGGGGTCTGCCGATACTTCTGGCACGTAAATGTTACAGGGGTCTGCCTATACTTCTGCTACAGAAATGTTACAGGGGTCTGCCTATACTTCTGCTAATGAAATATTACTGGGGTCTGTCTATACTGTTACTATAGAAATGTTACTGGGGTCTCCCTAGACTTCTGCAACATAACTGTTACTGCGGTCAGCTTATACCTACAGGAATATTACAGGGGTCTGTGTATACTATGGGTGCACTAAGTGTTCCCATCGCAGTGTTTTACCTATCTGCCCCCCCCCCCCCAAAAAAAAAAGACTGACTAGGGCATGGCGTTTGGGCCGCAGCCAACATGTATTCCCTCTCACATAACCTCAGCTATCCGGGGCACTGCAATGGGATTTCTTTATGTACCGTCTGTGTGTTCCTGCTAGCCACCCATGCTGTGGGTGCACACAGACTTCCCATAGTGGAGTTGTACCTGTCTGTCCCCAAAACACTGACAGACTTGGGTAGGGTGCAGAGTGCAGATGGTTTACCTCTTGTGTTGTCGATGAGGTATCTGACACCCAAACAGAATGAGTAGTGTGTGGACACATGGAGTCCCCATTACTATGTCACTCGCAGCACCTTGGGCCACACAAGATGTTTGCTGTGACAGAGGCTGACCCAGGGCCCTCTCACATACTGCCCACACCGAGTATTGCTGCATTGTGGAGATGTGTAGAAGTGCTGAGCTGGCAGCGGAGTCCCCTTTATGCCCACGTTTGCAGCTCCTGATGGGGGTGGCACAGGATTGGAATGAAGGTCGAACGTCAATTTCTCATCGATTCTCTACAGCATTGTGGGCTATCACCCCCCCCCTTTCAAAGAGGGTCGCTGCCTAGCCGTGCCAACCCCTCTGCAGTGTGTGCCTGCGGTTCCTCCTCATGGCAGACGCACTTATAAATAGACATGAGGATGGTGTGGCATGAGTGCAGCTGAAGGCTGCGCAGGGACACTTTGGTGTGCGCTGTGGACACTGGGTCGTGCGGGGGGGTTGGGCAGCAAGTAACCCAGGAGAAGAGGCAGCGGTGTGTCCCGCAGGCAGTGATTGTGCTTAGTTAAAGGTAGTGTGGTGCTTAGCTAAGGTATGCCTTGCCAATGAGGGTTTGTCCAAAGTAAAAATTATTGGGAGGGGGGCACTCTTGCCGCTATTGTGGCTTAATAGTGGGACCTGGGAACCTGAAATGCAGCCCAACATGTAGCCCCTCGCCTGCCCTATCCGTTTCTGTGTCGTTCCCATCACTTTCTGGAATTTCCCAGGTTTTCACAAATGAAAACCTTAGCGAGCATCGGCGATATACAAAAATGCTCGAGTCGCCCATTGACTTCAATGGGGTTCGTTATTCGAAACGAACCCTCGAGCATCGCGGAAAGTTTGACTCGAGTAACGAACACCCGAACATTTTGGTGCTCGCTCATCTCTAATCTAGACCCCTTAGCCCATTTATCTAGGTGTGCACTGTGCATTCTGACCCCACTGTTTTTTGCAAAAATGATTAGAAAGAAGGTGAAAAATAAAATAATTCATCTAAAAATGTTCATAAATGCCCCTTTCATGACTGTTTTCTTTGTCTCTAACAGGAAAAGCTGTGGAGACGCACCCCAAATTATATAGCACTAGTTCTGTGTTCAGCAATACCCCCATTGTAGCTGCAATCTACTAACTGGACACATGGCTCGGCCTATAATGGAAGGAGCACCCGATGAATTTCAAGGCACAACTGAATACATTCCCGGCCCCCTGGTCAGAAAAAAAAATTGACTTTCTAAAAATAATCCCCCCCCCCTCCTCTTCTTGTTTCCTAAATCTTAGATAAAAGCAATAATGTAAACTGTGTGGTATGTCCGCAGACAGGGGTAATTACCTGGTTGGAATGGGCACATGGGGCAATTAGACCGGGTATCCCTTCTCTTCCCATGCTTTTGGGGGGGTATTTCTGGACCTCAGCGGCAGGGATGGGGTGTAAAGTGTCGCACTGTGAGTCTCCATAAGCTCACTGAGGTGCGGCGGTCTCACACAGAAGGCACTCAACAAGCTGCTCCTTATTGGTAGTGGTCTGAAGAACGCCGGGCTCACATGGCCGTATGTGGAATCCGCTTATTCTGCACATAACTGCATATTCACGCAGGCGGTCATGCGCAGTACACCTGTTTTTGTTTGTTTATATTTCCTGCGCTGTCACTGAGTGATGACGGGGGGACCCCCAGCCCGTACTTTAGTCCTACGACTGTACTCTTCCTCGCTCCTCTCCTTCTCTTCTTTTATGTTCCTGTACTCTTGTACTCCTTTTCTCCTGCATTCCTGTGCTTCTTTACTCTAGTCTTCCGATACTGATGTGTTCCTGTGCTCCTCTAGGCCTGCCTTCCTGTATTCCTGCCTTCTTGTCCTCCATCTACAAACAATTGCTCTGTGTACCGACCTCCGGCTTACCCTGACTACGCTACCTGCCTGCTCCGATTGTACTGAATCTGATACTATCCATGTACCAACCTCTGGCTTACCCTTACTATGCTATCGGCCATACTGGTCACAACATGAGGCTCTGAACCAGTACCAGATCATTACAGAATAATGTCACCCAAATATGGAGTCTGTTGTGACCACCTTACGGAAACAGATTGCTGAGCTCCAAAAATTTTGTGCCACCCACCAGGAGAAGGTGCTGACCTGCCAAGAAAGATAGATGGTTTACAGGGACAACTTCTGGAATTGTGCAATTTCAGTTCTGAAGTTTGCACGTCGGTGGGGATCGTCGTCAGTACCGAGGGTCTGTTAAGCAGTGCCGTATCTACTTCCAGATAAAACCTACTACATTTACCAGTGACAGAAGGAAGGTATTATTTATCATCAATCTTCTCAGAGATGAGGCGCCTGCATGGGCCTCACTGTATGTGGAAACAAACTGCAACCTCTTTAACAGTTTTGATGCCTACCGCTATGGATCAAGTCTTTGATGACTTGTACAGATGTGCCACAGCAGATCACACAACTTACGACAATTGCGATGATCTGTTGCCGAATATATAGCAGAAGGTCATCACTGGGTGACTGATACCATATGGAACCTAGCCATCCAGAAGAGTCAATTCCGATGAGGATTATCTGAACCAGTGAAAGATGAGCTTGCCAGAGTTGAGACCCCGACAATTTTGAGGACTTTATTTGGTTATGCATTCATATTAACCAGAGACTTACTGAAAATAAGAAGTAGAAGCTGCGGGTATTTGGTAACAACCCTACCTATTCTTTCAGGTCAACCGGCATTTAACACCCAGCAAAGAACTTAAACTGTACCCAAGACAATGAAGATTGATGTCATCCGCAAACCTCTGTCCCTGGCATAGAAGGAAAGGCCTTGTATGGAGAATCTATGTCTCTATTGTGGGTGTTTGGGACATTATACTATTAATTGCCCCAACAAGTTCCAAAAGACTATTGCCTTTACCAGTGCTAAGACCATAGGCAAATCTGATGTTCCCAAACCACTGGGTCCGGTGTCACAGGCCATCCCATCGATAACCCAAGATAAAGATGAGATACGTCCATCATCTTTTCACTTTGTCATTCCCATACAGGCCCTAATTGGGGACCAAAAGATTACAATGCCCCACTATGATAGACTCTGAAGCTGGAGGGAACTTCATGGACTTTAAAAATGCTATCGACAACAATATCTCACATAGGACCAAAAGCATACTGATTGATATGGAAGTCATGGAGGGATCACCATTGTCTTCGGGGCCTGTAACTGATGAGACAATCGAACTTGAAATCATTATTGAACCTGTTCACCATGAAACAATTAGTTTCCATCTTATCTCTTCTCCCAGGTCTCCACTTATTCTAGGAATCCCTTGGTTTTCTACCCACAATCCTTCCATCAAGTGGGACTTAAGGACCATTGACTTTTCCTCCGAGTACTGTAAAGAAAAATGTCAGATGTCACTACCCACCGTCGAGCATACCCCAATACCTGAGGACCGTCAGCTGAATTCTGATAAGCTGCCACCTCAATACCAGCAATTCAATGACGTCTTCAGCAAGAAACAATCCGACCAACTACCCCCTTATCGGTCATATGATTGTCAATAGAATTGCTCTCTGAAACAACCATTCCTTTCGGGTGAATGAACATTATTTTCGAACCATGATTAAAGGTACTCAGAGAATACCTGGATGAAAATTTAAAAAAAGGTTTCATTCAACCTTCTTTGTCCCCAGCTGGGACACTTTTCTTTGTAGAGAAGAAAGACTCAACCTTGCAGCCATGCATTGATTATAGGGAACTGAATAAAGTTACTGTCGAAAATCGCTCCCCTTTCCCCTTAATCCCGGAATTGCTGGAAAGACTCAGTACTGCTAAGATCTTTACCAAACTTGATCTGAGAGGGGCCTATAACCTCATATGGATCGCCCAGAGGATGAATGGAAGACCACCTTTAGAACTAGATATGGGCATTTTGAATACTTGGTTATGTCTTTTGGCCCTTGCAATGCCTTTGTGATGGAACAGTAACTCCACTGTTTCATTTCCCATGTCTAGGATGATTGGGTGGACTACTTGTCAACAGCAGAGTTCGCCTTTAATATTATTTAATAATACTAAACATAATTCTACATTTTAAAGTCCCTTTTTGGCAAATTCTGGTCTACATCCGGTGTTCATTCCTGACCTTCCACTACCACTCCTACAGTTGCTCACAGGGGAAACCCACGAGAAGTTAAGAGATATGCTATATGAAGCCCAGGAACATGATAAGGGGGCAGCGGATAGACACCGCAAAGCCGCCCCTACTTTCGAGGTTGGAGATAAGGTTTGGCTGGCTACCAGGAATCTAAAAATGCATTTGCCCTCTCCCAAATTAGGCCAAAAGTTTATCAAATCTTTTTTAGGTTGCTGAGAAAGTTGGTCAGGTTGCCTTCTGCTTGGAACTCCCTAGTGAACTACAGACCCATCCCATGCTTCACTTGGCGCTGCTCAAGCCCCTCATTGATAACACCTCTTTGGGAAGAAGCCAGCCACCTCCTTCCCAAGTGAGGGTCCAAGGGGAAGAAGAGTTTGTGGTGGACAAGACGTTGGACTCAAAGATGCACAGAGGGAAACTGCAAAACCTTGTGCAGTGGAAACAGCCTGAAAGAAAATTCTTGGGAGCTAGATCAGAATGTTCATGCCCCAAGGCTCACGGGGAAGTTCCATGTAGGGTGCACAAGAAAGCCAGCCCCTTGTCTAGAGACAATCCTGGAAGAAGTGGACTAATGTCAGGGTTCTAACCAGGGATCTCTTCTGCTCCAGGTGGCATCTCTCCCTGTGGAGCTGTTTAGCCTGCTGGACAGCATGTCTACTTAAGGCCGGTCTCACACGGATGGGTCGGATTCTGCATGCGGGAACTTTAAATATCTGTTTTGCGCATGGCCACTGTGAGCTGCCGTCAGACATATGCAGTACAGATTTTTTTTTAACTCATGTCATTGCTAGGTGATGTCGTGGGTCTCCCCTGACCTGTCTGCAATGTCAATTGCGGATGGCCGTGGGTCAGGCAGCTTCCATTGACTTCAATGGAAGCCCTTTCTGCAGAATCTGCAGAAAAGTAGAACATGCTGGAATTAAATTTTTTGAATGAATACGGAATACCACTGATTGTTTGCAAGGGGGATGATCCTGGATTTCACCACTCAATCCAGTTGTGTGAGAAAGACCTTAACGTTATCCAGTTCTTGATCCTGCAACCCAGGTCTGGATTAGCTCCACCCTGCACTAATTAGCCACACTATTTAAAGCTGCTTTGTCCCTCCCTCGGTGTGTGGTTATTGAGCTCCCAGCCAATAATCAAGCCCCTCTCTTTTCTGTTCCTTCGTCTACAAACAGCTGCTCTGTGTACCGACCTCTGGCTTCCACTGACTACGCTACCTGCCTGCTCCTCTTGTACTGCAACTAATACTATCCATGTACCGACCTCTGGCTTCACTGTGACTATGCTATCAGCCTGTACTATTGTGGGAGGGTGAGACAGCCTCCAATATGTCTACATTGTTCTTGTCTGTCTCTCTCTCTCTCTTATATATATATATATATATATATATATAAAGATGAAAGCCCTCACTGACTGACTGACTGACTGACTGACTGTCCACTAATTCTCCAACTTCCCGGTGTCGTAGAAACATGAAATTTGGCACGAACATTGATTATGTCATAAATAGGAAAAGCTAATGGGTCCCAACTCCATTATTCAATTCTAGCGCAAAAGAATTAGTGTCCAAATTTTATGTACATAATCTAATTCTCTCACTTCCTGATATCATTTTATATAAAGGAAACGTCGCATGGTTACCTCCACGTGGTGTTTCCTGGGTAACGCAGAGAACTATGCAAAATGGTGAACATATGTTTTTCCTCAGTATCTCTAAAGTAACCACAACTTCATAAGATTGTCCGTGTAAACACCAGATAAACACCAGTACCAAATTAACTCGGGCGAAGCCGGGTATATCAGCTAGTTATTGTATTATAGTCCTCTCCAGTGTGTTTTATTATTCGTCCACAAGAGGTCGCTGTTCTACAAAAAAGTCTATGGTCAATCTATGAGGTGACAGGACCATGGTAGCCTGTGATTGCAGCACCTGTTGCATGGTTACAGTGTACACTGTATGCGTGCGTACATTGTGAGGTGACAGTTGGTCCAGGGAGCCATATCAGTGGAGCTACAGAAGAGGGAAGGCGGTCTTTTCCTGAGCGAGGGGAGTGTCCTGAGAGGACCGAAGCAAATTCAGATTCTCATCAGATGCCAACCGGATGGGAGAAGACTTGCTGCCGGGGATGTTGCTGAACAACCAGAGCGAGACTGGATATTGTGTGGGCAATACTGGATGTCGCTGAAGAAGTAACGGCTCTCTGTGGTACCGCACGCTGTTCTGGAGGAGCCCATCATCCGTCTGCACTCTTTGGCTGATCATACAGCAGACCGGTCTACGTGCACGCAAGACACCATATTTTGGTGCCAAGTTACTCGGGACTGTGTTTGGGCCTGTAGTTAGACTAGATAGGTTTATGGACCGTGTCAGGCCACACTTCAGTGGGATCGGCGCAGTGGGGGGATAGAGTCAGTGTGGTTAGGTTTGTAAGCTATTGTGCTGCACCGCCGGTACTCAGATCACTCTCCCTTCGAGTAGCGGTATTAATAGGTAACAAGGGGCCGGTTCGTTGAGGCCTGCCCGTTAGGTAAAAGCAGAGTCTATTATAGTAGCGCCCTTTGGGGAGTACAGCGCTGTACAGCACAAGGGCCTCAGCCATCTAGCTGAGTGTATGTGAGTTTTGTTGGGTTACCCATTGTTTGTGGTCACGTGGGACACAGTGCTTTAGTAAATTTCGGTTTGCACCAGAGATGTTTTCCTTGTTTGTGACTTCGCTGTATCCTGGGGAGCCCACCCCGGTACACGGCTTACACTAGTCACAACAAGAGGCTCCAACCAGTACCTGATCTTTACAACTCTTGTCCTTCAGTACTCCTTCAATACTCTTGTGCTCCTGCAGTCCACCAGTGCTGCCGTCCTCCAATACTCCTGCAGTCCACCAGTGCTGCCGTCCTCCAATACTCCTGCAGTCCACCAGTGCTCCCGTCCTCCAATACTCCTGCAGTCCACCAGTGCTCCCGTCCTCCAATACTCCTGCAGTCCACCAGTGCTCCCGTCCTCCAATACTCCTGCAGTCCACCAGTGCTCCTGTCCTCCAATACTCCTGCAGTCCACCAGTGCTCCCGTCCTCCAATACTCCTGCAGTCCACCAGTGCTCCCGTCCTCCAATACTCCTGCAGTCCACCAGTGCTCCCGTCCTCCAATACTCCTGCAGTCCACCAGTGCTCCTGTCCTCCAATACTCCTGCAGTCCACCAGTGCTCCTGTCCTCCAATACTCCTGCAGTCCACCAGTGCTCCCGTCCTCCAATACTCCTGCAGTCCACCAGTGCTCCTGTCCTCCAATACTCCTGCAGTCCACCAGTGCTCCTGTCCTCCAATACTCCTGCAGTCCACCAGTGCTCCTGTCCTCCAATACTCCTGCTCCTTTGTGCTCTCATACTCCTGTGCTCCATATATATATATATGGGTTAATATGTTCTGATATTTCAGCTTTTTCGCAAAATGTGACATATGGGGATATCCTTTGGTACGGAGGACGCCGCGATTGACGTCACACAAGGGGCGGAGCTCCATGACATCCTGGTAATCCAGGACTGCCTTGGGTTACGTCAGATGTGAGGCGTATCTTTGAGCATGGGCTGCGCATGCGCAGTATATATCATCTTGACGCGCTGCGGGAAAACACTGCGAGAGGTTATCCAAATCTCACGCATGCGCCCTGAGGGCCAGCGGACGCCATGGAACGGTGGCGAAACACTGTGAGTCTCACTATGGATCTAGAGTCTTGTAGGTGCTGACACCTGCATCCTCCATCCTGCGCACCAATCAGCTTGTTTTATGGTCAGCGGTATGCTTGATTTTATGTGCACCATGTCTATGATTGGGTTTTTCTGTTTTTAGGGGTTTTGTATAAATAAGGGGGGCGTTACTTGTGGTTGTATGGACTTGACAAAGACCACTGAGGTTGTGGTCAAAATGTTGTCATTATTCTGGGCACAATAAAGATGATGTAGAGCAACTGAACTGAGTGGACCCCGTTATTAAGGAGATCCCCCGTGATGCTGCTTTATATATATATATATATATATATATATATATATATATATATATATATATATATATATATGGACTAGTGATATTTACCGGTTTGGGATCCAAAACCGGGCATCTGACAACCGCCTGAGGACACCTCCCTCTAGTATGAGGTATTTATGTGTGCTGCTACCAAACATATATTTTCTGCACTCCTGTGCTCCCATACTCATAGCTTACAAGTGTGAGAAGAACCCGCCATCTGAACAGGCTTGACTTCAATGTGGCATTACCTGTTGGACCAATTCAGCACCCAGCACCCAATCAGCCACATCTCTCTTCCGGTGTGAACTTAACCACAACTGGAGCCAGTGGTCTTCTCTGGTGCCCAAGTCCTCCAGACTTCCCACATGATACCCTGTAGCCAATGGGAGTTAGTTTGTATAACTCTATGAGAATAATAGAAATATCAAACAATAACACTTTATCCCCACTAGAGGGCGCCCAAAGATCACATAATAATACTTCACATAGCAAAACTACAGTATATTAGAAATATCTCCCGCAGGCTCGCTACTGCACAAACCCCAAACAGCCTTTATGTTGTACAACAGGAGCCGGCCCCGGCCTAGGAGACAGCGGGGATGAGTTGTAGGCCTTGTCACAGTGGCTCTACCGTCTCCCACCCGGAGGATAACCAGGGACACGTTCAAGGGGCCGCGGACAGGGAACCCAATGAGGGATTACCTTAGTCTTTGTGTCACTCGTGACGCCACCGTTCCATCCTCTGCAGTGAATCCAGTTGTTGGTAATAAAGAGTCCACACACAAGGATATAACTTCCAGAGCCAAAGCAAGGAAATGTCGGTGAGACTGGTTTACTTCAAAATAACTTGGTACAGTTCAGTAATACACGCCAACAGGGAACACAGGGTTAAACTCAAAGAGGTGACAGGGAGGATTCACGGGTGGACAGGAGCGACCACAGTGCCGTTATCTGTGGGTCCTGGTCCCGGCGTTCTCTCTCTTCAGCTCTCTACCAGTCATTACTCACATTTGGAAGTAGATACGCTGCATGGTGGCTCCTCATTCTCAGTGTTTCAGGGTAGCACTGGCATCTCCTGGGTACTGCAGGCCCAGGGTAGGCTTTAGATGCCTCTCAGCCTCTTCCATTCCGGACCGCACAGAGCTGAAGGTCTGTGTGGCTTTCTCGCAGTGCTCCAAGCACTCCTCTCTTTTGCAAACCCAGAACAGATCAGCCAGAAAAAGCCCTTGCACACACCTTGCAATCACATATATACAACGAGGTTACATGACACACAAAAGATACATTTCCAGACATAACCCAGACAGTAACCCATTCAGTGCTGCAGCTATGCAATACACATCATATTCACTCACACAGAAGACACTGCGACTACAATAAGCACAAGACAAATCCATTCACACTGATGGAGGGGCCCCACTAACTCTGGGCCACTACATTAGAAGGGGAGGAAGTGTGGTCCCCGGGTCCACAGGAGCAGTGACATCATGCGTCACCCACTCAGGCTTAGCAGCAGAAGTTGCTGGTGATAAGCACTAGGTGGCGCCATCTTGGGCACATGCCCATGTATTGGCTCCCATCCTCTGCTGTAGGTGCGGGTCAGTTTTTTTGAGGAATGCTGGGAAAAGCGGGCCCGTATGCTGACGTCATACCTCCCAACAGTCTTGGATTTGAGGCTCTGTCCGGCCATTCCAGGCAGCAGGAGTCATGTGTCCCCCTGGTCCGACATGTGAAAAGAATAATTGCATTCACCTTCTCTGCAGCCGCTCTGCTCGCTGACCATCCGATCCTGCTGATCTCCCTGCAGCCTGTCACATACTGCTGCAATCCCTGGTCTGTGATTGGCTGCAGCAGTCACGTGCCACATGCACCCTCATTGCGAGTATCTTCAAGCTGGTGAGAGAAGACCATGGATTGTCAGCAGTGCGACTGTGGAGATGAAGAAGCCTTCTGAGCGGGCGGAGGAGACGGCGTTGTATTAAGGCTGCCACCCTGAGGATCGGTACAACCCGTGTACGGAGTGCGTTCGTGGCCGCCGTATGGCGGAGTGTCCTGTGTATCCGCCATCATACCCAGGTATTTTTCACTTTGAGTAAAAGGTTTCCAGGAAGCAGTTAATGTCTCTTGCACTTCTTTCTCTCCACGATTATCTTTCAGGTGACCTACCCCGAGTACATACCTGCTCAGCACAGGTGCAATGGGGTCCAGTCAGTAGCTTCAGCTGTGCTATTATGTTCTATTCCTTGCTACTGTATTAGGATCCCCCAACCCTTTACTAGAGCTCATTCAGAAGCAACTCATCCCTGAAAGGGGTCGGAGGAGGATGTCAGGAATCGTTCTGACCAACAGGCTGCACAGTCAGCCGAATACAACGCTGGAGCTCCAACTAACGTGTCCGAACGCACAACTCGCCGTTCCTCCGCACGGATGGTATAACAGCAGACGACCAGTTCCAGCGCCATTGTGTCTAAGAGAAACAGAAAGAGTCCAGCGGGCAAAAGAGCGCAAAACTTGTATCACTGAGCAGCGGAAAACATCCCCTGGTCAGATGGAGCCAGATTTATGTTGCTGCTGGGAGGTCAGAATTTGGCGCAATCAGCATGAATTGCTGACCCCTTCCTGTCAGCCGGTCAGAACATGTCAGCACCGCCATCTAATCTGCATCGACTACAAGAAGCTTCCTGTCCGCAGGGGCCGGTATTCCTGCAGGAGGATTTCATCTCCGAGTGGAATCTACAACCATGACAAATTACTGAGGGCCCGAGGAGCCCAACGCCACTAATAAAGTGGACATTTAGTGCAGAGCGATGTCAGATGGCTGCCAGCAGGTGGCAGCATCGCACAGGGATTCTCACCACATTTACAGTCATGAAGAATAAGCAACTCCTCAAAGGAAAGCGGATTGCACTGCTTGCTTCAGGTCTCTTCCGTACGCCACAGTCCGGCGGTTATACATGGACACCGATATATGTCTCTACTAGTTCACACTAAGTCAGACATGACCACCGCAGGGTATTTTGCTGCGACCCACCGTTACATATATCTTAAGGAATAAAGATGGCGCTCTTCTCATACCTGCGCTCATGGCACCCGCGCCGGTTGTCTGTCACTTTTCTGGTGTGTTTCATTTCATAGTGGCCCCCTAGTCAGAAGTGATCAGGAAATGGTCACAGATAGACTTAGGGGAGAAGAAGCTCATAAAGGTGGAGAATGGGGGCAGATGAGACGCCCTAAAAGTCTTTGGGTCATTCGGTTTAGGGATAGCATGCGCGCTGCAATAGCTTTTTTGCCCAAACGAGAGGGATATGTCAGTAGAGGAGGCATGTATATAAGTGACACGAAGATAATGGCAGGAGGAGGATGCAGCTGCAGCTTCTCTCTGTGTCAGTGCAGACTGCATGCTGTGAGAGGGGAGAGAGAGGATGCAGCTGCAGCTTCTCTCTCCCTCTGTGAGACTGCATGCTGTGAGAGGGGAGAGAGAGGATGCAGCTGCAGCTACTCTCTGTGTCAGTGCAGACTGCATGCTGTGAGAGGGGAGAGAGAGGATGCAGCTGCAGCTTCTCTCTCCCTCTGTGAGACTGCATGCTGTGAGAGGGGAGAGAGAGGATGCAGCTGCAGCTTCTCTCTCTGTCTGTGAGACTGCATGCTGTGAGAGGGGAGGAAGAGGCAGCTGCAGCTTCTCTCTCTGTCTGTGAGACTGCTTGCTGTGAGAGGGGAGGAGGTGTAGCTGTTGGAGGTACCTGATTGGTGTTGGACAGACAGCACAGCTCTGACCTCACCCCAGGAAGCCCCGCCCACGCAGCTGGATTGGAGAAAGAAAATTAATATTTACAAAAATGCGAAGGAAAGGGAACGACTCCAAATCTGCAGGCAATGTCCAACATATCTGACTGCTCCACGGGAAGAGGGGGAGGGGCTATTTTTAAACAATATCCAATTGATGTGTTCTCCTACGAGGGTTCTAGATGGGCGACAACCACAATCATGGCACCCATAGAGGTTGTCACCGTTACAGCGTATACATCTGGGCTGTACACGGCCTTCCATGGTATTACATACATGAATTGGAGGCTCTGGATGGAGATAGCTCCGTCTCCTTCACAAATAGTGCCAATTAACGTGTGACGGCAATTACCTCCAATTACTGAGATAACGAGTTCTTGGCTCACGGTCTGTATGATCCCGCCGGCTGTCGTCTCTACATCTCCAGTCACATCCATAAAGGTTATTACATGAATCGAGGATGATGATGGAGGAAACATTTACTATCAGCTCCAATATGTGTATCATCCTGTAATTACCAGACCTCTATACAGATTTAAAGGGGCACTAACCCGGAAATCACAGCTCTCAACCATCCTGATTTCAGGGGGGCAGACCCAGTTTTCAGGCACTGTCCCCCTGTTTGGAAGGCATGCAGAATGTCACATTTTCAACTGTATCTGCACCTCCCAAATGCAGTCATGGGTGCAGACAAGGGCATGCATCTGCAGCTGGTATCATGGCTGAGTGCAGTATCTAACTCCTCCCCTCACTACTAGTGTCAGAGAGAGAGGAGTCAGGGGCACAGAGGGGCACCATCACTTTTTAGTGACACAGCTGGGAATTATTACTTTGTAGAGCCACAGAGGGGTACTATTAGTTTGTAGCACACCGAAGGAAGTATCTGAGGGGGCACAGATGGACATTACTAACCTGAGGGGCACAGTGTGGCAGTAGCATTAAGTGTCATTATTACTTTAAGGGGCACATCGTGGCATTATTACGGTGTAGAGGGACTGTTACTTTTAAGGTGCACAGAGGGGCACTATTACCTTGTAGGGACACGGAGGGGCATTATTACCTTGTAGGGACACAGAGGGGCACTATTACTTTGTAAGCAACAAACAGGCGCTTTAGTGCTCCCACACCCCAAATATCTGCATAAAGATGCATAACTGTTGTTTATACTATCCGCATAGAATGTGCCGCAGGGGACCCTAATGGGCGAGGACTTTGCTCTACAGAAACACATTCTATTTCTTGCATGCGTTGCGTTCTGTAGCAGTTGCTGCCTGCATTCTGTCCTGCACTCTGATTTCCCATCTGTTCCAGGTGGCTCATGGATAGTATATAGCCAGGTCTAGCCCAAAGATACATGGCTGTAGAGCTGGGAACTCGTCCATTTAGGTTTGCTTTGATGGGGCAGATACGAATCAAATCAAATTGTGCGCTAAGCAGTAGTATTTTTCTGAAGCACAGACATGCATTGCTATTCTGAGGATCACAGAGGGGCACTATTACTTTATAGGATCACAGAGGGGCACTATTACTTTGTAGGATCACAGAGGGGCACTATTACTTTGTAGTGTTACAGAGGGGCACTATTACCTTGTAGGATCACAGAGGGGCACTATTACTTTGTAGGATTACAGAGGGGCACTATTACTTTATAGGATCACAGAGGGGCACTATTACTTTGTAGGATCACAGAGGGGTACTATTACTTTGTAAGATTACAGAGGGGCACTATTACTTTGTAGGATCACAGAGGGGCACTATTACTTTATAGGATCACAGAGGGGCACTATTACTTTGCAGGATCACAGAGGGGCACTATTACTTTGCAGGATCACAGAGGGGCACTATTACTTTGTAGTGTTACAGAGGGGCACTATTACCTTGTAGGATCACAGAGGGGCACTATTACTTTATAGGATCACAGAGGGGCACTATTACTTTGTAGGATCACAGAGGGGCACTATTACTTTATAGGATCACAGAGGGGCACTATTACTTTGCAGGATCACAGAGGGGCACTATTACCTTGTAGTATCACAGAGTGGCACTATTACTTTGTAGGATCACAGAGGGGCACTATTACTTTATAGGATCACAGAGGGGCACTATTACTTTGTAGTGTTACAGAGGGGCACTATTACTTTGTAGGATCACAGAGGGGCACTATTACTTTATAGGATCACAGAGGGGCACTATTACTTTGTAGGATCACAGAGGGGCACTATTACTTTGTAGTGTTACAGAGGGGCACTATTACTTTGTAGGATCACAGAGGGGCACTATTACTTTATAGGATCACAGAGGGGCACTATTACTTTGTAGGATCACAGAGGGGCACTATTACTTTGTAGTGTTACAGAGGGGAAATATTACTTTATGGGATCACAGAGGGGCACTATTACTTTGTAGGATCACAGAGGGGCACTATTACTTTGTAGGATCACAGAGGGGCACTATTACTTTGTAGGATCACAGAGGGGCACTATTACTTTGTAGGATCACAGAGGGGCACTATTACTTTGTAGGATCACAGAGGGGCACTATTACTTTATAGGATCACAGAGGGGCACTATTACTTTGTAGGATCACAGAGGGGTACTATTACTTTGTAAGATTACAGAGGGGCACTATTACTTTGTAGGATCACAGAGGGGCACTATTACTTTATAGGATCACAGAGGGGCACTAATACTTTGCAGGATCACAGAGGGGCACTATTACTTAATAGGATCACAGAGGGGCACTATTACTTTGTAGGATCACAGAGGGGCACTATTACTTTATGGGATCACAGAGGGGCACTATTACTTTGTAGGATCACAGAGGGGCACTATTACTTTGTAGGATCACAGAGGGGCACTTTTACTTTGTAAGATTAGGAGAGGGGCACTATTACTTTGTAGGATCACAGAGCGGCACTATTACTTTGTAGGATCACAGAGGGGCACTATTACTTTGTAGGATCACAGAGGGGCACTATTACTTTGTAGGATCCCAGAGGGGCACTATTACTTTGTGGGATCACAGAGGGGCACTATTACTTTATGGGATCACAGAGGGGCACTATTACTTTGTAAGATTACAGAGGGGCCCTTTTACTTTGTTGGATCACAGAATGGCACTATTACTTTGTAGGATCACAGAGGGGCACTATTACTTAGTAGTGTTACGGAGGGGTACTATTACTTTGTAAGATTACAGAGGGGCACTATTACTTTATAGGATCACAGAGGGGCACTATTACTTTATAGGATCACAGAGGGGCACTATTACTTTGCAGGATCACAGAGGGGCACTATTACTTTGTAGTGTTACAGAGGGGCACTATTACCTTGTAGGATCACAGAGGGGCACTATTACTTTGTAGGATTACAGAGGGGCACTATTACTTTATAGGATCACAGAGGGGCACTATTACTTTGTAGGATCACAGAGGGGTACTATTACTTTGTAAGATTACAGAGGGGCACTATTACTTTGTAGGATCACAGAGGGGCACTATTACTTTATAGGATCACAGAGGGGCACTATTACTTTGCAGGATCACAGAGGGGCACTATTACTTTGCAGGATCACAGAGGGGCACTATTACTTTGTAGTGTTACAGAGGGGCACTATTACCTTGTAGGATCACAGAGGGGCACTATTACTTTATAGGATCACAGAGGGGCACTATTACTTTGTAGGATCACAGAGGGGCACTATTACTTTATAGGATCACAGAGGGGCACTATTACTTTGCAGGATCACAGAGGGGCACTATTACCTTGTAGTATCACAGAGTGGCACTATTACTTTGTAGGATCACAGAGGGGCACTATTACTTTATAGGATCACAGAGGGGCACTATTACTTTATAGGATCACAGAGGGGCACTATTACTTTGTAGGATCACAGAGGGGCACTATTACTTTGTAGGATCACAGAGCGGCACTATTACTTTATAGGATCACAGAGGGGCACTATTACTTTATAGGATCACAGAGGGGCACTATTACTTTGTAGGATCACAGAGGGGCACTATTACTTTATGGGATCACAGAGGGGCACTATTACTTTGTAGTGTTACAGAGGGGCTTTATTACTTTGTAGGATCACAGAGGGGCACTATTACTTTGTAGGATCACAGAGGGGCACTTTTACTTTGTAAGATTAGGAGAGGGGCACTATTACTTTGTAGGATCACAGAGCGGCACTATTACTTTGTAGGATCACAGAGGGGCACTATTACTTTGTAGGATCACAGAGGGGCACTATTACTTTGTAGGATCACAGAGGGGCACTATTACTTTGTAGGATCCCAGAGGGGCACTATTACTTTGTAGGATCACAGAGGGGCACTATTACTTTGTAGGATCACAGAGGGGCACTATTACTTTGTAAGATTACAGAGGGGCACTATTACTTTATAGGATCACAGAGGGGCACTATTACTTTATAGGATCACAGAGGGGCACTATTACTTTGCAGGATCACAGAGGGGCACTATTACTTTGTAGTGTTACAGAGGGGCACTATTACCTTGTAGGATCACAGAGGGGCACTATTACTTTGTAGGATCACAGAGGGGCACTATTACTTTATAGGATCACAGAGGGGCACTATTACTTTGTAGGATCACAAAGGGGCACTATTACTTTGTAGGATCACAGAGCGGCACTATTACTTTGTAGGATCACAGAGGGGCACTATTACTTTGTAGGATCACAGAGGGGCACTTTTACTTTGTAAGATTAGGAGAGGGGCACTATTACTTTGTAGGATCACAGAGCGGCACTATTACTTTGTAGGATCACAGAGGGGCACTATTACTTTGTAGGATCACAGAGGGGCACTATTACTTTGTAGGATCACAGAGGGGCACTATTACTTTGTAGTGTTACAGAGGGGAAATATTACTTTATGGGATCACAGAGGGGCACTATTACTTTGTAGGATCACAGAGGGGCACTATTACTTTGTAGGATCACAGAGGAGCACTATTACTTTGTAGGATCACAGAGGGGCACTATTACTTTGTAGGATCACAGAGGGGCACTATTACTTTGTAGGATCACAGAGGGGCACTATTACTTTGTAGGATCACAGAGGGGCACTATTACTTTATAGGATCACAGAGGGGCACTATTACTTTGTAGGATCACAGAGGGGTACTATTACTTTGTAAGATTACAGAGGGGCACTATTACTTTGTAGGATCACAGAGGGGCACTATTACTTTATAGGATCACAGAGGGGCACTAATACTTTGCAGGATCACAGAGGGGCACTATTACTTAATAGGATCACAGAGGGGCACTATTACTTTGTAGGATCACAGAGGGGCACTATTACTTTATGGGATCACAGAGGGGCACTATTACTTTGTAGGATCACAGAGGGGCACTATTACTTTGTAGGATCACAGAGGGGCACTTTTACTTTGTAAGATTAGGAGAGGGGCACTATTACTTTGTAGGATCACAGAGCGGCACTATTACTTTGTAGGATCACAGAGGGGCACTATTACTTTGTAGGATCACAGAGGGGCACTATTACTTTGTAGGATCCCAGAGGGGCACTATTACTTTGTGGGATCACAGAGGGGCACTATTACTTTATGGGATCACAGAGGGGCACTATTACTTTGTAAGATTACAGAGGGGCCCTTTTACTTTGTTGGATCACAGAATGGCACTATTACTTTGTAGGATCACAGAGGGGCACTATTACTTAGTAGTGTTACGGAGGGGTACTATTACTTTGTAAGATTACAGAGGGGCACTATTACTTTATAGGATCACAGAGGGGCACTATTACTTTATAGGATCACAGAGGGGCACTATTACTTTGCAGGATCACAGAGGGGCACTATTACTTTGTAGTGTTACAGAGGGGCACTATTACCTTGTAGGATCACAGAGGGGCACTATTACTTTGTAGGATTACAGAGGGGCACTATTACTTTATAGGATCACAGAGGGGCACTATTACTTTGTAGGATCACAGAGGGGTACTATTACTTTGTAAGATTACAGAGGGGCACTATTACTTTGTAGGATCACAGAGGGGCACTATTACTTTATAGGATCACAGAGGGGCACTATTACTTTGCAGGATCACAGAGGGGCACTATTACTTTGCAGGATCACAGAGGGGCACTATTACTTTGTAGTGTTACAGAGGGGCACTATTACCTTGTAGGATCACAGAGGGGCACTATTACTTTATAGGATCACAGAGGGGCACTATTACTTTGTAGGATCACAGAGGGGCACTATTACTTTATAGGATCACAGAGGGGCACTATTACTTTGCAGGATCACAGAGGGGCACTATTACCTTGTAGTATCACAGAGTGGCACTATTACTTTGTAGGATCACAGAGGGGCACTATTACTTTATAGGATCACAGAGGGGCACTATTACTTTATAGGATCACAGAGGGGCACTATTACTTTGTAGGATCACAGAGGGGCACTATTACTTTGTAGGATCACAGAGCGGCACTATTACTTTATAGGATCACAGAGGGGCACTATTACTTTATAGGATCACAGAGGGGCACTATTACTTTGTAGGATCACAGAGGGGCACTATTACTTTATGGGATCACAGAGGGGCACTATTACTTTGTAGTGTTACAGAGGGGCTTTATTACTTTGTAGGATCACAGAGGGGCACTATTACTTTGTAGGATCACAGAGGGGCACTTTTACT
Source organism: Eleutherodactylus coqui (assembly GCF_035609145.1). Lineage (NCBI taxonomy): Eukaryota > Metazoa > Chordata > Amphibia > Anura > Eleutherodactylidae > Eleutherodactylus > Eleutherodactylus coqui. The sequence goes on along the minus strand of NC_089837.1, from coordinate 535,451,947 downwards.
TTGTAAGATTAGGAGAGGGGCACTATTACTTTGTAGGATCACAGAGCGGCACTATTACTTTGTAGGATCACAGAGGGGCACTATTACTTTGTAGGATCACAGAGGGGCACTATTACTTTGTAGGATCACAGAGGGGCACTATTACTTTGTAGGATCCCAGAGGGGCACTATTACTTTGTAGGATCACAGAGGGGCACTATTACTTTGTAGGATCACAGAGGGGCACTATTACTTTGTAAGATTACAGAGGGGCACTATTACTTTATAGGATCACAGAGGGGCACTATTACTTTATAGGATCACAGAGGGGCACTATTACTTTGCAGGATCACAGAGGGGCACTATTACTTTGTAGTGTTACAGAGGGGCACTATTACCTTGTAGGATCACAGAGGGGCACTATTACTTTGTAGGATCACAGAGGGGCACTATTACTTTATAGGATCACAGAGGGGCACTATTACTTTGTAGGATCACAAAGGGGCACTATTACTTTGTAGGATCACAGAGCGGCACTATTACTTTGTAGGATCACAGAGGGGCACTATTACTTTGTAGGATCACAGAGGGGCACTTTTACTTTGTAAGATTAGGAGAGGGGCACTATTACTTTGTAGGATCACAGAGCGGCACTATTACTTTGTAGGATCACAGAGGGGCACTATTACTTTGTAGGATCACAGAGGGGCACTATTACTTTGTAGGATCACAGAGGGGCACTATTACTTTGTAGGATCCCAGAGGGGCACTATTACTTTGTAGGATCACAGAGGGGCACTATTACTTTATGGGATCACAGAGGGGCACTATTACTTTGTAAGATTACAGAGGGGCCCTTTTACTTTGTTGGATCACAGAATGGCACTATTACTTTGTAGGATCACAGAGGGGCACTATTACTTAGTAGTGTTACGGAGGGGTACTATTACTTTGTAAGATTACAGAGGGGCACTATTACTTTGTAGGATCACAGAGGGGCACTATTACTTTGTAAGATTACAGAGGGGCACTATTACTTTATAGGATCACAGAGGGGCACTATTACTTTATAGGATCACAGAGGGGCACTATTACTTTGCAGGATCACAGAGGGGCACTATTACTTTGTAGTGTTACAGAGGGGCACTATTACCTTGTAGGATCACAGAGGGGCACTATTACTTTGTAGGATCACAGAGGGGCACTATTACTTTGTAGGATCACAGAGGGGCACTATTACTTTGTAGGATCACAGAGGGGCACTATTACTTTATAGGATCACAGAGGGGCACTATTACTTTATAGGATCACAGAGCGGCACTATTACTTTGTAGGATCACAGAGGGGCACTATTACTTTATGGGATCACAGAGGGGCACTATTACTTTGTAGGATCACAAAGGGGCACTATTACTTTGTAGGATCACAGAGGGGCACTTTTACTTTGTAAGATTAGGAGAGGGGCACTATTACTTTGTAGGATCACAGAGCGGCACTATTACTTTGTAGGATCACAGAGGGGCACTATTACTTTGTAGGATCACAGAGGGGCACTATTACTTTGTAGGATCCCAGAGGGGCACTATTACTTTGTAGGATCACAGAGGGGCACTATTACTTTATGGGATCACAGAGGGGCACTATTACTTTGTAAGATTACAGAGGGGCCCTTTTACTTTGTTGGATCACAGAATGGCACTATTACTTTGTAGGATCACAGAGGGGCACTATTACTTTGTAGTGTTACGGAGGGGCACTATTACTTTGTAAGATTACAGAGGGGCACTATTACTTTATAGGATCACAGAGGGGCACTATTACTTTGTAGGATCACAGAGGGGCACTATTACTTTGTAGGATCACAGAGGAGCACTATTACTTTGTAGGATCACAGAGGGGCACTATTACTTTGTAGGATCACAGAGCGGCACTATTACTTTGTAGGATCACAGAGCGGCACTATTACTTTGTAGGATCACAGAGGGGCACTATTACTTTGTAGGATCACAGAGGGGTACTATTACTTTGTAAGATTACAGAGGGGCACTATTACTTTGTAGGATCACAGAGGGGCACTATTACTTTATAGGATCACAGAGGGGCACTATTACTTTGCAGGATCACAGAGGGGCACTATTACTTTGCAGGATCACAGAGGGGCACTATTACTTTGTAGTGTTACAGAGGGGCACTATTACCTTGTAGGATCACAGAGGGGCACTATTACTTTATAGGATCACAGAGGGGCACTATTACTTTGTAGGATCACAGAGGGGCACTATTACTTTATAGGATCACAGAGGGGCACTATTACTTTGCAGGATCACAGAGGGGCACTATTACTTTGTAGTGTTACAGAGGGGCACTATTACTTTGTAGGATCACAGAGGGGCACTATTACTTTATAGGATCACAGAGGGGCACTATTACTTTGTAGGATCACAGAAGGGCACTATTACTTTATAGGATCACAGAGGGGCACTATTACTTTATGGGATCACAGAGCGGCACTATTACTTTATAGGATCACAGAGGGGCACTATTACCTTGTAGGATCACAGAGGGGCACTATTACTTTATGGGATCACAGAGGGGCACTATTACTTTGTAGTGTTACAGAGGGGCTTTATTACTTTGTAGGATCACAGAGGGGCACTTTTACTTTGTAAGATTAGGAGAGGGGCACTATTACTTTGTAGGATCACAGAGCGGCACTATTACTTTGTAGGATCACAGAGGGGCACTATTACTTTGTAGGATCACAGAGGGGCACTATTACTTTGTAGGATCACAGAGGGGCACTATTACTTTGTAGGATCCCAGAGGGGCACTATTACTTTGTAGGATCCCAGAGGGGCACTATTACTTTGTAGGATCACAGAGGGGCACTATTACTTTATGGGATCACAGAGGGGCACTATTACTTTGTAAGATTACAGAGGGGCACTATTACTTTGTAGGATCCCAGAGGGGCACTATTACTTTGTAGGATCACAGAGGGGCACTATTACTTTATAGGATCACAGAGGGGCACTATTACTTTGTAGGATCACAGAGGGGCACTATTACTTAGTAGTGTTACGGAGGGGTACTATTACTTTGTAAGATTACAGAGGGGCACTATTACTTTATAGGATCACAGAGGGGCACTATTACTTTGTAGGATCACAGAGGGGCACTATTACTTTGTAGGATCACAGAGGGGCACTATTACTTTGTAGGATCACAGAGGAGCACTATTACTTTGTAGGATCACAGAGGGGCACTATTACTTTGTAGGATCACAGAGCGGCACTATTACTTTGTAGGATCACAGAGGGGCACTATTACTTTGTAGGATCACAGAGGGGCACTATTACTTTGTAAGATTACAGAGGGGCACTATTACTTTGTAAGATTACAGAGGGGCACTATTACTTTGTAAGATCACAGAGGGGCACTATTACTTTTTAGGATCACAGAGGGGCACTATTACTTAGTAGTGTTACGGAGGGGTACTATTACTTTGTAAGATTACAGAGGGGCACTATTACTTTATAGGATCACAGAGGGGCACTATTACTTTGTAGGATCACAGAGGGGCACTATTACTTTGTAGGATCACAGAGGGGCACTATTACTTTGTAGGATCACAGAGGAGCACTATTACTTTGTAGGATCACAGAGGGGCACTATTACTTTGTAGGATCACAGAGCGGCACTATTACTTTGTAGGATCACAGAGGGGCACTATTACTTTGTAGGATCACAGAGGGGCACTATTACTTTGTAAGATTACAGAGGGGCACTATTACTTTGTAAGATTACAGAGGGGCACTATTACTTTGTAAGATCACAGAGGGGCACTATTACTTTTTAGGATCACAGAGGGGCACTATTACTTTATAGGATCACAGAGGGGCACTATTACTTTGCAGGATCACAGAGGGGCACTATTACTTTGTAGTGTTACAGAGGGGCACTATTACCTTGTAGGATCACAGAGGGGCACTATTACTTTGTAGGATCACAGAGGGGCACTATTACTTTATAGGATCACAGAGGGGCACTATTACTTTGTAGGATCACAGAGGGGCACTATTACTTTGTAGGATCACAGAGGGGCACTATTACTTTATAGGATCACAGAGGGGCACTATTACTTTGTAGGATCACAGAGGGGCACTATTACTTTATGGGATCACAGAGGGGCACTATTACTTTGTAGTGTTACAGAGGGGCTTTATTACTTTGTAGGATCACAGAGGGGCACTATTACTTTGTAGGATCACAGAGGGGCACTTTTACTTTGTAAGATTAGGAGAGGGGCACTATTACTTTGTAGGATCACAGAGCGGCACTATTACTTTGTAGGATCACAGAGGGGCACTATTACTTTGTAGGATCACAGAGGGGCGCTATTACTTTGTAGGATCCCAGAGGGGCACTATTACTTTGTAGGATCCCAGAGGGGCACTATTACTTTGTAGGATCCCAGAGGGGCACTATTACTTTGTAGGATCCCAGAGGGGCACTATTACTTTGTAGGATCCCAGAGGGGCACTATTACTTTGTAGGATCACAGAGGGGCACTATTACTTTATGGGATCACAGAGGGGCACTATTACTTTGTAAGATTACAGAGGGGCCCTTTTACTTTGTTGGATCACAGAATGGCACTATTACTTTGTAGGATCGCAGAGGGGCACTATTACTTAGTAGTGTTACGGAGGGGTACTATTACTTTGTAAGATTACAGAGGGGCACTATTACTTTATAGGATCACAGAGGGGCACTATTACTTTGTAGGATCACAGAGGGGCACTATTACTTTGTAGGATCACAGAGGGGCACTATTACTTTGTAGTGTTACAGAGGGGCACTATTACTTTATGGGATCACAGAGGGGCACTATTACTTTATGGGATCACAGAGGGGCACTATTACTTCGTAGGATCACAGAGGGGCACTATTACTTTTTAGGATCACAGAGGGGCACTATTGCTTTGTAGGATCACAGAGGGGCGCTATTACTTTGTAGGATCACAGAGGGGCACTATTACTTTGTAGTGTTACAGAGGGGCACTATTACTTTACGGGATCACAGAGGGGCACTATTACTTTGTAGGATCACAGAGGGGCACTATTACTTTGTAGGATCACAGAGGGGCACTATTACTTTGTAGGATCACAGAGGGGCACTATTACTTTGTAGGATCACAGAGGGGCACTATTACTTTGTAGTGTCACAGATGGGCACTATTACTTTGTAGGATCACAGAGGGGCACTATTACTCTGTAGGATCACAGAGGGGCACTATTACTTTGTAGGATCACAGAGGGGCACTATTACTTTGTAGTGTCACAGATGGGCACTATTACTTTGTAGGATCACAGAGGGGCACTATTACTCTGTAGGATCACAGAGGGGCACTATTACTTTGTAGTGTCACAGAATGGCAATATTACTTTACTGTGGTATAGAGGGGAATATTATTTTGTAGAGACACAAAGGAGCATTATTTCTTTGAGGGGCACTATTACTTTGTAGGGTCACAGAGGGGTATTATTAGTATGAGGAGCATTATTTCAATAAGAGGGCACAGAGGTGCATCATTAACCGATGTGGCAGGATTTCCCGTCTTTCCGTTCTTTGAAGATGTTGGTCTACTAACATGTAGTGCAGGAGCTGCTATCTGTATAATAAGAGATGATGAGACCTTGGATCAGTCACCAGGCGCATTGGCCATAGGGAAGATGCAGTATGTGTGTGATGTGTATTGCGTCAGGTCAATGTCACTGATGAGAAGACCGTTCATTGTGATGTGTGGATTACATCCAGTCTGGGATCTTTTCTTCCAGCAGAACTATCTGGCGGCATTGCTCTGCCGCTCGCCTTTATGGATGACACTTGTCTGCTCCATAATCCTTAATTATCATTAATTGCTGCCTATGAACCCTTTGGGCTCTGCTATATGAGCCGAATAACATCATCCAGATGCCAAACAGATTTCAGACTGGTTCTGTGTAGAAGATGTAGATGACACCCAGAAGGAGAAAAATGAGGAAAGGGAGAAGAGTGAACAGGAGGCGGAAAAGGAAGACGATAAAAGACGAGATAAAGAAAAGACAGTGAAAGTAAGAAAGAGTAAGGAGGCAGAGAAGAGGAAATAGATGGGGAAGAGAAAGAGGACAAAGAAGAAGAAGGAGGCAGAGAAGAAATAAAAGACAGAAGAGTAAGGAGAAAATGAGCAAGAATGAGACAAAGAAGAGGAATGAGATGGTGAAGAGTAAGGAGATGGAAAAAAGTAAGGAGTCATGGAAGAAAAAGGGGAAATAGAAGAGTAAGGAGAGATAGCAAAGTAAGAGAGAACAGTAAGAAGACAGAAAAGAGTAAAAAGAAGGATGAATAAAGAGATAAAAAAGAGGAAGGAGAGGGAGAAAGGAGATGAGTAGAGATGAGCGAACGTAGTCGTCCGAGCTTGATGCTCGTTCGAGTATTAGCGTGTTCGAGATGCTCGTTACTCGTAACGAGTACCACGCGATGTTCGAGTTACTTTCACTTTCCTCTCTGAGACGTTAGCGCGCTTTTCTGGCCAATTGAAAGACAGGGAAGGCATTACAACTTCCCCCTGTGATGTCCCAGCCCTATACCACCCCCCTGCAGTGAGTGGCTGGCGAGATCAGGTGTCACCCGAGTATAAAAATCGGCCCCTCCCGCGGCTCGCCACAGATGCATTCTGACAGAGATCAGGGACAGTCCTGCTGATGGTGGAGCTGCTATAGGGACAGTGTTAGGTGTAATATTAGGCTTCAAGAACCCCAACGGTCCTTCTTAGGGCCACATCTAACCGTGTGCAGTACTGTGGAGGCTGCTTTTTGCAGTGTTGCACTTTTGGTATATTTTGTTGCACTTTTTTTTGGTATATCGGCCGTGCAGAGCATTGCGCCCTGCAGTAATACTACAGGGACAGAAGTACTTAGGCAGGGACAGAAGACATATTGATTGAATATACGCAGTGGGCCTTTGCAAAAAAATTTGTGGGAAAAAATCTATTTGGCCTGCCTGTGACTGTGCTCAGTGTTCTGGGTCTGTCTGTGCTGGGTGTAGTAGATCTACAAAATCATACGCAGCCAGCTAAGTGTTACAGCAGGCTTGCGCCAAATTATTTCCTGGCGTTCTGTAAGCGAAGTCAGCCTCCAACCACAGGCCAATAAGCGGCACATTTAATTACAGTGTTCTGTTTCTGCACTACTGGTAATACACCATGCTGAGGGGTAGGGGTAGGCCTAGAGGACGTGGACGCGGCCGAGGACGCGGAGGCCCAAGTCAGGGTGTGGGCACAGGCCGAGCTCCTGATCCAGGTGTATCGCAGCCGACTGCTGCGGGATTAGGAGAGAGGCACGTTTCTGGCGTCCCCACATTCATAGCACATTTAATGGGTCCACGCGGGAGACCTTTATTAGAAAATGAGCAGTGTGAGCAGGTCCTGTCGTGGATGGCAGAAAGTGCTTCCAGCAATCTATCGTCCACCCACAGTTCTGCGCCGTCCACTGCTGCAACTCAGAATCCTCTGGCTGCTGCTCCTCCTTCCTCCCAGCCTCCTCACTCCATGAAAATGACACATTCTGAGGAGCGGGCAGACTCCCAGGAACTATTCTCGGGCCCCTGCTCAGATTGGGCAGGAGTGGTTCCTCTCCCACCAGAGGAGTTTATCGTGACTGATGCCCAACCATTGCAAAGTTCTCGGGGTCCGGGGGATGAGGCTGGGGACTTCCGGCAACTGTCTCAAGACCTTTCAGTGGGTGAGGAGGCCGATGACGATGAGACACAGTTGTCTATCGGTGAGGTAGTAGTAAGGGCAGTAAGTCCGAGGGAGGAGCGCACAGAGGATTCAGAGGAAGAGCAGCAGGACAATGAGGTGACTGACCCCACCTGGTTTGCTACGCCTACTTAGGACAGGTCTTCAGAGGGGGAGGCAAGGGCACCAGCAGGGCAGGTTAAAAGAGGCAGTGCGGTGTCCAGGGGTAGAGGCAGGGCCAGACCGAATAATCCACCAACTGTTTCCCAAAGCGCCCCCTCGCGCCATGCCACCCTGCAGAGGCCGAGGTGCTCAAAGGTCTGGCAGTTTTTCACTGAGAGTGCAGACGACCGACAAACAGTGGTGTGCAATCTTTGTCGCGCCAAGATCAGCTGGGGAGCCACCACCACCAGCCTCACCACCACCAGCATGCGCAGACATATGATGGCCAAGCACCCCACAAGGTGGGACGAAGGCCGTTCACCGCCATCGGTTTTCACCGCTGCCTCTCCCCCTGTGCCCCAACCTGCCACTGAGATCCAACCCCGCTCTGAGGACACAGGCACTACCGTCTCCTGGCCTGCACCCACACCCTCACCTCCGCTGTCCTCGGCCCCATCCAGCAATGTCTCTCAGCGCAGCGTCCAGCCGTCGCTAGCACAAGTGTTTGAGCGCAAGCGCAAGTATGCCGCCACGCACCCGCACGCTCAAGCGTTAAACGTGCACATAGCCAAATTTATCAGCCTGGAGATGCTGCCGTATAGGGTTGTGGAAATGGAGTCCTTCAAAAGTATGATGGCGGCGGCGCCCCCGAGCTACTCAGTTCCCAGTCGCCACTAGCGGTGGGCAAGCGGCAGCAGGCTGTGCTGAAACTACTCAGCTTAGGATATAAGAGGCACATGGCCCATGAACTGCTGCAGGGTCTGACAGAGCAGACCGACCGCTGGCTTGCGCCACTGAGCCTCCAACCGGGCATGGTCGTGTGTGACAACGGCCGTAACCTGGTGGCGGCTCTGCAGCTCGGCAGCCTCACGCACGTGCCATGCCTGGCCCACGTCTTTAATTTGGTGGTTTAGCGCTTTCTGAAAAGCTACCCACGCTTGTCAGACCTGCTTGGAAAGGTGCGCCGGCTCTGCGCACATTTCCGCAAGTCCCACACGGACGCTGCCACTCTGCGCACCCTGCAACATCGGTTTAATCTGCCAGTGCACCGACTGCTGTGCGACGTGCCCACACGGTGGAACTCTACGCTCCACATTGTGGCCAGGCTCTATGAGCAGCGTAGAGCTATAGTGGAATACCAACTCCAACATGGGCGGCGCAGTGGGAGTCAGCCTCCTCAATTCTTTTCAGAAGAGTGGGCCTGGTTGGCAGACATCTGCCAGGTCCTTGGAAAGTTTGAGGAGTCTACCCAGGTGGTGAGCGGCGATGCTGCAATCATTAGAGTCACCATTCCTCTGCTATGCCTCTTGAGAAGTTCCCTGCAAAGCATAAAGGCAGACGCTTTGGAATCAGAAACGGAGCCGGGGGAAGACAGTATGTCGCTGGATAGTCAGAGCACCCTCCTGTCTATATCTCAGCGCGGTGAGGAGGAGGAGGAGGAGGAAGATGAGGAGGAGGGGGAAGAGACAGCTTGGCCCACTGCTGAGGGTACACATGCTGCTTGCCTGTCATCCTTTCAGCGTGTATGGCCTGAGGAGGAGGAGGAGGAGCAGGATCCTGAAAGTGATCTTTCTAGTGAGGACAGCCATGTGTTGCGTACAGGTACCCTGGCACACATGGCTGACTTCATGTTAGGATACCTTTCTCGTGACCCTCGCGTTGCACGCATTCTGGCCACTATGGATTACTGGGTGTACACACTGCTTGACCCACGGTATAAGGAGAACCTTTCCACTCTCATACCCGAAGAGGAAAGGGGTTCGAGAGTGTTTCTATACCACAGGACCCTGGCGGACAAACTGATGGTAACATTCCCATACGACAGCGCTAGTGGCCGAAGGCGCAGTTCCGAGGGCCAGGTAGCAGGGGAGGCGTAGAGATCAGGCAGCATGTACAGCACAGGCAGGGGAACACTCTCCAAGGCCCTTGACAGCTTTATGGCTCCCCAGCAAGACTGTGTCACCGCTCCCCAGTCTCGGCTGAGTCGGCGGGAGCACTGTAAAAGGATGGTGAGGGAGTACGTAGCCGATTGCACGACCGTCCTCCGTGACGCCTCTGCCCCCTACAACTACTGGGTGTCGAAGCTGGATACGTGGCCTGAACTCGCGCTGTATGCCCTGGAGGTGCTCGCTTGTCCTGCGGCTAGCATCTTGTCAGAGAGGGTGTTTAGTGCGGCTGGGGGAATCATCACGGATAAGCGTACCCACCTGTCAACCGACAGTGCCGACAGGCTTACACTCATCAAGATGAACAAAGCCTGGATTTCCCCAGACTTCTCTTCTCCACCAGCGGACAGCAGCGATACCTAAGCAATACGTAGGCTGCACCCGCTGATGGAAGCATCGTTCTGTATCCCTATCAAAAACGGGGACATTTCTGCTTCATCAATCTGTGTATTATATTCCTCCTCCTCCTCCTGCTCCTCCTCCTGAAACCTCACGTAATCACGCCGAACGGGCAATTTTTCTTAGGCCACAAGGCTCAGTTATATAATTTTTGTAAACAATGTTTATACGTTTCAATGCTCATTAAAGCGTTGAAACTTTCACCTGAACCAATTTTTATTTTAACTGGGCTGCCTCTAGGCCTAGTTACCAATTAAGCCACATTAACCAAAGCGATTAATGGGTTTCACCTGCCCTCTTGGTTGGGCATGGGCAATTTTTCTGAGGTACATTAGTACTGTTGGTACACCAATTTTTGTGGGCCCTCGCCTACAGTGTAATCAAATTAATTTTTAGCCCACCTGCATTACAGCTGACGTTACATCAGCTGTGTTGGGCAATGCAATGGGATGTACTGTATTTATGTACCGCCGGTGGGTTCCAGGGAGCCACCCATGCTGTCGGTCCACAGGGAGTTGTAACTGCATGTGTCCACTTCTAAAGAACCCCAGTCTGACTGGGGCATGCAGTGTGGGCCGAAGACCACCTGCATTAAACCTGACGTTACCTCAGCTGTGATGGGCAATGCAATGGGATATATTTATGTACCGCCGGTGGCTTCCTGGCACCCACCCATGCTGTCGGTCCACAGGGACTTCACAATAGGGAGTTGTACCTGCCTGTGTCTATGAATTAAAAACCCCGGTCAGGTTGGGGCATGCAGTGTGGGCCGAAGCCCACCTGCATTTAATCTGACGTTAGCTCTGCTGTCCAGGGCACTGCAATGGGATACATTTATGTACAGCCGGTGGGTTCCAGGGAGCCACCCATGCTGTGGGTGCACACGGAATTCCCATTACGGAGTTGTACCTGCCTGTGACTAGTTATAAAAAAACGCGGTCTGACTGGGGCGTGCAGACACCTTGACAGAATGAATAGTGTGTGGCACATAGGTTCCCCATTGCTATGCCCACGTGTGCAGCTCCAGATGGAGGTGGCACAGGATTGGATTTCTCATTGCTTCTGTACAGCATTGTGGACTATCGCCCCGCCCCTTTTAAAGAGGGTTGCTGCCTAGCCGTGCCAACCCTCTGCAGTGTGTGCCTGCGGTTCCTCTGGCAGACGCACTTATAAATAGACATGAGGGTGGCGTGGCATGAGGGCAGCTGAAGGCTGGGCAGGGACAGTTTGTTGTGCGCTGTGGACACTGGGTCGTGCGGGGGGGTTGGGCAGCATGTAACCCAGGAGAAGTGGCAGCGGAGTGTCATGCAGGCAGTGATTGTGCTTTGTTGGAGGTAGTGTGGTTCTTAGCTAAGGTATGCCATGCTAATGAGGGCTTTTCAGAAGTAAAAGTTGTTGGGAGGGGGGGGGCACTCTTGCTGCTATTGTGGCTTAATAGTGGGACCTGGGAACTTGAGATGCAGCCCAACATGTAGCCCCTCGCCTGCCCTATCTGTTGCTGTGTCGTTACCATCACTTTCTTGAATTGCCCAGATTTTCACACATGAAAACCTTAACGAGCATCGGCGAAATACAAAAATGCTCGGGTCGCCCATTGACTTCAATGGGGTTCGTTATTCGAAACGAACCCTCGAGCATCGGGAAAAGTTCGTCCCGAGTAACGAGCGCCCGAGCATTTTGGTGCTCACTCATCTCTAGAGATGAGGAAGAATAAGGAGATGGAGAAAAGTAAGAAAACCGATAAGAGTAAGGAGACTGAAGAGCAAGGAGATGGAGGAAAATAAGGAGAGATAGACAAAGAAGACAAAGTAGAGGGAGAAGAGAAAGGAGACAGAGATAAGTAAGGAGACAAAGAGGACGGAGAGGGAGAAGTGGAAGGAGACGGTGAAAAGGCAGGAAACCGATAAGCGTAAGGCGACAGAAGAGTGAGGAGATGGAAAAAAAATAAGGAGACAGAAAAGAGTAAGGTGACTCAGAAGAGTAGGCAAACAAAGAAGACTAAGGAGGCAGAAGAGTAAGAAGACAGAAATAACTAAGGGGGCGGAGAAGAGTAAAAAGACAGAGAAGAGTAAGGAGACAGAAGAGTAAGGAAACAAAGAAGAGGTAGGAGAGGAAGAAGATGAAAGACAGAGAAGAATAAGGAAATGGAGAAAAGTGAGGAGAATGAAAAGAGAAAGGAGACAGAAGAGCGATGAGATGGTGAAAAATAGGGAGAGAGAGAAGAGTAAAGAGACAAAGAAGATGAGGTAAAGGGAGAAGAGAAAGGAAATGGAAAAGAGTAAGGAGAGAGGGAGCAGTAAAGAGACAAAGAAGAGGAGGAGAGGGAGAAGAATAAGGAGCCAGAGAAAAGTAATGAAACCCGTAAGAGTAAGGAAATAGCAGAGCAAGGAGATGGAGAAAAATAGGGAGAGTGAGAAGGGTAAGCAAATGGAGAAGACTAAGGAGGCAGAAGAAATAAGGAGCAAGAGAAGAGAAAGGAGACAGAAAAGAGTGAAGCTGAGAAGAAGTGTAAAGAAGCAGAGGTAAGGGAGAAGAGAAGAAATCCTGGGGAAGTGAGGAGTTAGAGGCATGGCGGTACAACACTAAGTATTCGGTAACTGCCTTTATCACAGATGTAAGCTGCTGAGACAGCAGAGGAATTGTGTGTGAGCCGGAAACCTGAGCGTGTATCTGTGATTACCTCAGCCAATAAGGAGTGTGTGAAGAGAAAGAACCCTGGCTCTGCTGCGGAAGTGAGGAGAAAGATAAGAAAGAAAAGGGAAGAGTAAGGAGCAGGAGGAGAGGAAGAAGATGGAGTGAGAGGAAGGGAAGTGCAAGAAAAGAGTGAGGGTAAAAAGAAGAGGAAAAGTAAGGAGTGCAGTGAGGAGAGGAAGGAGAAGAAGATGAAGCATGAATGAGGGGAAGCGGAGAAAAGGAGCAGAAGAAAGTGGAAAAGGAAGCAAAGGAGACATAGAAGAGTGAGGGAAAGGAGAAGACTAAGGAGGAAAAGGGAAGAAGTGGAGGAGAATAAGAAAGAAAAGGGGAAGAAAAGTAAAGATAAGAGGGAGGAGAATGCGGGTGAGAAGAGTATGAGATGTCGAGAGAAGGGAGGTAGTAAGAGGCAGACTGCGCATAGCAGCGTGTGTGAGCTATGTCCATGAGATACGTCTGAGAGATACATCCGTGAGATACATGCATGAGATACGTGCATGAGATATGTGTGTGAGATATGTCCGTGAGATATGTGTATGAGACATGTGCATGATATATGCCCGTAAGATATGTGTGTGAGATATGTCCGTGAGTCATGTGCATGAGATACGTGTGTGCGATATGTGCGTGAGATACGTGCGTGAGATATGCCCGTGAGATATGTGTATGAGACGTGCATGATATGCCAGTGAGATATTTGTGTGAGATATGTCCGTGAGTCATGTGCATGAGATACGTGTGTGTGATATGTGCGTGAGATACGTGCGTGAGATACGTGCGTGAGATATATGCATAAAATACATACATCAGATACGTGTGTGAGATACGTCCATGACATATGTGTTTGAGATATGTGCATGAGATACGTCTGCGAGATACGTGCATGATGTACGTCTATGTGATACATGCATGAGATATGTGTGTGAGATATGTACGTGAGATACGTGCATGAGATATGTCCATGAGATAAGTGCAGGAGATACGTCCATGAGATACATGCATGAGATATGTCTGTGAGACACATGCATGAGATAAGTCTGTGAGATACGTGCATGAGATATGTCGGTGAGATATGTGTGTGAGATACGTGCATGAGATATGTGCATGATATACGTCTATGAGATACGTGTGTGAGATACGTACATGAGATATGTGTGTGAGATACATGCATGAGATATGTCCGTGAGATAGGTGTATGAGACATGTGCATGTGATACGTGCGTGAAATATGTCCATGAACTATGTGCATCAGATACGTACATCAGATATGTGTGTGAGATACATACATGAGGTACGTGCATGTGACATATGCATGATATATGTCCGTGAGTCATGTGCATGATATATGTCGGTGTCATACGTCCGTGAGGTACGTCCGTGATATACGTGCGTGAGATATGTGTGAGATACGTGCATGAGATACGTGTGAGATATGTTCGTGAGACACGTGCATGAGATACGTGCAGGAGATACGTCTGTGAGATATGTGCATGGGATACGTGCATGAGATACGTGCATGATATACGTCTGTGAGATATGTGCATGGGATACATGCATGAGATACGTCCGTGAGATATGTGCATGGGATACGTCCGTGAGATATGTGCCTGAGATATGTGTGTGAGATACGTACATGATATACGTCTATGAGATATGTGTGTGAGATATGTACATGAGATACTTGCATGAGACATGTGCATGATATATGTCCGTGAGATACGTGCATACGATATGTGTGTGAGATATGTCCGTGAGTCATATGCATGATATATGTCCGTGAGATATGTGTGTGAGATATGTCCGTGAGATACGTGCATGAGATACGTGCATAAGATATGTACATGAGATATGTGTATGAGATACGTGCATGAGATACGTCAGTGAGATACGTCAGTGAGATATGTGTCTGAGATACGTCCATGAAATATATGCGTGAGATAGGTGCATGAGATACGTCCATGAGATATGTGTGTGAGATACATACATAAGATATGTGCATGAGTCATGTGCATGATGTATGTCTGTGACATACTTCCGTGAGGTACGTCCGTGAGATACGTCCATGAGATATGTGTGAGATATGTCCGTGAGATACGTGTGTGATATGTTCGTGAGATATGTGCATAAGATACGTGCATGAGATATGTGCGTTAGATATGTGCATGATATATGTCCGTGAGATGCTTGCATAAGATATGTGTGTGAGATATGTCCGTGAGTCATGTGCATGATATAGGTCTGTGACATACTTCCGTGAGGTACGTCCATGAGGTACGTCCATGAGATATGTGTAAGATATGTCTGTGAGATACGTGCCTGAGATACGTCTATGAGATGTGTGTGAGTTATGTGCATGAGACATGTGCATGATATATGTCCGTGAGATATATGCATAAGATATGTTTGTGAAATATGTCGTTGAGTCATACGCATGATATATGTCCGTGAGATACGTACGTGAGGTACGTCCATGAGATATGTGCGTGAGATACGTGTATGATATACGTCCATGAAATATGTGCGTGAAATACGTGCATGAGATACGTACATCAGAAAAATGTGTGAGATACTTCCATGAGATATGTGTGTGAGATACATACATGAGATACGTGCATGAGACATATGCATGATATATGTCCGTGAGATACGTGCATAAGATATGTGTGTGAGATATGTCCGTGAGATACGTGTGTGAGATATGCTCGTGAGATATGTGCATAAGATACGTCCGTTAGATATGTGCATGATATATGTCCGTGAGATGCTTGCATAAGATATGTGTGTGAGATATGTTCGTGAGATATGTGCATAAGATATGTGCATGAAATACGTCCGTTAGATATGTGCGTGAGATAAGTGTGTGAGATATGTCCGTGAGTCATGTGCATGATATATGTCCGTGAGATAAGTCCATAAGATACGTGAGTGAGATATGTGCATGAGATAGGTCCGTGAGATATGTACATGAGATACGTGCATGAGATATGTCCATGAGATACGAGCATAAGATACATATATCAGATACGTGCATGAGATATGTCCCAGAGATACGTGCATGAGACATGTGTATGAGATATGTCCGTAAGATACGTGCATAAGATATGTCCGTGAGATACGTGCATGAGATATGTGCATGAGACATCCGTGTGAGATTTACCCGTGAGATACGTGCATGATATATGTGTTTGTGATACGTCGTGAGCTATGTGCATGATATACGTCCATGAGATGTGTGAGATATATCCGTGAGATACATGCATTAGATATGTGTGTAAGATACATGCGTGAAATGTGTGTGTAAGATACATGCATGAGATACGTCCGTGAGATACTTGCATGAGATATGTGCGTGAGTCATGTGCATGAAATACATCTGTGGGTAACATGCATGAGATATGTGTGTGAGATACTTGTGTGAGATATGTGTGTGCGATATGCCCGTGAGATACATGTGTGAGATACGTGCTTGAGATATGTGTGTGAGATACGTGCAAAAGATATGTGCGTGACATATGTCCATGAGACACATGCGTGCAATGTGTGTGTGTGTGAGATACGTCCATGAGATATGTCTGTGAGATATATCTGTGAGATATATCCGTGAGATATGTGCGTGAGATACATTGTCATGCACAGTGGAAAATCACTGCCATACGCGGCGATACGCCAGCTCACATGTTGGTTATGCATGCAGCGTCTTACAACACGCTCCTGTAAGCGCAACGCAGGGGACAGAAGGAGGATAAAAAGAGGAGACATGAAAAGAAAAATTGTAAGAATGAGAAGTGAAGTAAAAGAGGGAAAGAGCAGAAGAAAGGAGAGAAGGCGGAGCTTAGTAACTGGAAGATGAGAGTAAGTAGTTAAGGGGAGAAGGAGGATGAGGATAAAATGAAGGAGGAAACCAAGGAGCTTAAGAATGAGAAGGGCAGGGGCTCATTCACATTGCGGTACGCCGTCTGCATATTATGCACAGATTTTTCATATGTGTAATATGTGATGCTAAACCCCGTTCATTTCCATTGGGCAGCTCACAGCTGTGATTTTTCCCGTGCGTCTCATTAGTGTAGCGAGCGGCAGGAATGGCGAGATCTGCATCACGGTGACCATATTCTGACTCCCATCCACTCTGCTACAAGTGAAGTGGGTGAAATAGTGGAGGATGCTGGTTATAGTCTGTGATGAAGTCTGCAGCAGGGGGCAGCTGGACTGGTGACCTCCAACCCAATCATGATCGAAAGTTTTTGGTTGTTGGAGTTTGTAGTCCCGCCCCCTGGAGGGCAGCGTAGGATGTGGCGTAAAGCAGGCATTCTCTAGTGAGAAGGAGCCCAGGAGCCGGGTAGAGGTAAAACTCACTTTTATTTGTAAATCCAGATAAAGTCAGGTTACATTCAAAGTAGTCCAATACCCATTCACAACTGATATAAAGATACTGCCCTCAGAACAGTGCATCATATCCAGCACTGGACGTATCACCCTCAAACCAAAGCGTCGTATCCGGCACTGGAGATGCCGCTCTCCCTACACTACATTGTATCCGGCACTGCAGATGCCACTCTCTTTATACTGCGTTGTATCCGGCACTGCAGATGCCGCTCTCCCTATACTGCGTTGTGTCCGGCCCTGGAGATACCGCTCCCCCTATACTGTGTTGTGTCCAGCACTGGAGATACCGCTCTCCCCATACTGCATTGTGTTCAGCCCTGGAGATATCGCTCTCCCTATACTGCCTTGTATCTGAGCCTGGAGATATCGCTCTCCCTATACTGCATTGTATCTGGCCCTAGAGATACCTCTCCTCCCATACTGCGTTGTTTCCCACACTGAAGAGAATGCTCTTTCAATACTTCATTTTATGTGGCCCTGGAGATACCACTCTCTCTATGCTGCCTTGTATCTGGCCCTGGAGATATCGATCTCCCTATACTGCGTTGTATCTGGCCCTGGATATACCATTCCCCCTATACTGAATTGTGTCCAGCACTGAAGATACCACTCCCCCTATACAGCGTTGTTTCCCGCACGGGAGATACCGCTCAATACTTCATTTTATCTGGCCCTGGAGATACCGCCCTCCCTATGCTGTGTTGTATCCGCCCCTGGAGATACTGCTCTTACTATACTTTGTGGTGTCTGGCACTGGAGATACCGCTCTCCCTATGCTGTGTTATGTCTGGCACTGCAGATACCGCTCTTCCCGTGCTGCGTTGTAACTGGCACTGGAGATACTGCTCTCCCTAGACTGCGTTATATCCATCCCTGGATGTACCTATCTCCTTATGCTGCATTGTATCAAGCACTGGATATACTGCTACCCCTATACTGCGTTACATCCATCCCTGGATTTAGCGCTCTCCTTTTGCTGCATTGTATCCTGCCCTGGATATACTGCTCTTCCTATACTGCGTTGTGTCAACACTGGAGATATCGCTCTCCCTATGCTGCATTGTGTCCGACACTGCAGATACCGCTCTCCCAAAACTGTGTTTTAACTGGTCCTGGAGATACCTCTCTCCCTATACTGCGTTGTGTCTAGCACTGCAGATACCACTTTCCCAAAAGTGCGTTGTATCCGGCCCTGGAGATACTGCTCCCCCTATGCTGCGTTGCATCCATCCCTGGATATACTGCTCTCCCTACGCTGCATTGTGTCCAGCACTGCAGATACCGCTCTCCCAAAACTGTGTTTTATCTGGCCCTGGAGATACCGCTCTCCCTATACTGTGTTGTGTCTAGCACTGCAGATACCACTCTCCCTAAACTGCGTTGTATCTGGCCCTGGAGATACCGCTCTCACTATGTTGTGTTGTATCCGGATGTGCGGATACCGCTTCCCCTGTACTGCATTGTTTCCAACACTGGAGATACCGCTCTCCCTATACTGCATTGTATCCGACCCTGGAGATACCGCTCTCCCTATGCTGCGTTGTATCTGGCACTGGAGGTACCGCTCTCACTATGCTGCATTGTGTTCGGTACTGCAGATAGTGCTCTCCCTATACTGCGATTTATCCAGCACTGGAGATACCACTCTCCTTACACTGCATTGTATCTGGCCCTGGAGATACCGCTCTCTCTATGCTGCGTTGTATCTGGCCCTGGAGATACCGCTCTCTCTATGCTGCGTTGTAACCGGCACTGGAGATACCGCTCTCCCAAAACTGCGTTTTATCTGGCCCTGGAGATACCTCTCTCCCTATACTGCATTGTGTCCAGCACTGGAGACAACGCTCTCCCTATACTGATTTGTGTCTGGCCCTGGAGATACCGCTCTCTCTGCTATGTTGTATCTGGCCCTGGTGATACCGTTCTCTCTGCTGTGTTGTATCTGGCCCTGGAGATACCGCTCTCCCTATGCTGTGTTGTGTCTGGCAATGGAGATACCGTTCTTCCCATGCTGCGTTGTATCTGGCACTGGAGATACTGCTCTCCCTATACTGCGCTGTATCCAGCCCTTGATGTACCACTCTCCTTATGCTGCATTGAATCCAGCCCTGGAGATACAGCTCTCCCTATACTGTGTTGTGTCCAGCACTGGAGACACCGCTCTCCCTATACTACATTGTATCCAGCATACTGCTGCCCCTAGACTGTTTTGTATCCAGCCCTGGAGATACCGCTCTCCCTATACTGTGTTGTATTTGGCCCTGGAGATACTGCTCTCTCAAAACTGCCTTGTATCTTGTCCTGGAGATACCGCTCTTCCTATGCTTCATTGTATCTGGCACTGGAGGTACCGCTCTCCCTATAGTACGTTGTGTCCAGTTCTGGTGATACTGCTCTCCCTGTACTGTGTTGTGTCTGGAACTGCAGATACCGCTCTTCCCATGCTGCGTTGTATCCAGCACTGGAGATACTGCTCCCTAAATACTGGTTTGTATCCAGCCCTTGATGTATCGCTATCCCTATGCTGCATTGTATCCAGCACTGGAGATACTGCTCTCCCTATACTACATTGTATCTGGCACTGCAGATACCGCTCTCCCTATACTTCGTTGTATCCAGCCCTGGAGATACCGCTCTCCCTATACTGCGTTGTATCCGGCACTGCAGATACTGCTCTCCCTATACTGATTTGTATCCGGCAGTTGCGGTATACTATCCTTGATATGCCAGCCCAGGTGCCCTAGATCTCACCCACAACCCCTGTCCATGCCTGCTTGCCTCCACTCCTGGCTAACTCCTGGCCTGGCTACTCTCACTAGGGACCGAAAAAGGACGCTGGGGTTCCTGGATGGAAAGGGTAGAATACCGACAGAAAAGGCAGATGAAAATAACTAACATGAACAATACTAAGCAGAACTGCGGCAGATGGAAAAACCTGGTGGATAATAGCAAAGTGTAGCAGACAAGATGATAGAAGCAGGAGACCAACAGAGGCAGACTAGCTAGCACACTGAGAGAAACCAATAACTGGCAGTGGTTGCAAGTCTCTGCCCGACCTTTAAATAAAATCCTCCCCCCAGGGGCGGAGAGAGGGAGAGGCCGACTCCAACAGAACAGAATAAGCTGCACTCACCAAAGATTTCAATAATGACTTATGAAAAACCCCATGGACCCTCCATGTAGCTGGCAAATCAAGTTCATAAGCAAGCGGATTTACTACATGCGTTATGACAAAGGGACCCATGTAACGCAGCGCCAGTTTCAAAGACGGAACCTTTAATTTGAGATTTCTAGAAGACAAATATACCTTCTGTCCCATCCTGTAAGGTTCAGATACTGACAGACTCCTCCCACTACGCAACTGCATACGAGCCCCCGTTGCTTCCAGGTTCTTCTGTACTTCTTTCCATACCCCCTGCAGCGCATCTGTGGTGACATCAGCTGCCGGACAAGCAGACGGCGCAGAAATAGCTGTAAGAAAGCGAGGATGCTGACCATATACGCAACGGAATGGAGATACCCCGGTGGAGGAACAAGTACGGTCGTTTAGTGCAAACTCTGCCAACAGCAGGAACTCTGCCCACTGATGAGTCTTTTCGTTAGCAAACAACCGTAAATATTGCACTAAATCCTGGTTCTTCCGCTCCGTCTGACTATTAGTTTGTGGGTGGAATGCTGATAAGGAAAGCGACGTTCCCAGGTTTCTACAGAAGGCTCGCCAAAATTGCGCAGCAAACTGAACCCCGCGATCAGATACGATGTAGGCGAATGATTGCTTTTACAAAAATCTTGGCAAACTATCGCAGAAGGTAGCTTCTTTACCGCCACGAAATGTGCCATCTTTGAGAAACGGTCTACAACAACTAGGATAGGGGTGAACTTCTGAGACTCAGGTAGATCGGTGATAAAGTCTACCAACAAATGCACAAACCATCTGCCCTCCCCGGCGGAGTGTCCTGCTGACCATTTTGTAGATGAGGAACAAGATCAGATTCTGCAGCTGCCACCACCAACCCAGGTGCCAAGATATTCTCGGGAGGCACTGTCTCACTTTCCGGCGAACCGAAACTCTGTGAGAGGGCGTCCACCTTCACGTTCTTCTCCCCTGGAATATATGTAACGACAAGGTTAAACTGGGCGAAAAACAAACGCCCACCTGGCCTGACGAGCCGTGAGTCTCTTAGCATTGGAGTGATATACCAAGTTTTTATGATCAGTATACACTGTAATGGGATGCCTTGCCGCCTCAAGATGGTGACACCACTCTTCTAGAGCCCACTTAATCACCAATAACTCACGATTACTGACGTCCTAGTCACGCTCCCCCGAACTGAACTTGCATAAGAAGAACACATATGGACTATACCCAGGTCTCCCGCTGACTTCCTGAGACAATACCGCCCCCACCTCAGATGCATCGACCTCAATGAAGAACGGTCGCCGTGCATCAGGCTGCACAAGCACCGCTGCAGCAGTAAATGCCCTTTTGAGATGACTAAAAGCCTCTAGGGCCTTAGGCGACCATCCTACCAAGTTGGCCCCCTTCTTGGTACGATCGGTCAGGGGTTGGGCAATAACAGAATAATTCTTAATGAATCTATGATAGAAATTTGCAAAACCTAAAAACCACTTGAGAGCTTTCAGGTTGTCTGGTCTGACCCATTGGGAGATTGCTGCCACTTTATCAGACTCCATCTGAATCTCCGTGGGTGAAATCACATAACCAAGGAAAGACACTTGTTTAGTACCAAAAAGGCATTTCTCCAACTTGACAAAAAGTTGGTACTCACGCAAACGGGTCAGGACCAGCCTCAGGTGCCGCACATGTGAATCCCAGTCCGGGGGGTACACCAAAATGTCATCAAGATATATGACCAAAAATACCCCCAGGAAGTCGTGGAAGACCCCGTTCATAAATCCCTGGAACACAGCGGGGGCATTACAAAGTCCGAAGGGCATGACTACACATTCAAAATGTCCGAATGGGGTGTTGAACGCGGTCTTCCACTCATCTCCCTTTCAGATGCAAATTAAAATGTAAGACCAATCTGACAAGGCAACCTGTGATCCTAGGCGATCCTCCCAAAGATCGCCTAGGATCTGAAGTTTTCCGTCGGTTCAGACTGATGTTGTAGACACTTCTGAGGACAGGTCGCCACAATAGAGGCAGAGGCGATGAGTCATGCGGAACCGTCACCGTTTCTCGGGACTTAACTGGTCCACTTCCATAGGCTTGGCACCAGAAGTTGGCATGGGAGAAGTGGGAGCGGGTCTGCCGGATTCCTTAGCCTTACAGGCCGGACGTTCCTCTTTTCTAGATCTCAGCCTCCTGTCTGCTTTGACCGCCAATTCCATCGCATCATTAAAGGAGATGTCTCGAGGAAGCAGTTAAATTTTTTTTTTGCCCAGTCCCCCCCATTAAGTACACATTACTAAGCCCCCCTGTAAATGACATTTCTAGCTGGTTCGTACTTACCGTTCCAGCGTTTCAGCAACTTATAAAAGTTTCCTCAAGATGGCCGCCGGCTCTTTCCCCGTCGCTCGCTGCAGCCCGACGTGCGCGCTCCCGAGACGCCGCCAGCTGTGTCTCCATGGCAACCGGACGCATCGCAGCCGCCGACCAGACGCCCCGCAGCCGCCGACCAGACGCCCACCGCCAGGCAGCAGGTAAGGCGCTAGCCCCCGGCTCCCCAGCGCTAGACCCTCAGCCCAGGTGAAGGCCCCGGAGCCCAGCGCTAGTTCCCCCGGCCTAGCGGCAGCCCCCCCCCGGCCTAGCGGCAACCCCCCCCGGCCTAGCGACAGCCCCCCCATCGCAGCGACAGCCCCCCCCGGCCTAGCGACAGCCCCCCCATCGCAGCGACAGCCCCCCCCGGCCTAGCGACAGCCCCCCCATCGCAGCGACAGCCCCCCCCGGCCTAGCGACAGCCCCCCCCATCGCAGCGACAGCCCCCCCGGCCTAGCGCTAGTTCCCCCATCACAGCGGCAGCCCCCCCCCCCCCCGGCGCAGCGACAGCCCCCCCGGCGCAGCGGCAGCCGGGCGCAGCGGCAACCCCCCCTGGCGTAGCGACAGCCCCCCCCGGCGCAGCGGCAGCCCCCCCCCCCCCCCACAAATCACTTACCTGGGAGGCTTCTCGGGGCTGCTGGGCTGGGCTTCTCCGCTGGGCAGCTCCAGTTTCTGCACCTTCCTCTAACAGAGGAAGGTACAGAATGGCCGCTGCAGCGCGCTCCCGAGCAGTGACAGCTCGTCTGCGCATGCGCAGAAGAGCTGTAGCGGGGAGCACACTGAAGCGGCTCGTGCTGAATGGAGAAGACCGGACTGCGCAAGCGCGTCTAAAAAAGCAAGCTGCCAGCGAATTTAGACGGAACCATGGAGACGAGGACGCTAGCAACGGAGCAGGTAAGTGAATAACTTCTGTATGGCTCATAATTAATGCACAATGTACATTACAAAGTGCATTAATATGGCCATACGGAAGTGTATAACCCCACTTGGTTTCGCGAGACCACCCCTTTAAGTGTCACGGGAGCGAGATGAGAAATGAGTAGATCCTTGACAGTGTCAGACAGACCCAACAAGAACACATCTTTAAGGGCGCTATCGTTCCAAGAGGTTTCACCTGCCTACTGTCTAAATTTAGAGCAATAGTCCTCTACCCACTGCTGCCCCTGACGTAGAGACATGAGATGAGATACCGCCAACCCCGCACCGTCCGGCTCATCAAAAATACCTCCAAGTTCCTGAAAAAACAAATCAACTGACTGCAGGCAAGCTGAAATCTCGGCTAAGGAGTAGGCCCATGTCTGGGGGGGGACCCCGAAGTTAGGACATAATAATCCAACTTTCTGGGATTCTGAGCTGGAGGAGCGGGGCCGTATCCGAAAATACAATCTACATGCCTGCTGAAAAACAAAAAAGTTGCTCCTCTCCCCTGAAAATACCTCAGGAAGCGGACACTTGGGCTCGGGAATAGAAGGGGCAGTAGAAACATGCACTAACTCCCGCTGCTCCTGGGCCACCATACGACCGGACATGTCTTGGATCATGACCACTAAATCCTGCAACTGACTTGCGAGGGTGCTCATGGCTTCCATAGGAGAGCAATTTTAAGGGCCAGCTTTTATGTTACGGTATACTACCCTTGATATGCCAGCCCGGGTGCCCTAGATCTCACCCACAACCCCTGTCCTTCCTGTTTGCCTCCACTCCTCGCTAACCCCAGGCAGGCAACTGAGCGGTGGTCCCTACTCTCACTAGGGGCCGAAAAGGGGTGAAAAGAGGGAAACAGCCAACTCCCAACAGACATAATAAAAAGGAGCTTGTGCATGGCAGCCGCACTCACAGGTGCGCGCGCTCACGGGGCAGCGTGCCACCAGCACCAAGCCTGGGGGGGACACGCCCTGACCACGAAACCCCACACACCACCGCCCCAGGAGGATCAGCAACCGCCGCATGGTAACACTGGCATTGCAGATACCGCTCTCTTTATACTGCCTTGTAACTGGCCCTCGAGATACTGCTCTCCCTATGCTGCGTTGAATCCGGCACTGGAGATACCGCTCTCCCTATACTGCGTTGCATCTGGCCCTGGATATACTGCTCTCCCTATACTGCGTTGTAACTGACCCTGGAGATACCGTTCTCCCTATACTGCGTTATGTCCAGCACTGGAGATACCGCTCTCCCTATACTACATTGTATCCTGCACTGCAGATACCGCTCCCCCTATGCTATGTTGTATCCGCCCCTGGAGATACTGCTCTCCCTATACTGCGTGGTATCCAGCCCTTGATGTACCGCTCTCCTTATGCTGCATTGTATCTGTCCCTGGAGATACCGGTCTCCCTAAAGTGCGTTGTATCCAGCACTGGAGATACCGCTCTCCCTATACTACATTGTATCCTGCACTGCAGATACCGCTCTCCCTATACTGTGTTGTATCCGGCCCTGGAGATACCGCTCTCCCTATTCTGCATTTTATCTGGCCTTGGAGATACTGCTCTTCCTGTACTGCATTGTGTCCAGCCCTGGAGATACTGTTCTCCCTATGATCGCCAAAGAGAGCAAAAACAACCCGAAACTATTCTTCAACTATATCAACAGCAAAAGGATTTGCACCGAGTAGGCTGGCCCTTTAACAAATAATGCAGGAGAAATCATAGAAGACGATGGAGGGAAGGCAAACCTATTAAATAGTTTCTTCTCAGGCGATTCACGAACGATTGCCACACGAGATGCAGGGGACCAAAATGAACCCCTCACAAAATATCTCATACCTAATGCAGGAGGAAGTGTGAAACTGGTTAAAGAAAATTAAAATCGATAAATCGCCAGGCCCAGATGGAATACACCCAAGAGTACTAAGGGAACTAAGTGATGTGATAGCTAGGCTGCTTTACCTAATATTTGTGGATATTATCAAGACCGGTGTAGTACCATTGGATTGGCACAACGTGGTTCCAATTTACAAAAAGGGGACCAAAAGTGAGCCTGGTAACTACAGGCCAGTAAGTCTCACTTCAGGGAAATATATTCGAGGGGTTTCTGAGAGACGCCATCCTAGAATAGCTCAAGGAGAACAACAGTATAACTCCTCACCAGCATGGGTTCATGAGGGGTCGATCATGTCAGACCAATCTGATCAGCTTCTACGATGAAGTAAGTTCTAGGCTGGACCTGGGAGAGTCTATTGATCTCATATATCTGGACTTCTCTAAAGCATTTGACACCTCTTGCGTTCAATAACGTGCAACCGCAATAACATAAATCAAAGGCACAACTGTGCAAAAAGGAAAAACAAAAACTAAAGGGGAATGCTCTCCCTATCGTCCCCTAACCCGGGAGGGGACCCTGCCTACTCGGCAGACTAACCGCGCTGAAAAGTGTGAGCCCACACTCGAACCTGGGCCACTGACCAGTCCCTAACTGGGAGCCCTAGCGCAACACAAAAGGAGAACAAAACAAAACCAAAAACAGCAAAGGACTTAGCTTATCCAGCAGAGCTTCCAGCACACTATGTTGCTCCGTCGCTGTCCAACATGGAACTGCAGTGAATCATTGACCAGCACTGGAGAAACAGTTAGCACTGCTTAAGTAGTAGCAGAGCTACTTAACACCAGGTGCTGACTGACATTAATCTTGCCACCACCACACTTCTCAGCTCCAGGAGAGGCAGGAATGCTGCTAAACCCTGGTTTGGCCTGAAAGCAAGGCGGGAGCCTCAGGACGGCTGCAACAACACAGTGCCGCATAATAGGCTGATATATAAAATGAGAAGCTGGGATTGGGTGAAAACGTGTGTATCTGGGTAAAGAACTGGCTCAGAGATAGAAAGCAGAGGGTGGTAATAAATGGTTCATACTTTCATTGGGCCCCCGTCGCTAGCGGGGGGCCACAGGGTTCAGTATTAGGCCCCATTCTGTTCAATATATTAATCAATAACCTGATAGAGGGGCTGCACAGCAAAATATCAATATTTGCAGATGATACAAAATTATACAAGATAATTAATACAACGGAGGACAATGTACAGCTACAAACGGACCGAGATAAGTCGGGGGCTTGGGGGGGGGGGGGGGGATGGGGAATGGCAAATGAAGTTCAATGTTGATAAATGTAAGGTTCTGCACATGGGCAGGAGAGACGGATGTCACCAATATACACTAAATGGGGTACCGCTAGGGAAAAGACCTGGGGGTACTAGTGGACTGTAGACTAAACTGGAGCAACCAATGCCAGTCAGCTGCTGCAAAAGCCAATAAAGTCTTGGGGTGCATTAAAGGAGGTATAAGGGCGAAGGACGAGAACATTATCCTCCCACTATATAAGGCACTTGTCAGTCCCCACATGGAATACTGCGCACAGTTCTGGTCACCGGTGCTCAGGAAGGATGTTACAGTGCTTGAGGGGTACAAAGAAGGGCGACTAAACTAATACATGGAATGACGGGACTGGAATACCCAGAGAGGCACCAAAACTGGGATTATTCACCCCGGAAAACAGACGGCTAAGGGGCGACCAAATAACTCTGTATAAATCCATGAGGGGACGATACAAGGATCTCTGCCAGGATCTGTTTATACCCAGGACTGTGACGGTAACAAGAGGGCATCCGCTACGTCTAGAAGAAAGCAGGTTTCATCACCAACATAGAAGGGGGTTCTTTACTGTAAGAGCAGTGAGACTGTGGAACTCTCTGCCTGAGGAAGTGGTGATGGCAAAATCCATAGAGGAGTTTAAGAGAGACTTGATGTCTTTCTGCAGCTGAAGGATATTATAGGATATAAATCTAAGGTTAATTGTTAATCCGGGTATACAGGCAGGTAGGAACTATTAGGGGTTGGTCCAGGGAACAGTCTGATTGCCATTAGGGAGTCGGGAAGGAATTTTCCCCCAAAAGGGCTAATTGGCTCCTGCCTCTTGGGGTTTTTGCCTTCCTCTGGATCAACAACATAGGAGGATAAACAGGCTGAACTATACTATGTTACCATGTTTAGCACTGGAGATACCGCTCTCCCTATGCTGCGTGTATCCGGTCCTGGAGATACCACTCTTACTATACTTTGTTGTGTCCGGCCCTGGAGATACCGCTCTCCCTATACTGCATTGTGTCCGGCCCTGGAGATACTGCTCTCCCTATACTGTGTTGTGTCTGGCACGGCAGATACCGCTCTCACTATACTGCGTTGTATCCATGCTTGCAGATACCGCACTTACAATACTGCGTTGTGTCCGGTCCTGGAGACACCACTTTCCCTATACTGTGCTGTGTCTGGCACTGCAGATACCGCTCTCCCTATACTGCGTTGTGTCCGGCCCTGGAGATACCGCCCTTCCTATACTGTGTTGTGTCTGGCACTGCAGATACAGATACCGCTCTCCCTATACTGCGTTGTATCCGGCACTGCAGATACCACTCTCCCTAAACTGCGTTGTGTCCGACCCTGGAGACACCGCTCTCCCTATACTGTGTTGCATCCAGCACTGCAGAAACCGCTCTCCCTATACTGTGTTGTGTCCGGCCTTGGAGATACCGCTCTCCCTATACTGCGTTGTGTCCAACCCCGGAGTTACCGCTCTCCCTATACTGCGTTGTGTCCGGCCTTGAAGATACCACTCTTCCTATACTGCGTTGTGTCTGGCCCTGGAGATACCGCTCTCCCTATACTGTGCTGTGTGTGGCACTGCAGATACAGATACCGCTCTCCCTATACTGCGTTGTATCCGGCACTGCAGATACCACTCTCCCTAAACTGCGTTGTGTCCGACCCTGGAGACACCGCTCTCCCTATACTGTGTTGCATCCAGCACTGCAGAAACCGCTCTCCCTATACTGTGTTGTGTCCGGCCTTGGAGATACCGCTCTCCCTATACTGCGTTGTGTCCAACCCCGGAGTTACCGCTCTCCCTATACTGCATTGTGTCCGGCCCTGGAGATACCGCTCTCCCTTTACTGCATTGTGTCCGGCCCTGGAGATACTGCTCTTCCAATACTGTGTTGTGTCTGGCACTGCAGATACAGATACCGCTCTCCCTATACTGCGTTGTATCTGGCACTGCAGATACCGCTCTCTCTATACTGCGTTGTATCCGGCCCTGGAGATACCGCCCTCCCTATACTGCGTTGTGTCCGGCCCTGGAGATACTGCTCTCCCTATACTGTGTTGCATCCGGCACTGCAGATACCGCTCTCCCTATACTGTGTTGTGTCCGGCCTTGGAGATACCGCTCTTCCTATATTGCGTTGTGTCCGGCCCTGGAGATACCGCTCTCCCTATACTGTGTTGCATCCGGCACTGCAGATACCGCTCTCCCTATGCTGTGTTATGTCTGGCCTTGAAGATACCACTCTCCCTATACTGCATTGTGTCCAGCACTGGAGATACCACTCTCCCTATACTGCGTTGTATCTGGCACTGGAGATACCGCTCTTCCTATACTGCGTTGCATCCGGCACTGCAGACACCACTCCTCCTATACTGTGTTGTTTCCGGCCTTGGAGATACCGCTCTCCCTATACTGCGTTGTGTCCGGCCCTGGAGCTACCGCTCTCCCTATACTGTGTTGTTTCCGGCCCTGGAGATACCGCTCTCCCTATACTGCATTGTGTCCAGCACTGCAGATACCGCTCTCCCTATGGTGCGTTGTGTCCGGCCCTGGAGATACCACTCTCCCTATACACTACATCATGACATGGCAGCTGTGGCACAATACAGTGCAGTACAAAGGGACACGACTGTGTCATGACATGGGGGCCATGGCACAGTACACTGCAGTACAGAGGGACACCATTACTTCATTACATGGGGGCCATGGCACAGTACACTGCAGTACAGAGGGACACCATTACTTCATTACATGGGGGCCATGGCACAGTACACTGCAGTACAGAGGGACACCATTACTTCATTACATGGCAGCTGTGGCACAGTACACTGCAGTACAGAGGGACACCATTACTTCATTACATGGCAGCTGTGGCACAGTACACTGCAGTACGGAGGGACACCATTACTTCATTACATGGCAGCTGTGGCACAGTACACTGCAGTACAGAGGGACACCATTACTTCATTACATGGCAGCTGTGGCACAGTACACTGCAGTACAGAGGGACACCATTACTTCATTACATGGCAGCTGTGGCACAGTACACTGCAGTACAGAGGGACACCATTACTTCATTACATGGCAGCTGTGGCACAGTACACTGCAGTACAGAGGGACACCATTACTTCATTACATGGCAGCTGTGGCACAGTATACTGCAGTACAGAGGGACACCATTACTTCATTACATGGCAGCTGTGGCACAGTATACTGCAGTACAGAGGGGCACCATTACTTCATTACATGGCAGCTGTGGCACAGTATACTGCAGTACAGAGGGACACCAGTACTTCATTACATGGCAGCTGTGGCACAGTATACTGCAGTACAGAGGGACACCATTACTTCATTACATGGCAGCTGTGGCACAGTACACTGCAGTACAGAGGGACACCATTACTTCATTACATGGCAGCTGTGGCACAGTATACTGCAGTACAGAGGGACACCATTACTTCATTACATGGGGGCCATGGCACAGTACACTGCAGTACAGAGGGACACCATTACTTCATTACATGGCAGCTGTGGCACAGTACACTGCAGTACAGAGGGACACCATTACTTAATTACATGGCAGCTGTGGCACAGTACACTGCAGTACAGAGGGACACCATTACTTCATTACATGGCAGCTGTGGCACAGTACACTGCAGTGCAGAGGGACACCATTACTTCATTACATGGCAGCTGTGGCACAGTATACTGCAGTACAGAGGGACACCATTACTTCATTACATGGCAGCTGTGGCACAGTACACTGCAGTACAGAGGGACACCATTACTTCATTACACGGCAGCTGTGGCACAGTACACTGCAGTACAGAGGGACACCATTACTTCATTACATGGCAGCTGTGGCACAGTACACTGCAGTACAGAGGGACACCATTACTTCATTACATGGCAGCTGTGGCACAGTACACTGCAGTACAGAGGGACACCATTACTTCATTACATGGCAGCTGTGGCACAGTACACTGCAGTACAGAGGGACACCATTACTTCATTACATGGCAGCTGTGGCACAGTACACTGCAGTACAGAGGGACACCATTACTTCATTACATGGGGGCCATGGCACAGTACACTGCAGTACAGAGGGACACCATTACTTCATTACATGGCAGCTGTGGCACAGTACACTGCAGTACAGAGGGACACCGTTACTTCATTACATGGCAGCTGTGGCACAGTACACTGCAGTACAGAGGGACACCATTACTTCATTACATGGGGGCCATGGCACAGTACACTGCAGTACAGAGGGACACCATTACTTCATTACATGGCAGCTGTGGCACAGTACACTGCAGTACAGAGGGACACCATTACTTCATTACATGGCAGCTGTGGCACAGTACACTGCAGTACAGAGGGACACCATTACTTCATTACATGGCAGCTGTGGCACAGTACACTGCAGTACAGAGGGACACCATTACTTCATTACATGGCAGCTGTGGCACAGTACACTGCAGTACAGAGGGACACCATTACTTCATTACATGGCAGCTGTGGAACAGTACACTGCAGTACAGAGGGACACCATTACTTCATTACATGGCAGCTGTGGCACAGTACACTGCAATACAGAGGGACACCATTACTTCATTACATGGCAGCTGTGGCACAGTACACTGCAGTACAGAGGGACACCATTACTTCATTACATGGGGGCCATGGCACAGTACACTGCAGTACAGAGGGACACCATTACTTCATTACATGGCAGCTGTGGCACAGTACACTGCAGTACAGAGGGACACCATTACTTCATTACATGGCAGCTGTGGCACAGTACACTGCAGTACAGAGGGACACCATTACTTCATTACATGGCAGCTGTGGCACAGTATACTGCAGTACAGAGGGACACCATTACTTCATTACATGGGGGCCATGGCACAGTACACTGCAGTACAGAGGGACACCATTACTTCATTACATGGCAGCTGTGGCACAGTACACTGCAGTACAGAGGGACACCATTACTTCATTACATGGCAGCTGTGGCACAGTACACTGCAGTACAGAGGGACACCATTACTTCATTACATGGCAGCTGTGGCACAGTACACTGCAGTACAGAGGGACACCATTACTTCATTACATGGGGGCCATGGCACAGTACACTGCAGTACAGAGGGACACCATTACTTCATTACATGGCAGCTGTGGCACAGTACACTGCAGTACAGAGGGACACCGTTACTTCATTACATGGCAGCTGTGGCACAGTACACTGCAGTACAGAGGGACACCATTACTTCATTACATGGCAGCTGTGGCACAGTACACTGCAGTACAGAGGGACACCATTACTTCATTACATGGCAGCTGTGGCACAGTACACTGCAGTACAGAGGGACACCATTACTTCATCACATGGCAGCTGTGGCACAGTACACTGCAGTACAGAGGGACACCATTACTTCATTACATGGCAGCTGTGGCACAGTACACTGCAGTACAGAGGGACACCATTACTTCATTACATGGCAGCTGTGGCACAGTACACTGCAGTACAGAGGGACACCATAACTTCATTACTTGGGGGCCATGGCACAGTACACTGCAGTACAGAGGGACACCATTACTTCATTACATGGCAGCTGTGGCACAGTACACTGCAGTACAGAGGGACACCATTACTTCATTACATGGCAGCTGTGGCACAGTATACTGCAGTACAGAGGGACACCATTACTTCATTACATGGCAGCTGTGGCACAGTATACTGCAGTACAGAGGGGCACCATTACTTCATTACATGGCAGCTGTGGCACAGTATACTGCAGTACAGAGGGACACCATTACTTCATTACATGGCAGCTGTGGCACAGTACACTGCAGTACAGAGGGACACCATTACTTCATTACATGGCAGCTGTGGCACAGTACACTGCAGTACAGAGGGACACCATTACTTCATTACATGGGGGCCATGGCACAGTACACTGCAGTACAGAGGGACACCATTACTTCATTACATGGCAGCTGTGGCACAGTACACTGCAGTACAGAGGGACACCATTACTTCATTACATGGCAGCTGTGGCACAGTACACTGCAGTACAGAGGGACACCATTACTTCATTACATGGCAGCTGTGGCACAGTACACTGCAGTACAGAGGGACACCATTACTTCATTACATGGCAGCTGTGGCACAGTACACTGCAGTACAGAGGGACACCATTACTTCATTACATGGCAGCTGTGGCACAGTACACTGCAGTACAGAGGGACACCATTACTTCATTACATGGCAGCTGTGGCACAGTACACTGCAGTACAGAGGGACACCATTACTTCATTACATGGGGGCCATGGCACAGTACACTGCAGTACAGAGGGACACCATTACTTCATTACATGGGGGCCATGGCACAGTACACTGCAGTACAGAGGGACACCATTACTTCATTACATGGCAGCTGTGGCACAGTACACTGCAGTACAGAGGGACACCATTACTTCATTACATGGCAGCTGTGGCACAGTACACTGCAGTACAGAGGGACACCATTACTTCATTACATGGCAGCTGTGGCACAGTACACTGCAGTACAGAGGGACACCATTACTTCATTACATGGCAGCTGTGGCACAGTACACTGCAGTACAGAGGGACACCATTACTTCATTACATGGCAGCTGTGGCACAGTACACTGCAGTACAGAGGGACACCATTACTTCATTACATGGCAGCTGTGGCACAGTACACTGCAGTACAGAGGGACACCATTACTTCATTACATGGCAGCTGTGGCACAGTACACTGCAGTACAGAGGGACACCATTACTTCATTACATGGCAGCTGTGGCACAGTACACTGCAGTACAGAGGGATACCATTACTTCATTACATGGCAGCTGTGGCACAGTATACTGCAGTACAGAGGGACACCATTACTTCATTACATGGCAGCTGTGGCACAGTATACTGCAGTACAGAGGGACACCATTACTTCATTACATGGGGGCCATGGCACAGTACACTGCAGTACAGAGGGACACCATTACTTCATTACATGGCAGCTGTGGCACAGTACACTGCAGTACAGAGGGACACCATTACTTCATTACATGGCAGCTGTGGCACAGTACACTGCAGTACAGAGGGACACCATTACTTCATTACATGGCAGCTGTGGCACAGTACACTGCAGTACAGAGGGACACCATTACTTCATTACATGGCAGCTGTGGCACAGTACACTGCAGTACAGAGGGACACCATTACTTCATTACATGGCAGCTGTGGCACAGTACACTGCAGTACAGAGGGACACCATTACTTCATTACATGGCAGCTGTGGCACAGTACACTGCAGTACAGAGGGACACCATTACTTCATTACATGGCAGCTGTGGCACAGTACACTGCAGTACAGAGGGACACCATTACTTCATTACATGGCAGCTGTGGCACAGTACACTGCAGTACAGAGGGACACCATTACTTCATTACATGGCAGCTGTGGCACAGTACACTGCAGTACAGAGGGACACCATTACTTCATTACATGGGGGCCATGGCACAGTACACTGCAGTCACAGATCAGAGGGACACCGTTACTTCATTACATGGCAGCTGTGGCACAGTACACTGCAGTACAGAGGGACACCATTACTTCATTACATGGCAGCTGTGGCACAGTACACTGCAGTACAGAGGGACACCATTACTTCATTACATGGCAGCTGTGGCACAGTACACTGCAGTACAGAGGGACACCATTACTTCATTACATGGCAGCTGTGGCACAGTACACTGCAGTACAGAGGGACACCATTACTTCATTACATGGCAGCTGTGGCACAGTACACTGCAGTACAGAGGGACACCATTACTTCATTACATGGCAGCTGTGGCACAGTACACTGCAGTACAGAGGGACACCATTACTTCATTACATGGCAGCTGTGGCACAGTACACTGCAGTACAGAGGGACACCATTACTTCATTACATGGCAGCTGTGGCACAGTACACTGCAGTACAGAGGGACACCATTACTTCATTACATGGCAGCTGTGGCACAGTACACTGCAGTACAGAGGGACACCATTACTTCATTACATGGGGGCCATGGCACAGTACACTGCAGTACAGAGGGACACCGTTACTTCATTACATGGCAGCTGTGGCACAGTACACTGCAGTACAGAGGGACACCATTACTTCATTACATGGGCAGCTGTGGCACAGTACACTGCAGTACAGAGGGACGCCATTACTTCATTACATGGCAGCTGTGGCACAGTACACTGCAGTACAGAGGGAACTTCATTACATGGCAGCTGTGGCACAGTACACTGCAGTACAGAGGGACACCATTACTTCATTACATGGCAGCTGTGGCACAGTACACTGCAGTACAGAGGGACACCATTACTTCATTACATGGCAGCTGTGGCACAGTACACTGCAGTACAGAGGGACACCATTACTTCATTACATGGCAGCTGTGGCACAGTATACTGCAGTACAGAGGGACACCATTACTTCATTACATGGCAGCTGTGGCACAGTATACTGCAGTACAGAGGGACACCATTACTTCATTACATGGCAGCTGTGGCACAGTACACTGCAGTACAGAGGGACACCATTACTTCATTACATGGCAGCTGTGGCACAGTACACTGCAGTACAGAGGGACACCATTACTTCATTACATGGCAGGTGTGGCACAGTACACTGCAGTACAGAGGGACACCATTACTTCATTACATGGCAGCTGTGGCACAGTACACTGCAGTACAGAGGGACACCATTACTTCATTACATGGCAGCTGTGGCACAGTACACTGCAGTACAGAGGGACACCATTACTTCATTACATGGCAGCTGTGGCACAGTACACTGCAGTACAGAGGGACACCATTACTTCATTACATGGCAGCTGTGGCACAGTACACTGCAGTACAGAGGGACACCATTACTTCATTACATGGCAGCTGTGGCACAGTACACTGCAGTACAGAGGGACACCATTACTTCATTACATGGCAGCTGTGGCACAGTACACTGCAGTACAGAGGGACACCATTACTTCATTACATGGCAGCTGTGGCACAGTACACTGCAGTACAGAGGGACACCATTACTTCATTACATGGCAGCTGTGGCACAGTACACTGCAGTACAGAGGGACACCATTACTTCATTACATGGCAGCTGTGGCACAGTACACTGCAGTACAGAGGGACACCATTACTTCATTACATGGCAGCTGTGGCACAGTACACTGCAGTACAGAGGGACACCATTACTTCATTACATGGCAGCTGTGGCACAGTACACTGCAGTACAGAGGGACACCATTACTTCATTACATGGCAGCTGTGGCACAGTACACTGCAGTACAGAGGGACACCATTACTTCATTACATGGCAGCTGTGGCACAGTACACTGCAGTACAGAGGGACACCATTACTTCATTACATGGCAGCTGTGGCACAGTACACTGCAGTACAGAGGGACACCATTACTTCATTACATGGCAGCTGTGGCACAGTACACTGCAGTACAGAGGGACACCATTACTTCATTACATGGCAGCTGTGGCACAGTACACTGCAGTACAGAGGGACACCATTACTTCATTACATGGCAGCTGTGGCACAGTACACTGCAGTACAGAGGGACACCATTACTTCATTACATGGCAGCTGTGGCACAGTACACTGCAGTACAGAGGGACACCATTACTTCATTACATGGCAGCTGTGGCACAGTACACTGCAGTACAGAGGGACACCATTACTTCATTACATGGCAGCTGTGGCACAGTACACTGCAGTACAGAGGGACACCATTACTTCATTACATGGCAGCTGTGGCACAGTACACTGCAGTACAGATATGACCGCATCATGACATTTTAATTTCTTAAACAAAGAAGAGAAAGAATGCAAAAAAGGGGAGACGTGTCTTTTAACAGTTTTTATTTCCCGGTAGGGGAGCTGAACCTGCGATCCTAATCATAGTGATCACAGACAGTGGTGGACCCGAATGCCGTTACCATGGAAACCTATTGGCCCTCCGCAGAGTACATGGACTGTGAACCCTTTGCATGCCGCGATGGCCGTCAGTGACAACCGACTCCCGCTGCGGAAGGCTCGGGTTCAGCTTCCTTACGAAGTTTGGCGTCATTCTGATCCTCAGAATTAAGATAACGCGCATAATATGATAATTGTGAACCCGGGGGGCGCCATTCTGCTGCTTCCATTCCTCCAGATACTATAAAGTATTTCAGTCCATTAACTGGCAGCATTATGACCCGCAGCTCGTTGGGCGCCGCCAGCATGGAAATGTTCTGGCTGTTAAGAAGCTGCGAGGAACGGTAATTAGCGCGGTGCGGCAGGCCAGTCACGTCCCGATGTCAGGGAATTGCTTCCTCGTACGGTTGTGAACGGCGCTGCGATCGGCTGCGGTTCATTGTTATGTGACTGGTGGAGTCGCTGCATTCGGCTCCGGCCGCTCCGTGCAGATCTAATTCCTCACAAGTGATTTCATTGTAGAAAAGCAGGAAGAATGCAGTGACCATGGAAACGCGCTCCGTCTGCGAGCCGCGGCAGACCGGCCGAGGGTTTACCTGCAATCACTCCCATTATTCTCCTTTACTTGGTTCTGTAAGGACAATCAGCTGCCATTGCTCTACACAGGGGGGGGGGGGGGGGGGGGGGGGGGGGGGGGGGGGGGGGGGGTGGGGTGGGGGGGGGGGTAACGTCAAGCTTCTAGGTCCAAGTACAAATCTACAACAGCCTCCCACTTGCCATTTCTAATACTGGGGTCTTATATGCAGAGGATTCCTTGGGCCCCTGGGGCCCAGTATGACTGTCAGCAGTGCTCCCATGTATGTAGCTCCAATGCGTTGTCTCTGCCATATGATGAAGTTGTGTTCTAGATGAATGTATCTATCTACTATAGTCAGGGCCATACATACTTCTATATACTAGGCAGTTCCGCACAGTGATATTTGTTACAGTGCTGTTACCTCCAGTGAAAGTGATTGCAGTGCGGTTAACTCCAATGATCACAGGTTGGGTCTCTTCTGATTGGAATCATCTATGTTAGTTTTTCTTCTCCATCTGGACCCAGATCACCATGAAGACTCCCAGCTATGACACAACGATTTGATCCTACTGATACCCCCAATGCTCTTCTCAGTACCTCCCATAGTAATAGTACCCCTTCTGTAGACTCACTAGTAATAGTTCCTTGACTATGTCCCAAACTAATGATAATGCCCTTTGTGTGACCCCAACAATTACAAATGCTCCCTCTGTGGCTCAAAATAGTAATAGTTTCCCCCTCTGTGCTACCATTTTTTATAGTGTCGATTTTGTATCCCCAACTAGTGACAGTGTCTCTTCTGTGGCCCCAACTAATAGCAGTGCCCACTTCATGTCTCCAACTACTAATAGTTCCCTGTCTTTGGTGATAATGCCACTTTGGTGGCCCCAACTGTTGATAATGCCACTTATGTGGCCCCAACTAGTATTAGTGCTCCCTCTGTGGTTCCAACTAGTATTAGTGCCCCTCTGTGGCATCAACTAGTAATAGTTCCCCCCTCTGTGGTTCCAACAAGTATTAGTGTCCCTACTGTGGCCCCAAATATTAGTAGTGCCCCCCTGTGTTTCCAACTAGTATTAGTGGGCCCACTGTGGTTCCAACTAGTATTAGTGCCCCCTCTGTGGTTCCAACTAGTATTAGTTCCTCCTCTGTGGTTCCAACTAGTATTAAGGCCCCCTGTTGTTGCAACTAGA